>NC_069500.1:933643006-934243006 GCF_027579735.1 Bombina bombina | reverse complement strand
TATTAAATACTTTTATGTACCAACTGTGCCACTCTTAGATTTCAAATCTAGATTTCAAAACCTATACATCTATACAGCACAACCACCATATTTGTAGCTGAGCTATAGTGCTATACATTTTTTCAGACGAAAAACCATATTTTTATACCTATATCTCATTAGACCTTGCCACTATTTGGCGCTCCTTTCTAACCACCATTTGACACATCTTTCTACAAGTGGGCATCTGGGGACCCACTACAGACAGGAGCTATAGGTCCACACTTTCAGCGCTGTAAGACAACATTTAATCTATTATTATAACCTTCCCCACTTATCTTTCAGCTGCAGAAAGGGTAACACGAGTGTCATCCCACAACCAAAATAAAAATGAATTTCACTAAATCATTAAGGAAAGAAATCACCCTAGAGATTAATGACACATCGATGTCTATAAATCAGGAGGGAACAGGGCGAATTGATTACACATCCATATTCAAAAATTTAGAGAGGCTGCTAATTCAGGAAGTGAAATATAAGGCTGAAATTATATTCTTAAGGAAATGCCTAGAACTAAACATTATCCCAAAAGGGCTGCTAATCAAAAAAGAATGTGCATTTCAATCAGATAACCCAGAGTTTATTAACAAATGGGGCAACATACTTATAACAGCATCAAGGTCCCTCATGGAAGCCATCATCGAGCATAGAGAATCTATCCTAAAACGGGTAGATACAGAGATAAAGACAAATGAAGATGAATTGATTGGACCAGAAGGCCAAATAATAGAAACTACAGAGATCCTAGAGAAAAAAGAACACCTAGATAAGAAAATATCAAAAATTAGAGAAGACATCACTAACAAAAAAAGTAAGAAACTGAATAGAGAACTAAACCTCATCAGGCACAAGGACACTAATGAAAACAACACCATTGAGGACAATAATATGGAAACCCCTTGCCCCGATAACCCGAACCAAAGACTATCAGCTAACGAAGAAGAATGGACAACAGTTTCCTACAAAAAGAACAGACACAAACCGAGATTCCACAATAGAGGGGAACAAATTCATGAATATGAACCAAATACCCCAAAAGATAGAAACAATGAATACGGACAAAGACAATATAACAACTACCAGAGGTGGAACCCGGAAAGACGTAATCAAGCATATGGCAATGAGGGCCAATGGGGACACCATTATCGTCCAAATGGAGTAATGAATCATAGGAATAACCGAAAAGAGGATCTCTTTCCCAATAAGGAATCAGACTACCATCACTCCCAGAGACAACACCAGTTTAAGGAAGGTCTCAACTCTCCAAGGTGGAATTTCAATGAAAAATTCACATATAGAAGAAACCAATATCCAAGATGGAGAAACTATGATAGACCATACCACAGAAGGGACTATGATCAACAAAACTATAGGAGACAACGTAACTTTGGGTATGAGGAGCAAATGCACACACCGAATAGATTCAACGACCATCAATTTCAGCCTAACTACACCGACTACTCCCACAACTCCTATCACAATAGGATGGAACACAACCTCAGAATGGAATATCAAGGGTATAGAAATACACCCAACATCAACAGGTCGAGACCCAGTGACAAAAAAGAAAACCGGGTAAACAGACAAGTCGACCAAAGACAGCTAAACCCTACATCCACTAACACAATCTCTAGCGTCAACCACAATGACGTTCCCACAGCCTCCAATTCCAGTCATTTTTTAGTGAATCACCAACTGACGACCAAAGAACTAGAAAGAACCTCCCTAAAGAGGAAGAATTCCAACACAGTCGAATTCCAACACCCTATGGAAAAAAGAATAAGCACAGAGGAAAGAGGGGCGGAAGGAGAGTAAATGGCAAAACTGAGAAAGAACATAAAAACAGTCCAGAGAATGAAGTGAATACCAAGGGAATATATAACCTCAGCTCTATTACTCTAACGGACAAAGAAAACTCTATTCTAAGCTACGGCCTCTCCTTTGCCCCATCCAAGGGCCTCAACAAATTTGACACATTTGTCAACATCAAACAGTTCACAAGAAAGCTAACACTGAAACGGCATTTTATGAAGTCACCTCTTGAATATGACAATAGACTCACAGATCCATACCAACACACTGACTTAAAGCCTAATTCATCTTTTTACCCTACATCCAGCAAGGGCAACGCCATCGAAACCTTTGAGACGATGGTATGCAACGACTTGAAGAAAATCAGTCAGAACCAACTATTGAAACACAAACATAATCTATCTAAGAGCCAGATGCTAACTATCAGAGCACTGGAAAAGAACAGAAACTTAGTGATTAAACCCGCCGACAAGGGGGGCGGCATAGTAGTCCTGGATAAAGAAGACTACCACACAGAATGCAGACGAATTTTGTCGGATACCAAGACCTACGAAATTATGAGGAGTAACCCCGCAGGTGGTTTCAAGAAGGAACTGGACAGGATTCTAGGAGAGGCACACAACAACAAAATACTGAACCACAAAGAATTCAGATACATAAGCGTGGAGCATCCCATCACTCCCGTCTTCTACTACCTCCCGAAAATCCACAAGACTCTCCACAAACCTCCGGGAAGACCCATCATATCCGGCATAGGGTCTCTAACCAGCAATCTGTCTGAATATTTAGATAAGAACTTACAGAAATATGTGACACAACTACCATCGTACGTGAGAGATTCAACACAGATTCTGAATATTCTGGAGAACACAGAATGGAAAGAGAACTACCTACTCGCCACCTGTGACGTCACCTCCCTATATACCTGCATACCACACAAAGGAGGTCGAGAAGCTATAGAGTACTTTCTCAAGAAGGACCACACAGTGCCGGCATTGCAGAAGACATTCATCCTAGAAGGGATAAGCTATATTCTAACGCACAACTATTTCTACCACAATGGGAAATTTTATAGACAGCTGTGCGGCACCGCCATGGGGACTAGGTTCGCGCCGAGCTATGCGAACCTCTACATGGGCAAATGGGAACACATATTTTGGGAGTCCTGCCCAGCCGGCGCGGACCTAGTCTCCTACTACAGATATATTGATGACATCCTCCTGATATGGAAAGGCTCCAAAGAAGATTTAGAACACACTATAAGGGTTATGAACAACAACACCAACAACCTGAAATTCACCTACGAGATCAGCGACAAGGAAATCACATTCCTCGATCTAAGAATAATCATCAAAAATGGGAAACTTCAGACTTCAACATTTTTTAAACCTGTGGATTGTAACAACTATGTCCACAGGGAAAGTTGCCATCATTCCAAATGGAAGGAGAATATATAAGAACTGTTCGGACCCCAATTTATGGGAAACCCAGGCGGAAGAACTGAAAAAACGCTTCCTGGAGAGAGGATATGAAGAGGAAAAACTCCACAAAGACATAGAAGAGGTCAGGCAAAAGGATCGTAAGGAACTTCTCAAGTATAAAGATAAGAAAATTGGGAGAGACATGAACACCGACTCCATAGATGTTGCCTTTATCACGCAGTACAGCGAGAATAGGAGAACCATCGAGAAAATAATAGAAAAGCACTGGCATCTACTGAAGGATGACGACACAATTGGCGAAACACTCATCGACAGGCCGAAATTTATCTATAGAAAATCAGATAACCTTAAGAACATTCTATCTCCTAGCATTCCACGCCCAACAACAACTCAGACGAAAGATCTATCCGGGAAACCCATAAAAGGTTTTTTCCCATGCCCGAGCTGCAAGGCGTGTAAGAGAGGCTTGAAAATCAAAAACTTTTCGCCGCATAACTCCAGCATCAAACATGAAATAAAGGATCTGATCAGATGCAGCAGTAAGGGGGTAATTTACATAATACAATGCAACTGTGGACTCCAATACGTCGGACAGACCTCAAGATGCTTAAAAGACAGAATACGGGAACATTTGCTACAGATTGAACATGGTAGCACAGATACCGCACTGTATAGACACTTTTCTATGAAACACAAAGGAAACATCAAGGATTTAAACTTCTACGGTATCCAGATAGTAAAGCCTAATTGGAGGGGAGGCAACTATGAAAAGAAGCTCCTGATCGCGGAATCCAGATGGATCTTTGAGCTGGATTGCCTCTACCCGAAGGGTTTGAACAACAAGGAAGACCTCTCACATCTGTTAAGCCTGAAACACACATAAATTTGACTTTTAAATACCTATTCGGAACACTGCTGCCCTCATACAGAAGGAAAACATTGAAGAAAACACACCGAGGTCATATTATGACACGACAAGAACAACAGACAAAATATACCTAATGAAGATGTCCCACATGGATCTATATAAGGATCTCTAAAGCCAATCCAATCATTTCCACTGCTCTACTCAAATGTCGATAGGACTAGCTCCAACAAACTTTACTATCTAAACTGAGAGACCACACAGATGCCAACAACATTAATAAGATACGATCCCCTAATCTGCCAATAGTACATGAGACATAGCAGCAGTCAACAAGATTAGATTTGACACTTGATATAGCAGCCTCTCTATCTGGAAAATATCTAACATAGTAAGTTAGAAAATAATCAAAGCCTGACTCTTCATAAGAATATAGACACAATTTAAAATGTGTAGTGAGGTAACATGTCCCAAATCCATCAACAAGCAGACATGAAGAATATACCCCACAACAAATCTCAATTCATAATCCACCAAAAGACAACCAACCAATTAGATCGATACAAGTATCCATCGATCTCACACTATATTTAAATACTCATACAAGACAAGTTTCCTCCATATCCACATCTGATTCCCATACAATTCTATTGGATTGCGCCTACAGCTAATTAACTGTTATACCAGGCACATTTAGATAGAAAATAAAAGCTTCCAGAATCCAATATTGTATATGACACAAAGAGAATACAGATAGATATGAATGTACTCTTTCTACCTACACTAGACACTCTAACCAATCAAAGAAACCATTTGAAAAGAATTCTTTCTATTTTATATATTTTTTATATTTTTTTATATTTTTATCTTAAAAAGTTTTTTAAAAAATTTTTCTAAAGATTTTTAGATTTTTTATATATTATATAATGTATTTTATATATATATTTTATGTATATATATTTTCCAATATACATACTCTGTACCATGATCTCTACACTGGTTCTGTTCACTAGACAATTACCATGGTTATGATTTTTGTTCCTTTGGATCTAAACAAGCCAGGATAAACACCGCTTCCGGTTTAACCATGACCGGCAAAGTGTCACATCAGGTATAACCTCACCGGATGTTTACATTATTTTACTTCTTTCAGCCACTTCCGGTACAAAGACATACCGGCAAATTGTTACATATTTCATACCAAAATTGCAAAAACTGGCTCTATCTATTAGACAACTATTTTTTACCCCTCCAGATCTAATTATAACTGGGTAAATACCACTTCCGGTTTACCCATAACCGGTAAAGCGTAACATCCGGCTTAGCTTTACCGGATGTTTACATTTAGCTGCCACTTCCGGTTCAGAAATCACCGGCAAATTATAACTGTTGTCCACAAAGGAAACTACTATGGCACAAAGTATGTAAAAGCACATTAAGAACATTACATACAATGTTCCAATAAAAGCCTTGTCTAAGTTATACTGAGACAAATGTGAACAATTTCGATGTACAGAGGAGCACTTCCGGCCCAGCACTTCCGGTATCACATTTTTGGCGCGAAATTTTGGCGCGAAATTTTGGCGCAAAATTTTGGCGCAAAATTTGGCGCAATTTCAGTGCAATATGATTGGTTAGAGAGAGGTATAAAGTCTCCAGCTCACCCACACCATACTATAGTCTTGATAAAGGCCTCTCTTGTGGGCCGAAACGCGTTGACAGAGTTATGGTGAGCTATTTATTCCTTGATTATTGAATTATAATACAGTATTACACTATTGTTATTATCCTTTATTTTCAGGTTTTGAAGATTCTCTAGGATTATTTTTACCTCTATTTTTATTTTTATTTGTATTTTTTCTATTTTTATTTATTTTTATATTCATTCATCATTTTTGTTTATCTCCATGCTTCTTCTACAATAAATAATTTTTTCACATGGAAGTATAACCCCTCCACAAAAGACCCCTTTTAGGGATCACTCTCACTAGTTTGTGCACATACTAATAACAAATTTTTTTCTTTTTTGGTTTTTTACCTTTTGGATATTTAACATTTTTATGGACTTATTTTTATCACTATTCTGGATTGAATTCACGGATTTAATATTTTTTGTCACCACTTTTTATATAATTTTTTGAACTTTCAGATTATCTACCTTCACTAAATGTTTTTTTGAAATGTTTTTTGAAAAGCTTTTTAAATAGAACTTTTGAATTTGCTGGACTTACACCACTCATTTATATCACGGTTTTGGACAACACCTAAATTGGACAGTTTATTTTTTGGATACACATGGAAAAACCTTTTTTATATATCTTTTAACTTTGAGAAGGGATTATTGGACATTATTTGTTTATTATTATTATTTCCTGATCTATGTTAATACAATTACATATGAGACGATCTTCATGAGACATTATACATACAGCTAATAAGCCAAACACGCGTGTTTTTATATATGTTTATGTGTTTTTACACATCATTTCTTGCCGTTTTGCTAAAGTATATTTTAAATGACACCCTTGTTTTAAATGTTTAAAATGTATTAAATACTTTTATGTACCAACTGTGCCACTCTTAGATTTCAAATCTAGATTTCAAAACCTATACATCTATACAGCACAACCACCATATTTGTAGCTGAGCCATAGTGCTATACATTTTTTCAGACGAAAAACCATATTTTTATACCTATATCTCATTAGACCTCGCCACTATTTGGCGCTCCTTTCAAACCATTAGGAGAGCCAAACTAATTGAATTAATAAACAATATTACAAAACATTCTAGTCAAACACATAAATCAGTTTAAAAAACTATAAGAAACAGTTGTATTGCAAGCCTTATAATAGGGTTTTTGCAGGAATTTTCACAGGTGCAAGATTACATATGTGGCGGCGCTCGCCGTTGACCCCATTTTTTACGCGGTTTTGGTATCACATATACGTTCTGCATATAAATGCGGCATGTATATTTCACCCGTTGCCCGCAATTTTTACTCCCATAAGCTAACATAGAACCGCCTCGCAAATAGATAACATCAAACATCGATATACTCATATGAAATTCTATTTGGGGTCATAACAATGAACCATTAGATGTTCAGTTTTATTTTTATATACCATGTTTGATGTTATCTATTTGTATATAGCAAAAAAACTCTAGTCATAATTTGTCTGTAAACTAAATATGCACTATAAATAAAGGGTTAAGCTACTGAGACCTCTTCCCTGTGAGGGAGGTTCTCAGATGTTTTTTTCCATGATTGGTAAGGCTTGTGTACTTAAAGGCTAACTGCAGCCATCACTATATGCCTGATGAAACAGCGTTTTGAAGCGCTGAGAAACGCGTAGCAAATTGTAAGGAGGGTCAGCTAGCACATCCTACCTTTTTGGTTCCTGTTTTTATTATCGATATTTTAATAAACCATTTTTACTTTTCTAATTGGAACCTTGTACTGCCTATTAAATACCAATCACTTCCCCTGGGAGTATCAAGTTTTGGAGATTCCAGTGTTCCTGCTTCTGGGAGATCAGTTAGCTGGGTTGCTGCATAAATACCCAGTCTGCACCTTATAGCACTGTCTGAGTGCTCCAAGAAAATGTGAGTACCCTGTATCAGGGGTTCTTACTGTATCCTTATCTTTCCGCTGTTGATACACACAAGCGCCTCTCTTTTTTCTGTATTTTGTTCTAGATCACTCAACACTAAGGTGTAAGGAGAGCGCTGCCTACTTTGGTGACTTGTCCTTAATTTGGAGAAAAGATCCATCTGACAACAAACTGTTTGAATAAATTTCTTATTGGGCACTGATCCATAGAGACTCTACCTTTGTCCTTGTATTTGCTCATATTTATATATATATGTATCTATATTATACACACGGTGAATAACTCTTTGTTCCAAAGGAATGTTTTAAAGAAGTATGTGTATACGTGTGTATTTATACCTGTATAGATATACAGTAATTTTACATCATTTGCAATTACTGATATGATTGTATAGCTCCCTTGTCAATTAGCCCTAGTTGGCTTGGTTATATTACTAGCGCCCCCTATTAGAAGTGAGCCTGCTTCGGCCTCTCCTGTTAATAGTTTATGTTAGGGCGTTAGGTTTAAACATAGCTTTGTTTTCCCCATATACATCAATGGGGTTGCATTATGGAGATTTTTCATTCCGCAATCGCAGGTGTTAGTTTTTTTCTAACACTTTCCCCATTGATGTTTATGGGGGGAATGCATGCACGAGCACATCAAAGCAGCCCTTGGCTTTTGTGCGGTATGGAGCTTAATGCCACCATATCGCACGCCCAAGGAAGCTTTTCAATAACTCATAATGGCAGCGCTATGGAGGGTGAAATAACTTTTTTGGCGTTAGTTTCACACCCTGTTTAGTGCAAAACTCGTAATCTCTGTGATAGCATATGAGCATGTGCAAAAATGTTAAACTTGGTCAAAAAAGAAAAAAAAGTTGAGCAGACAGTCAATATAGGTTCTGTGAAACTTGCCAAAATATGTTTTCTTTTAAGAGGTCAAATTTCTTCCACAGAAAGTATTATTCTGACACAAATTAGTTTGAAAAGCTTGTGATAAGTGGTTTATTGTTGGGTTTCTAATGGATAAGAATGGATTTGAAAAGACATGTAAAGATTGAAATAGGGGTCTGTAGAGATTTTTTGTATTTTTTTGGGGGGAGGTAGTGCCTTACACCATAATAAAGTTTTTTTTTTAATTATTCAAAAATGTGCACGATAATATCTTTACTAGTTCTTAGAAATGGCTGTCTTTCAAGTGGTTTAACAACAAGGTCCACTGTAAGAAACTAGCTCATGTATTGAAGACTGTCTGGCACTTTATGACAAACCAACCGTGGAGCCCGAGGCTTTCACATAAAAGCTAATTAAGAAATAGCATCACATCCACAACTGAGGCATAACTAAATGTGTTTTATTTAAAGTATTCCATGGATATTAGTCATACATTGAGAATAGCTTTCATCACTTTTCAGCTGGGGCCACTATAATGCAGTATTTTTTTTTTTTAAAGCAACATTTTTGGACAACACTGCTTATAGCTATTTGACTTTCATATATAATTACTTTTCAAACCGAAGAATGTAATAACCACGATAGCTTTTGTCCAAAAGCAAAATTTGTATACTCATCCAATAACCAGTGCGAAATGTGAAGTATTGGTGCTTCTGAATGGTCAACATCCAAACACGCAGCTTGCGAAAGGAAAAAAGTTCCCTGTGTATATAAGTGCTGTGCCAGCTATGTTAAAAATTAAGAACATAAAATCAAATTGCTTTAGAAACTGTTCAATGAATAAGATCTGTTTATTCAGAATCCAGGGCTGGACTGGGAATAAAAGACAACCCTAGAAAAATGTGAAGACCACCCCTATTTTCCATCAAGTTAATAGAATATAGAATGCACACACACCATTTTTCTCAAAAAGATAACTAGAATACTTTTTCCACCAATATTTTTTTTTAGAATTAATTTATATTACTTTGTAACTGAAAATAATAAGTGTTGTTATATAGGTACCATACAACTTAATTTCATTAATGACTAATTTCAAGATTATCCATAATGTGATCTGGAGAAGGCACTCAAAACAGTGTGTCAGTCTGTCTCACCGTGTGACTTGACTGGACATCAGAAACCATTGAAAGGTGGGCTACTAAACTGGTAAATGGTCTAGGAAATAAAATGTACACAGAAATAATTATAGCTCATAGGAGAAAAGAAGAGGTGATATAGCTGCATTGCCTCACCAGCATCACTAACTCTTTAAATTGTAGCTGGTCGGCAACAGATGCTGCGGCCCACCGTGAAAAATTCCCATGTATCCTGGTAGACCAATACAGTTTGTCAGTAACTTTTATAACCTAGCTTTAGTAAAATGAGTCTGAAGTACAAAGCTTGCATCTTGTCAAGATGTTTTCAATTTCTGTTACATTCTACTAAACATACATCATAGTTTTATATTCCCATACAAATATATGTAAGAGTCCTTAATCAATGTAATCATATTTTTAAATATGCCCTATCTGAATCATAAGTTTAATTTTGACTTGATTGTCCCTTTAATTTTTTTTGCTGCCTGTGGGAAAGACAGATGCAATATTAAGACAATGGTTAAAGGATACATAACAACACTAAAACTGTTGGTCACAAAATGATAATGAAAAGTGCATGTTTTTGAATTGCTGTAATTTAAAAAGTTAATAGTCTATACAATTATATAGAATGTAGATGTATTTAGCTCATCTTTTTGTATCCATTCTTGACTTAGGTTAGCAAACCTCTGTGTTTCTGATAAGAGTGCAAAAATAACTAAAGTTTAAACAAGTCTAAATATGAGATAGATGAAACAAAATCATTGAGCACTGCATATTGAAAGGTTGTGGCCAGGCATTATCGTACTTGAATGTTAACAAGTTTGCATTGATCCTAATGGGACCCAAGCTTTTTAAAGAGATGCAGCTTAGCACTGATTGACATGCTCCTGTCAATAGGAATTTACAAGTCACTGTCTGACTCACAAGTATACATTATAGCAAATTAGAGAGTTGTCAAACTGATGGCTCATGAAAACGTTAATGTTCTTCTAGATGAAATAAACTTTTGTATAGTTTATACAGAAGGAAGTGCAAAAGATACAAACACACACATGACATTATCATACACAACACACACATACGCACGTGCGCACACACACACATTCTACACATAAGAAGAGAAGGCTGCAGTGCATTGTGATGCAATTCACTAGATTATTGGGGAAATAAAAGTGCAATTGTCGCCTAATAGGCAGATTTGCTAAGATTAAATTTGAACTATGAAAATAAAATAACATTAAAGGAACATAAAACCCATTTTTTATATATATATTTTATATGCATCTGCTCTAAACCCAACAGGAGTTAAAAAAGGGTACATAATGTATTTATATAAAATTATATAAAATGTATAAAAAATTATATAAATTATTACTAAAAATAAATTATTATTATAGAGGTTCTTAAAAATTATAATATATCATTATAATATTTAAGTATATTTTATAATAACAATTAATAATTAAAAATAATATATTTTTTAATATTTTATATGAAATATATTCATTATGGACCTTAAAATAAACTCCAGTTGGGTTTAGTGCACATGCATGTGCGCAAAACCTAAGATGAATAAAAAAAATATTCATGTGCGCTAAACATGAAAGAACTTTAAATTCCAATGTTCTTCCCATAGAAGATTTTTTTTATTTTTAAATATATATATATATATATATATATATATAATTCTCATGATTCTTTTTTTTAAGTTTATATCTATACCTATATATCTATATGAATATATAAAGGTATATATATATATATATATATATATATATATATATATAAATGCTAAGAATATTTGAAATATTTGCATTAAATACACAGTAAAACATATTCTAAAATATTGAAATTGATTAAAAATGTTTTTTTCTAGTTTTTTGGTAATTGAGTGGAAAGGGCTCCAAAGCATATATATATATATATATATATATATATATATATATATATATATATATATATATATATATATATATATATATATATATATTACTACTGTACTGCACACTAATTTAGTTTGCGCTTGAGCAAATGCGTTTACTTTAAACTTGTAATACGCTCACTAATTAGCATGGTCATGATATTGGTTATCGAGACCAGCACTAACAAAAGCATGCCACTTGTAATCTAGGCTAATATACACACATGTTCTATGTTAATTTATATCCTACTCAATACATTTTACCACAATCACCATAATATTTATCAAAGTCTTTCCCTCAGTGCTATGTTCCTTTTTACTTTTCATAATGTCTCCTTACATTTGTTATTCAAGAGTTCTCTCAGTATTTCACACCTGCTGTTTTGCACTCTTCCTGTTATGGGTTACAATTTTCTGTTCTGACAGAAAAAGTTTTCATACTTTCTCTCTTCATCCAGTAAAGCAGCACGTGGTAGCAGCTGCAGTCCATCGCATAAAAAAAATAGCTATAAAACAACCCACTTGTATCTGCTTCTCAAAATGTGTTGTCCCATTTCAGCTTATATATTACATTCTGTTTTCTTCTTGTGTAGATGATTGATAAAATAATTGTCTTCAATCTTTTTCTGCATATTACATTTTTGTGAAAATGAGCATATATAGCGTTCACACCAAAAGTACATTTGTTTTGGATTTTGGAGAGCTCTTCCTCATACTGCAGAGAAAGGCTTATGAAGAATGAGATATCTTCATCTTACTATAGTGGGAGGATGGTATGAGAAGAGTTACATTGACATTCTTTTACATAATACACTCTGTTCCATGCTCCGGAATTCTGGAGAGACCACTTAATATTTTCTAGGCTTTAGGCTTTCTTGTGCTCTAATATTGTCTCAACTGCAACTGAATGTAATAGAGTGAAAATATATCTGAGCATATATTAATTATTTTATGTTTTATATTGTTGGTAGTATACTTATTTTGAAAAATGTAATAGTTAACTAGTTAATTAGTCCAGATGGAAAAATAAAATAGAGAGAAAATAATAAAATGTTAAAGGAACACTGAACCCAATTTTTTTCTTTTGTGATTCAGATAGAGCATGCAATTTTAAGCAACTTTCTAATTTACTCCTATTAACAAATTTTCTTCATTATCTTTGGTATCTTTGTTTGAAAAGCAAGAATGTAAGTTTAGATTAACAACCTGGGTTGTTTTTGCAGATTGGTGGATAAATTCACCTACCAATAAACACATGCTCTCCAGTGTACTGAACCAAACATTGTCTGGCTCCTTAGCTTAGATGCCTTCTTTTTCAAATAAAGATAGCAAGAGAATGAAGAAAAATTGATAATAGGAGTAAATTAGAAAGTTGCTTAAAATTGCATGCTCTATCTCAATCACAAAAGAAAAAAAATTGGGTTCAGTGTTCCTTAAAGCCATTATAATCCATGTCATCAAGTAGGATCAGGGCCCCATGAGGCAAGCACAACTATTATTTTAAAATATATATATATTTTTATTTTGTCAGCCACCAGAGGGCACTACAGCAGAGTGCTATCAAGTGCGGGAAATGTCATTACAAGGAGTAAAGCATTAGCATTTGAGTATTTCTGAGTGTGCACTAAACCACTATGCACAGTGTGAGACAGACTTGGCACTTCAGTTTGTACAGTGTGTGCCTGAGTCAGACGACAGATCACTTTCATTTGCAGAGGATGTAGAACTTACTTAGTAAATGTTTTTTATTTCTTTGTGCAATTTCGGATTGTAACTCTAGTGTGGTAGTTGTATTGTGGGGCCAGGGGTCCATAAAAACAATTTTTTTAGCAATATGCAGCAGTGTATTTATGATTATTTGACAATGCTGCAGACATTCTATATTTAAAACCATGCAGACATTTTTTCCTCCTTAATACACAAATGGTAGGTGCCCTTTTGGCAGATATAATTTTTTTTTATCTATATATATATATTACATTCCAGTTTACTTTCCCTTTATGCAAGGACTTTCCAGATGCCAGGAGGCATTTTAGCTAAGATGTTTACATATGCATACAATGTTATACTCTCAGGCTAAGATTGCTCAGTGTTTGAAATGAGACAATTTAACTTAAAACTCTTCAGTTTACACTACAGCTGACTTAATTTTGAAATAAATACAAACAAGCCTAAATACTGCATTTAACCAGATCTAATGGTATAAGGCAGAGGAAAGTCAAGAAATAGCCATATTACTGAAATCTTCTAGTATCATACATGTTTGTTGAGTATAATATTTAAAACAATATAGTACTATAATATTTTTGAATCATTATATGGCAATTATCATAATTTAGCATAGCTAATTATGAAGCACACATGAGAAATAAAAATGTTGGGAATGATTTAAATATGTCTTATATTTCAAATTAGAATCCCAGAGGATTTTACCCCGTAAAGGCATATAAGACCCCTTATTTGAAAGACTGACCTTTAAAATTCTAGCATAGCATCCAGGTTGCATGAGGTTCCCATAAAATAGCAAAATAAAGTGATAAGACCCTGTTTATTAAAAAGGTCAATGGATCCTTTATTTGAAATGGGACAAGCATATTTTTAGAATGAGTGGTTTCTTGCTTCTTTAGGATGCAGTTGATCATTCTGACTGTAGGTATATTTGTAACTGAAACATCATCTGATAATGTTTTTAAACAAAATTGGTAGCACAGGTCTATAAAATGATTACATCTTTTTTTGGGGGTATTTTATTTATCATTTCCACCATATTTTTAAAATATTGACAAACTCCAGAAAATTCCTGATTTCATAAGTAGAATGGGGGGATATCTGCACCCCATTGGTATCTGTTTAAATTATATAAATACTAATTATATGTCTATTATTCTATAAACAAAATGTTAATATTCCCACAAACGAATAGCTCCTGATTTTAACATTGTGTTGTAATACTTACATTTAGGGGCATATTTATCAAGCTCCGTACTGAAGCCTCACCGGAAAAACAAAAGTTATGAAGCCGCAGCTCCATAATCTGTCCGCCTGCTCTGAGGCAGCGGACAGACATCGCCATACATCAACCCGATCGGATATGATCGGGTTGATTGACACCCCCTGCTAGGGGCCGCAAATCTGCAGGGGGCGGAATTGCACCAGAAGTTCACAAGAACTGCTGGTGTAATGATTAATGCAGAGAGCGTATGTTGTCAGCATTTATCGATGTGCAGCGGACATGATCCGCAATATCGGATCATATCCGCTTGCACTTTGATAATTAGGCCCCTTAGACTGGTTAATTTTTCTGTATTGCATAGGTATAAGATATGTCCTTCTATCATTATTTACTTTCTATGCAAATTTTCAGACCTTCCAAGGGACATTTATAAAGATTTCTGGA
Organism: Bombina bombina; assembly: GCF_027579735.1. NCBI lineage: Eukaryota > Metazoa > Chordata > Amphibia > Anura > Bombinatoridae > Bombina > Bombina bombina. The sequence goes on along the minus strand of NC_069500.1, from coordinate 934,227,899 downwards.
ATGCATTACATGCATTGCTGGATTGTTAAAGGGATATGAAACCCAAATATTTTCTTTTGTGATTCAGAAAGAGCGTACCATTTTAATTTTTTTCCCAATGTACTTATATTATCAAATTTTCTTTGTTCCAATGGTATTCTTTGTTGAAGAGATACCTAGGTAGGTGTCTGGAGCACTGCATAGCAGGAAATATCGCTGCCCTCTACTGCTCTTGCAAATGAATAGCATTCTTGCAAAACTGCTGCCATATAGTGCTCCAGGCGTGTGCACACTCCTGAGCTTTGGTCTCTGCTGTTCAACAAAAGATACCAAGAGACCAAAGAAAATTTGATAATAGAAGTAAATTAGAAAGTTGTTTAAAATTGCATGCTCTGTCTGAATCATGATATAAAAATGTAGGGTGTCATGTCCCTTTAACATAGTGCTGTCAGACATTTAACCCTTTTGGGGTCGGGGTTAACGTGTCTACATCGGAACAACTGTGCTCACGAGATTTCAATGATAGGATCGTGTCAGGGGGGCGTCCCTATGATGCTAGGCACACCCTCCAGACCGCGATCCCATCAGGGAAGTGCCAGTGGCTTCAGGAAAGCCAAGCGGTTAGGACGTTGTATTCCACCTTCAGGCACTAAAGCCCAGCAAAATTCGGACGGAATGCAACGTTGTAACGGCGTTAAAAGGTTAAACAAATGCCAAAACAAATCTATATATTTGTAAACAAAGGCTTTCACTTTTTTGTTGTATGTTCTCATCCAACTTTTCCCCTTGCTCTGTGCTTTTTTTTCTCTAATGTTGGTACAGACAATCACATGCAGTACCCTTTCACTAAAGGCCTATGCGGTAGCACACCCCTCTCTGCTCTGCATTAGTTGGTTCATCCAGGACAGGTTGTCCAATAGCACAACATTGTACAAGCCAAAGCAAGCATTGAATTGTAAGCACAGCACATTGTGCATGCTCCTGAGACATTGGGGTCTATTTATAAAGCAGCAGATGCTGCTTCCGAACCTCCCTGCTTCAGTTCTAAGACCGCTGCTCCTTAACTCATCCGCCGCCTCTGAGGTCGCGGACAGCAATCAGCCATATCGAATACGAGCGGGTTGATTGACAGCCCCTGCTAGCGGCTGATTGGCTGCGAATCTGCAGAGGGCGGTATTGCACCAGCAGTTCACAATAACTGATGGTGCAATGATAAATGCCGACAGTGTATGCTGTCGGTATTTATCGATGTGTGGCGGACATGATTTGCTATAGCGGAACATGTCTGTCCGCATCTACATAAATAGACCCCATTGTTTATATTCTACAGTCAAGGGGTAGAGAAGCAGCAGGCACTGCCAACCTCTCAAATAAAATAACATGCCCCGTATAGGGTAAGAAAGAAAAACTACAAGTGAAACAAAACCTAATATGTAAATTATCTTTAAAAAAAATAGGAAACAATTCTGTATAGACATTGGCAAGATTCCACTACTTATAAATTCTTTCTGTATCAGTTTGTTTTAACACAGGGTCTATAGGTCCTAAAGTGTTAATATATGTACAAATAATCTTCTTAGTTCCATCTGCTTTCTCACAAAATAAGAATTTATAATACACAGTACGAAATAGTGTGTCTGTCTGGAAATTACTCTGTAATAGATGGTTATATTTTTAGGACATTCTGTCGTGTATTATATATTTTTGTATAAATATTTTAGTTTTGAGTGTATATGTTATATGGCAGAGAATGTTATAGTTTGTGCTTGTGAAATATTAGCGGAAGAAAAAAAAAATAGTTCTTTGCACATTTTTTCCACTTTATTTTCTTCCTGGGTAAGGGAAGCTGGTTATTGCTATAGAGCAGAATTAATCTGGGACTCTTTTTTTAATTTGGAAATATTTTTATGACCCCCATAATTATAATATAGTCCAATAGTCCAAAACAAACCCCTTGTGAAATGGGTATACATTTTTTTTTACATACATCAATATACCACACAATTGAAAGAATTATTATTAAAATAAGTAAATTCAGCTTTCATAGCCATTGCTAATCGCTAACGGTTAAACGCTTTGTCTAACTCCATCCACGTAATACACATCCAAGACTTGTGCACATTCCCATGTGATTTGCACACCAACATGCACAATTATATAAAAAATGCAATGCTGTTTAGTAAAGGGAGAATCTTGTACAAAGGGTGAAGTTTTATTATAAACTATACTAGAGAATAGCATCTGGATTGAAGCGGTTTTTCCACTGAATATGAAGTGGGACCCTCATGAAATCAAAGTACAATGTTAAGATTTTAATGAAAAATACATTAAGATAGTATTCTACACTGACATTTATTAATACATGCTGCACTGCTTTCAAGTGGTAACATGTCCCTTTAATGACACTACAGGGATTGTTGAGATCCAGCGATTAGCACTTATCACCACATTCAGGCCTCTTATAGACCATGCTCTTTTCAGCAAGTCCTTCCTTAGTTTACTGAACAACTGTCACAAGTGCAGGGACGAAGCAGAACAGATTTACTTTCATGTTATACCAGTAAGGAACTATTTTGATAACAAACCATTAATTGCACATGAGCAAAGTAGTAAATGAGTCAATGAGCCTCATGTCAGATCTTTCTTCTTCTGTGTCTTAATTTTATTATTATATATTACAATTATTATTACTATTTATAATAACAAACCAATTAACATCTCCGCTACTATAATTTATACTGGCTTAATACTTGTAAATGGAATAATAAATTTGTACCTTTTGGAAAATTCAGTGGTGTGCTAAAATATAAATATTAGAAATTGTTATTTCAATATATCCATCTAATAAAGCATTATTTAAAAAATGCTCAGTTTTTTTGTAAAACCAACAACAGTCCAAGCTCGGCACAACAAAAGAGCAATCCAAGTTGGATAAAACTAAACTAACATCATTTTTAATTAATCATAATGAAGTGAAGTACACACTGTATAGGCTGACATGGTCAAACGCGTTTCGCTGTAACAAACATAACTTTCTCAGTAACCATTGAGAAAGTTATGTTTGTTACCGCAAAATGCTTTTTAAGCAATAATATTTTTGGAGTAGACTGTTCCTTTTAAAATAGAATGCTGACATCAATTCATTTGCTTCTTTTTGAAAGCATCAAAGGCATTACTGCCTCCAGAACTTCCCACTGTAATCCAAGTATACACTTCCATTAACTAGCTGCAAGTATGCTAAAAAGAGTTTAAATAATTGATTTCCGTTACTCACTGTAACTTTATAAAACAACATGCGTTGAACAATTTTATCTATTCTTAGGTATGATGTGATGTTACCATGTGCAAAAGACAAGCTGAAAGGACAAAACTACCACTTGATGTTTTGAAAAGTTGTGGAGAGGAGCAGATTAGTCAAAATGGCTCTTTATATTTTGACACTTGATAATTTATCATTTACTTATTTATTTATTTCTTAGAAACTTTTTTTTTTAAAATAATTTTTTATTGAGGTTTTTGCGTAAAACATACATAGAACACAATACACCATTTAGTGAAAAGAACAAAATACAAACAGAGTTAACCGAAACATTTCAGTGACTATACAATAGCTTAGTGAAAGGCTAATGAAACCTCGATTTTTCAATATTATATCATATATGACTGACCTGTTAGAAACATAGATTCAGGCCCCATGGGCCAAAAATATGAAAAATAATAGATATCTGATCGTCAGAAGTCTATCTCGTTAGGAGCTTCAGAGTAAATCATGTGTAGCTGGCCAGAGAGGAACTTAGTTCTAGGCCCAATGGACCAAGAGTATAGGAAATAATAGAGAACTGATGGCCAGAAGTCTAGCTCTTTAAGAGCTTCGAAACGAACATGAATACATGTATAGCAAGTGGGGGGAGGGAAAGATTCAGCGGGTAAGCACCGCTATGTATAGAAGGGAAGGGGTGGAGGACGGAGCCATAGGAATATAGAAATATAGTAGGAGACTTGGAGAGGACTATTAGTCTTAGCCATTTAGCAAAGTAAATGGGCTATGATATCGTATTATCCAACTATCTATTATTAGTCATGTATAAGCATGATGGGGGTATATAAAAGAGCAATTTAATATTTAACATAAATGTTAAATAATCTGTTGGTAAACACATAAACTATGGTGTATTAGCTCCTTAATTTAGCTGTGCATAAATGGGTCAACTGAGGAACATGGGGGGTAACTCTCTAGTTTTTTACCTGTATGAAAAAAAAAACCACACTAATAATCATATGGAGTTTGGCAAGTTAAAACACACATATATATGAAAACTATATCAGTTGTATACCATTTCTTAATCTTCTATAACCGAAAATTTGTAGCTAAGTAGCTCGGAATCTAAACTTAACTTGTTAGAGAGACACTGTCACACAACCCTTCAAATGTATTCATATGGGGCAACTATATCCTACTTACAGGGACGTAGAGAAGAGAGTATAGCTTAAGCTTCTATTGTGCACAATTGGGCGTTGCTAAACGTCAAACAAAAATATCAAGCCCACTTATTAAGACTGAGGTCCAGTCTGGGCACGTATGATAGTGCTATTATAGCCTTAGCTCGCAGTAAAGGAATTAAAAGGCATAAACAATAATGGATCTGGGGCTATAGTAGTTGCAGTACCCATAACAGATAGCTTAAACAGCATGTCAATACTTAGGAGGTTTAATGGCAGTGGCCACCGATACCTTTGCTTATATATTAAAATTATTTTTTAAAAATATTGCTGCAATGTATGGGCTTATAAGTGCCCGGCTGAAACTTGGGAATTCCAGGTCACAGGGTAAGTGGGCATCATACCCGTGATTGCAAATATATATATTAGAAAAAGTGCTTACCCATAATGTTCACTGACTGAGATTACTAATAGTATTATTATATTAAGATCTTTCCTAAAATGTGACAACACTTTTGCAAGTGCATATGAGGGCGAGGAGCTGTACATATACTATGAAAATAATAGGATCTATAGAAATCTGTTGTATGGCTATGCTGTTCAAATGGATAAACAAAAGACTCTGGTACAGCAGCTAGCAGTAATCTTATACACCTAGGGGGCATCAGGAGTGACCTATAATCGTATTTATGGCGAGAGGTAAGGGGATGAGAAAGAAACAGCTATCGTTGCTTTGGCTTGGGTAGTTCAAACATTTTCCAACTGTAATTTGTGAGCATATATAAGTATGCTAATGTTATATGTCACTATTACAAGGCTGCAGCAACTTATTTCATGAGGGGCTTTAAGAGAAAAAAAAAACTCTAAAGTTAATACACACAACTGTAACAGAATCAGATGATAGTTAACTATACATATGAAGTAAGGGGCCTATCCATATATCTAATAGGGATTGTAATGGAATTTTACTAGTAATTCTTAGGCTGCTTAGCTATTGAGTATTGAGGGCTGAGCGTTTAAACCAGGTCTAGAAGGGATCTTAAGTATACATTAAAAGAACAGTAGGAGAGCCTCTCCTCATACAAGTAGGAGGTCAAATCCTAGAGAGTGTAAGGCATAACAAAAGAACTCTGACTTGGGCATAGTGCATACAACTTGAATGATGGTAGGTGGTATAAAAAAAATCCTCACTACATATTCATGAGAACTACATAACCTCTCTGAGGATAGGTGCAAATAAGCTTATATAAGCACAGACAATATATGTATACATGCAGGCATATACCATGTGATAAGCTAAAATATACGTATTAAAATTGACCTATATGTGCTAACAGCAATTGTGGGCATAAGTATACCCTAATTAGCATGTGCTTTGTACACTAAAGCTGTCTGCAAGCAAGTCAATATAGAATGGGCTATTAAGACCCGCTTGTCATGCTGAGATGTCCGTGGCATTGTCAGATTTGCATAGTCCAGGAAAACTGAAGAGGCAAGCTGCGAAGAATGAGAAATGGGGCCTCCAAACCTGCTTGTGCCCTAGCCTACTCCACATCTCTGAGACTCAGCTGTGAACTGGATGGATCTAAAAGTTCTCTCCCTTTTAGGATGTTGTGATATCGGTCGTCTTACAGCAGAGAGGAGTCTAACTAAGCGTGCGGTCGTCTGGACACTCAGGTGGTATCGTAACTGTAATTGAATCAAAGTACCTTCTTGGATCTCTTCCATGTTTAGTATCGTTAGGCAAGACATAGGGGCCGGCTGTGTGAGAAATTGTCCATTTGTGAAAGCCGCAAGAGAAGCGGTTAAGGAAAAATGTAGGGACCAGTAGGCAGCTTCCTGTGAAAACCTGGGTCTGTCTGTTGCGTCCGAATCAAGGGTGCAGGCATAGTCAGAAATTGTGTCTCTTGTGCGGTCTGCTACTTTACCTGGGCAAGCCAAGGACACTGTCAGTTTCTCGAGCACCGTAGGTGAGAATAGCGCTCCCGGGGGATTTCCTAGGTGATCCGCTACAGCGCTTGGAATGGCGGCTGCAGTCTGCAGGCCCTCAGTCTCACTCCGAGTAGATTGTAGGATTCTAGCATGCTGTTCAGCCATGGTATGCTGGGATAGGATCGGTACCTGGTTATGAATCTCTGATGTCTTAGCATCCATGCTGAGTTTGGCTGGTGGGCTTTTTGCTGCTTCAGAGTTATCCCACTCTCCAGATGGCAGAGCACTTCTACTGCCTATTGCTCGACAGAGTGTAGTGAGATCTGCAAATCCATTGTCCATTTTGGACTCCAGGGATGTAAGAAAGCTCCGTATGGTAGATTGTAGGTCCTCCATAATGAGTATCAGAGTATAGTAAACAGGCAAGGTATAATAGAGGATCTCTTTTTCGTTAGTCTACGTCTGTAGAATGAGCGGCAGCTTCTGTCTCCGGGTTATTACAACCGGTCTAAATCCCAATGACCATTATTAAGAGAGTTTAAAATTTCGCCAATATATCTTTAGATAGGTTACCTTCCTCTTTCAAAGGTATATATAATAAATTTTAGTTAAAAGTCCGTTACTTAGGCCCTTAAATAGATACATTTTTCAGGAGCTCACGAAGTGTGCGTCCTATCTCCTCTGTAGCTGGCTCCGCCCCCCTATTTCTTAGAAACTTTTAATTTGTTGATGCATAATTCTAGAATTCATCCGAACACCATTTTTTGACATCCAAAATATTGATAGATATCATGAAGGACATTTCTATACTGAGATCCTGAAGAGCAAAATTATGATAATGTGTTTAATGTCCCATTTTTTTCTTTGCATAAATGTTTTGTAGATGATCTATTTATATAGCCCATAATTTTTTATTTTTTTTAAATGTATAGTTTTGCTTATTTTTAAATAACATTGCTCTGATTTTCAGACTCCTAACCAAGCCCCAAAGTTTTATGAGAATACCGTCAGATTCCTACTCCAGCTTGCTCCTGTTTGTGTAAAGGGTCTTTTCATATGCAAAAAAAAAAGGGGGGGGAGGGGGAGTGTCTTATTTCCCACTTGCAGTGGGCTTTACAACTGCCTTTTCAACAGAGCTAAACTGAGAGCTTCTAAGTAAGTTTTTAAACAGTTTTATACTGGATTTTTATATCAGTATCTGTGCATCTTATTCTTTATAATAGTGTCTATTACATGCAGTTATATGAAAATGAGTGTATACTCTCCCTTTAAGCTTAGAGAGAGCTAAATGCAAGTGGTATACTCCATGAACTGACTGGTCAAAGTAATTACATTTATTTATTCAGTGCGGATTGGGCAATAAATATATCAAGTTCATTAATCCCCTTTGTGACACAATAGGAAAAATCCCACTGCACAGTATAGTTAGTGTTCATCCTGGGATCCATTCCCTTAAGCACTATATTATTATAAAGAATAGAAAGGTTCATTTCCGAAAGTTGATGCAATAAAATTTATATTTTATTGGTCCATAATTCCATTAAAAAATGACATTAATAAAACATATGGGGAAAAAAAGAGAACAGATTTTATGTGATTCGGCATAAGCCGTATTCATAAACCTGTGGATACAGCTGTGGTTCAAGTTTAAAAAGCATGTTACGAGAATTCATTGGTTAGTGTCGACACACCTCCAAGATCATTATCCCTTTACCACACAAATTATGCATGCTGAGCTGAATATACAAAGGAATAAGTATATACTAAAGATACAAATTAATATATATACACAAATTTATACTGGGGTTGTAATTTAGGAATGAATACAACAACCATAAGAAATGTTAATACAAGAAACACATTGTAAATTCAATAAATTCTCACGTCAGTAAGCATTTATTCTAGTAAGCAAACTTAATAGGGGCTCATTGCCCTTTCAAAGAGTGCTCTATGTATATCAAATATTCACATGTTGTACATTCTACTCTATGTATTGAGTTAAGCACAATTTTACTTAAGCAATATATACAATCACATATAAAAATAAACATACTAAGCAAAGAGATAGGATATGGATTGTAACAACAATAGATATTAAATATTAATAGAATATAATATATATATATATATATATATATATATATTCCATATTTATTTATGATCCTTTCCAGTCGATGTATCCTTACCATTTGAATATATTGTATAAGCAAAGTACTATAAGCCTCACTTATTAATAGTGTATAGGATGTATAACAATTCATTTCAAATGATTTATTATATCGTATTCCGAATTAAATCCGAAGGGGATTTGGGTTTGCAGTTTCATAATCCTATACACCTCTTGCCTAGCTAGAAGCTGATCCCTATTACCACCCCTCATAGGTAGTCTTATTGCTTCTATTGCTCGCCATTTAAAAGATTTCACTTTTTGGTGTACCTCAAGGAAGTGTCTTGACAATGCTGAGCATGGTTTTTCATATTTAATATAGCCCAAATGCTCTTGAATTCGGGTTCTGACATCCCTGCTGGTCATACCTGCATACTGCTTTGAATGATCAATACATTCAATGAGGTATATGACGTAATTCGTCTAGCAGTTCACACAACCTTTAGTGACAAATGTTTCTTGTGAGTAGCAAGAGTAAAAATCCTTGCCCTCAGAAACAAAATCACATGCCTTACATCTATGGTTACCACATTTATATGTGCCATTCACTAGTAACCATGATCCGGCATTATTATTTTTGTTAGGTAACTGACTGGGGGCAAGGATGTTACCCAGAGTGAGATTTTTTGAATACACACATTTAAATCCTTTCTCAACCGTTTTTTTGAGACAAGTATCCTCAAGTAAAATTGGGAAATATTTTTTTACAATGTCGCATACAGAAGTGAAATCAGAAGTGTATTTAGTAATAAAGGATAGATCCCTATCCTCCGTATTTTTCTGGACAGAATTTTGCATTGAGGGCCTACCCTCCTCCAAGGTTTTTTTGGCTAGATGGTTAAGCAATCTGGGCAAATAGCCCCTTAACTTTAATCTTTTATTGATATTAGTGCTCTCTACTAGAAAGTCTTGGTCTTTGCTACATATCCTCCGTGCACTCAGGAATTGACTTCTGGCAATTCCTTTAAACACATGTGAAGGATGGGCACTATTGTTGTGGAGGATAGTGTTGCCAGAGATAGGCTTTCTATAGAGTTTGGAGTGAATTTTCTTCTCTCTATTCACACCACATAAAGTGATGTCAAGGAAGTTCACATTGTCTTTATGCCATTCAAAAGTGAAATTAAGCTTATTTTCACTAGTATTTAGGTAACAAATTCTATGAAGCGTCGGTAAAACACTATTTCCTCTCTGAAGGGGTTGCTCTCACCATACAGAAACATACGTTCAAGCAAGCCCATAAACAAATTTGCAAAGGAGAGGGCAAATTTGGCCCCCATTGCTGTGCTTTGTTTCTGCAGGTAGAGCACCCCCCCAAAGAGGAAATAGTTATGTTCCAAAAGGAACTGTGTAACTGGCAAGAGGTAGTCAGTGGTTAGCTCATTCACATCTTGATCCATATTAAGGAAAAATATTATAGCTTCCAGTCCCATGTCATGAGGGATGTTGGAATACAAAGAGACCACATCGATAGTGAGCTAACTGTATTCCTCCCTCCACTCCACATTATCCAATATACTCAAAACATGTGTGGTGTCTCTGACATGGCTTGGAAGCGCCTGTACAAAAGGTTGTAAGATCTTATTCAACCAATCGCACAAAGGCTCCAGCAATGAGCCTATGCCCGATAACGATTGGTCGACCTTTAATATCAATTAAACTTTTATGAACCTTGGGCAGGTGATGGAAGATGCGAGTTAAGGGATGACCAACAAACAGTGCATTGACTGTCTGTTGATCCAATATACCAAAAGGTACCTCATCATCCAGGATCTGTCCAAGTTCATGTTGAAACCCAGCAACCGGGTTTCGCTTCAAAACTGCATATACATTACTGTCCCCTAGTTGGCGTAAGGCCTAATTTACATACTGTGTACGATCCATTACAGCCACACTGCCCCCCTTATTAGACTGGCAAATGACAATGGCAAGATGACAAAGAGACCACTCCTCTGGAACAATTGTGTTCATACTGCTAGTATAAGGTGCTCATAGGATTTGCTTATAGAGCACATACCTCCTGTGGGGATCCCATCACCTCCGTGCCCATCTGGGCTGCAGAAAAGGCTTCTGGCTTCAGGAGTGGGCTCTTCCGCTTCTGCTGTAGCAATCTTCAGCTTCAGTAGACGCTATTCTCATGCTCCTCCGTATGATTGAAGTATAAAAATCCACAGCATCAAACTAGAACTAGAGCTGCAAGATGCTAACCTTAAAGAAACACATTATAATCTAACTCCCTATTTAGACCTATGGGTACCATAGTATTAAGCTTATGGATCCATAAGGACTCTTTTTGTTTCAATAGCTGTTCCCAATTGCCTGCTCTGCATAACCTACCTATACCATCAATAATTTGCCATCAAAGCTGGCTTATATTGTGCCCAGCCTTTAAAAAATGACTAGACACTGGGGCATTAAGATCCCCACAACGAATATTAGACCTGTGTTGACTCATCCTATCTCTTACCTTTCTAGTCGTCTCACCCAAATAAATCCTTGAACAGGGAAACTTTATTAGGTAGATGACATAGGATGAGTCACACGTGTAATGTTCCTTAATCCTAAACTTTCTCCCAGTTAGGGGATGAAGAGAATCTTTGCCCTTAATAACTGCACTGCAACTGGCACACCCCAAACATGGGAAAGTGTCTGTATTTTTTGATGTGATATAGGTTTGGCAGGGTACTTATCTGGGACCCACATCACTCTTGACTAACATATCTCTTAAGTTAGGGACCCTTCTATAGGTCATCATAGGCAGCTCTAGTCTGGTATAGGTATTTTTAACTTGTTTGCACTTTAGAATTATTCAATAGTATTATCATAGTACGGATGTAAAGAAATTGTCTTTCAGTTTGATGCACTAGATTTTAATGTCAGCCAGGTGGCACTATACTAATGTAAATTGTATGGTTGTATAAAGGGTTAAGTTTTTCCCTATAAAGGTTCAGTGCACACCTGTTTAGCTTATGCATGCTTAAAAGAATGGCCGAAACGTTGCATATGTTTGTACCTGAGACAAGGTTCTTCATAAGGTTTGTGGATTTTTATACTTTGATATTTGAGAGGAAAATCAGTATCCTCTGTTCCACTGGCAACAAATATCACAGGAAGAAGGTGCTGTTTGTGAATTGGTTGGTCCTCTGTATAATTGAGCCGCCCGATATTCAGGCCTCCAACGCACTGCCACTGCTGTCCCAACGTTCCAACGTCACTACAACTGATCAAAGACTGTTCAAAGGAAAAAGATGAAAACTTGCTCTAAAATAAAAAATAGCTTTTATTATTTCTCGTTAAAAAATTATGACAACAGCCACTCATACGAAAAACTGGATAGATGCACAGCACATTCGGCTTATGCATTTCGGCTGTTCACCGTAATCATAGGCTGTCATGTGTACACTTCCTCTCATTTAAAACCCTGTAAAAACCACCTGATTGGTTCTTGGAATGTGCATCTCTCCAGAAACACCTGTGTAAACGGCAGTAACAAAGGTACATACACAAACAAGACTATATTAAAAGAATTTTAAAATCTGTTCTATTATTAATTGATCTGATCTGTAAAAAAGTCTAAATTTGTACGATTAACCTAAATGTTGTTAAGGAAACTAATCCAGAGAACTAAGTGAGTACATAAATACGTTTGATACATTTGATACATTTTTAGTCATTATTATTATATTACCAAATTTGAATGGTATATGAATCCAGACACATTATTAGGGACAAATATAGTAAGTCTAGAAACATTTGTCAGACTGTGATTATGATAGGTTGCAAAAATGTACATACATTGTACCCTTTCACTAAACAATGTAGGGCAGTGCTTGACATAATAGGATAGGATAAATATTCAGAGCATCCTTTAAAAATAAGTGCCTTATACTGTGCCTTAATAATACCTCTAGCCCATGATACTATGTAAACATAGTTAATTCAATATTATAAATACAAAGACATTACGGAAAGGGGTTGGTAAAAGCAAGCTAAGAGGCAAGCTGAAAAGGGGACTAAGAAGGTAGTTCTGTGAACATCTATTACTCCCAATAATTAATTAGGTCGTACATAGAGTTCAAACCTTCTGGAAACCTGGTTCTGAGTTTGAACATCCAGAAGATCTCTCTCTTAGCCAGAAGCTTGTCCAAATCTCCCCCCCCCCCCTTTTTTGGTACCTTAACTTCTTCAATTGCGCACCATTTGAAAGTGTTAAGTTTACCATTGTGATTATCAGCAAAATAATGTACAAGGGGGGTAGATGATCTGACCTGGGTAATAGTAGAGAGAAGTTTGTGGATCTTGGACTTAATGTCCCTAGAAGTGAGTCCAATATACTGGACCCCACAGGAGTCACATCTAATCATGTAAATTACTTGTATGGACATACAATTCATACATGTTTTAATGGAGAAAACCTCTCCTGTTATATGTGAGTTGAATATTTTTGTCCTATCCAAGTATTCACATGGCCTGCACTTCCTATGACAGCATCTATACATCCCTGGTCATCCAAGAAATGTTTGTATGATGTTTATTTCTCAATTGGGTGGGGGATAAGATAGATCCTAAGGTGGGACACCACCTTGAACTGCATCTCAGCCCTTGCTTAATGACCTCTGTTAATTTATCATCAGCTGCAAGAATTGGAAAATGTTTCCATATCATTTTAGTTATCTGAGGAAACTGAGAACTGTAACTAGTGACAAAATTGACTTCCCTGAATTTTTTTTTTTTTTTTAGGTCCCTGTAGTAGTAGTAATCTCTGTTTGGACTCCACTTGTTTTCTTGCTGCAATAATGGTTTTATGTGGATAACCTCTTTCTCTCAACCTGCCTTCTAGTTTATTAGCTTTTAAGCAAAAGTAATCACTATTTGAACAATTTCTCCTTAGGTGAGTGAACTCATCTTTAGCCACTGCAGCCGCAGTGTGCTTGGGATGACAGCTTCTCCCATGCAGCAAAGAATTTCAAGTGATAGGTTTCCTATACACTTTTGTGAGAACCCTGCCATCACTTGATCCAATCAAGGAAAGATCCAAATATTTGATAGTGGTAGGGTGACTCTCAAAAGTGATACTCAAACCAACCTGATTGCTGTTTAATCAGTTAACAAAAGGCAGGATATTGTCTTTGGGGCCACTCTATATAAAAGAGGAGGTCGTCAAGGAGAAATTGTTTAAATAGTGATTACTTTTCCATCTAGATTGTAAGTTCCCACGGGAAAAGGGCCCTCAATTCCCCCTGTATTTGTCTGTAAAATGTTGTCTTTTATTGTATTGTTTCTCCATTGTACTTTTATCCTTGTACCCATGGGCAAAGTGCTTCTATGGCTCTTGCTTCTTTTAATATGAAGACATCTTTGTTTTGAAGAGATGGTCATACCTCCAAACATTTCCAGTATAGGGAGGGTAGTGGTTGAGTCAGGGAAATCTATGGCAGGGCCATGGCAAACAGGAAGAATGATGTCATATAAGTTGTGGAGTTGAAGCATAGGTGTGCAGTGAGTGGGAGGGAATAATCAGGGGATTGGGGATTGGTTGGGTGTGACAAGGTGGTCCCCATCAAACAGGACTTTTATAAGGTCCTATAGAGCTACAGGAAGTACAGTGGGTAGAGTTCTTAAACCCCTACAAACCCAGCAAAATGGGGGACAGTTACAAGTTTTGATGTACTCACTTATTTTATCTTAAAGGTCAGCATTTTAGTTAACATGTTTTTGTCTACGTTAAATATTCATTAAAAATTCATTTGCATTTAAAATTAATCTAATACAAAGGCCTCAAGTGTATACTTATTGTTATAACTCACTATAACTCCCAAAGCTCTATTAGTAGAAACAGACACGCCTCTACAAGACTGAAAACAGTGATCTATTCAGGACAAAATGTGTCTTTTTTTCCAAATATCTGTATTAGTCCTGAAATGCTGTTGTTGTTTTTTTAGATAAAACAAAGAAAAATAATTGACTAAAGTGTCAATTAACAAGAACAAAGTCATTATATATAAACTTACTATCACTGCATGTTTATTTTGTTTCACAATTTTTTTGTTAGACACTTTTCTCCAAAAAAAAAAAGTATCACAGTAATTGTATGAATATATTTATACCCAACTCAATTAGATTATTGTCAATTTCCCTTGAAGTAAGTTTCATAATTATTTTGCAGGCTGTCAAAGATTGATTGCAGTCTAGTCAGATTTTTTAGAAAATTAGACATAATTTATTCATGTAATTATTATTTACATGTAGAGTATGCTGTTTCAGGCAAAATAGTCAGAAGCCTATTAGCTGAGGTTATAAAAAGAAATGACTGTCAATCTAAACTCTTTGTTAGAATCCAAACAAGGTGTCATAATCTTTCATTGCTTATAATCAAAATGAAAGTCAACAGGACAATATAGAAAACAGAAAATTGAATGGTGCATTAAAATTACTTTAAAGTCAATCTGTGGGCTCCATGTAATAAAGTTCAACAATGGTTCAGCAGAAGATAATGTATGGTGCTAAGCTGTCGCTGGGTACTATACCAAAACCCAGATATTAGACATGTGCGTTTCGTTCCAAATTGAAATTTGGCCAAATTCAGCCGAATTCGGATATCCGGATCGATTCGAATTTCCGAATTACCCTAGCAACGAAACGAAACAAATCCAAATGAATTTGATACAAATAAATACGAATTAGTTTGGATTTATTTGTTACATTCGAAATGTGTTTAATAAATGTAATATTCGAATAGTATTAAACTTCCGAATTTACAAATTGAATCTGAAATGAATACATCTGAATACATCCAAATTGATTAGAATCCGAAAGAATCTGAAACGAATGCATTGAAATGTATCTGAATACGAATCAATCCGAATATGAAATTCGAAAAAATCTGAATCGGTCCGAAACGAACCAAAACGAATTTGTTCGCTGCGCACATGTCTACCAGATAACAATCACATAATGCAGCAACAAAGGGCAGCAGCACTTAAATTCAGTTTCTTCAACTTAGTTTATTGGTCATCAAACCATGAAATTTAAACAGCAGCGACATCTCAGGTTACACAACCCTTACTCATGGCAGGAGTAAGGGTGTGTAACCCGAAATGTCACTGCTGTTTCTATTTCATGGTTTGATGACCAATAAACTAAGTTGAAGAAGCTGAATTTGAGTGCTGCTGCCCTTTGTTGCGGCTTCATGTAATAAGCAGCGTAAGCTGCTCCAAAGCACTTTTGGGGCACGTTCGCACATGCGAGACTGCTTCCCGCAATTTAAGAAATTAGAAATCACCCCGAACTCACTCGCTCAGGGTGAATGACAGACCCTTCTCTTGCGTGATTGGTCACATATTACACACTCATTGGTGTGAGTAATGATACATACGGGCAGAGGATGAACAGTATCCGCTACCCGTATGCAGCAAAGGGGTGGGGACAACTTCTCAGGTTAAGAATCTTGTCCACACGCCTGTTAATACAAGGATGCCTATGTATAGTTTATATTGTTAATTAAAGGGACAGTTAAGGCAGGTTCTTAACTACAATTGGTGCAGCAGGTGCAGTGGCCCCATAGCAGTGGGGGCTCCATAGCAGCTTGTCTATACATAGGTGTGTGCATTTGTGGTCATTATCTGTGTATAGATACTCATCATCATTATATTGTGCAGCATGTGCATCAGTTTATAAATACTCACATCTTTATACTAAGCACTGCTAGACCAGATCAATCATTTCTATACAGGAGCTTATGTATTCTAAAGATTTTTGTACTGTTACATATTTCATCCAGATGATATTTCTTTAAAAAGGCTAGTCCTTCCAATTCATGTATTAGTTATGTCAGGTCAACCTGGCAGTCTTTATAAATTATTTACAGCTTTTTAAATTACATTTTTTTGCTAGCACTCCGCTGGTGCCTATATGAGGAGTCTAACAAGAGAAGTAGTTCTCAATCATGGTGTTGATATAGCCTGCAGCTTTAGGTGTTATACATAATCTCTCTCTCTCTCTCTTGTGCTCTGTCTGCCTGTTTGTCTATCACATTATCTACCTACCATCTATCTAACACATATCTATATATCTATCTCTCTCTCTCTCTCTCTCTATATATATATATATATATAATATATATATATATATATATATCTGTGTCTGTCTCCTTTTCTGTTTGTTTTTCTGTCTAAACACCTATTTATCTATCTATCAATCATCTATCTGTCTGTCTATCAATCTATTATCACCTCTCTCTCTCTCTCTCTCTCTCTCTCTCTCTCTCTCTCTCTCTCTCTCTCTTAATCTTTGTGTCTATACTTTGGGTTGTTCACAATTTAATCTTTAGATAATTATCAGCATGGTAACATCTATAAATGAGCCTTTTTTTTTTATTGTATTGCAAATCAGCCATTTTTATGTTTTACCGACAGCACTTTTTTATGATGGTGCTGTACTTAATATGTGTCAGTCTTGTTTGTTTTTATCACTATTCAAATTATTGATACTTAACATCTCTTTTCAGGGCCATTCCACATCAAAATCCAAAATGCGTATCAAAAGGTTTGACCCAGGTTGTGACTAACACCATTAACAAGGGAATACAAATGGTTTTAATAAATGTAATGTCAACACGTTTGTGGATGGTTTGAGTGGTTTCAATTCCAGCTGTATCTACCAGAGAGAGAGTTTGCTGAGCTACTCTGAAGTCTCAGCCTGTTCTGCCCACATCTTCTTTATAAATGTCAACAAATTGTGATTAGTTTTTTTTGGAACTGTGTTAGTAACAACCTGGGTCAAGCCTTTTGATATGCTGTCTGGCGCCCCCTATTTGTTTTGTCGTTCATGACAGTCTCAAATCACAAAATAAATTAGGGGCACCACATAGCATATCAAAAGGCTTGGTGTGGGCTGAGACTTCAGAGTAGCTTAGTAAACTCTCTCTCTGGCCGATAAAGCTGGAATTAAAACTGCTCTCCATGATTCCAAAAAGGTACTTCCAATTTGGTGACAAGAGTGTTGACATCAAATTTATTAAAACCGTCTTGATTCCCTGTACTGTTTGTAACAATCACACCAGTCCAAGTGAGAAATACAATCAAATATGAAATATGAAATCATGCCATTTGTAGATGTCCTGAAGTGAATTTTCCAGACGATCCCCATAATTGTACATGGTATCACATAGTCTTCACATTTAAATATGTGTATGTCCCTATATATATGTAAATGTGTACCCTGTTGACTGTATGCAGCCTCTCCAATAGGGATGAATGGAGGTTTATTGAATCAATACCACATATGTTAACAAACCTCTAGAATTTCTCCAGTGTCCATTTTAGAGTGTTTAAAGGGACACTAAACCTAAACATTTTCTTTAATAATTCAGGTAGAGAATACAAATGTAAACATTCCAATTTACTTCTATTATCTAATTTGCTTCATTCTTTAAATCTCTTTTGTTGAAGAAATAGCGATGCACATGAGTGAGCCAATCACACGAGGCATCTATGTGCAGCAACCAATCAGTAGCTACTGAGCCTATCTAGACATGCTTTTTAGCAAAGGATATCAAGAGAATGAAACAAATTAGATAATAGAAGCAAATTAGAAAGTTGTTTAAAACTGCATGCTCTTTCTAAATCACGAAAGAAAAAATTTGAGTTTCATGTCCCTTTAACATAGGTGCAATGTAAAAGACTATTTAAAAAGCTTTTCCAATGACTTATCAAGTGCCTTGAGATGTCAAATTTGATAAACCAAAATAAGGCTTGAAAAGTAAAATGAATTGTGATTACTGAGAAGTTTTCAGCTCAATAGTGTAGATTGGGCTTTTTTTTGAGCGGCCAAAAACCTGTTTGAAAGAGCTAAATTTGTGCTATTGTGATTGCATCAAATAGAAAAGTAACCTTTTCAGCCTAAAAAGAGCTGAAAACACAACCCACTGATAGATTGTGATTTAGGCCCATAGTTATTCCAACATCTTTATTGGCGTTATCTTATTTTTTGCTCCCTTCTGAAACTCTGGAAGAGTCTGGTTTTCTTAGAAATGGTTATTTCATGATGTACTTTTTGCAAGATTACTATATTGAAAGAGAAACTCATTAGAGTTTCAACATTGCCCATAGTGGATTTGAAAATTAGATTATTTGCTGCTTAGTGACAACACTTAACAGTTTTAGCATAATTTGTTCCGAGTATTGAAGGTAACAGATTCATTTTTAAATTGGAAATGTAATTTAATTCAACTATCACTCTTGATAATGGTTTAGCTTTGACTGCTTACTAAAATAGAAAGTAAAGGTAATTGGTGCTTTATGTGAAGGTTTCATTGTAATGGATAGCTATTTGTTTCTTATTTTCAGTTTAGCTTTATACATTATGGGACAGATTACGAGTGAAGCGCAAAATTGTGCTTACGCGAGTGCAATATTTGTGCTCCACTCAGTAATACCAGCGATAGCAAATGTGCGCTGGTATTACAAGTTGAGCGCAATGCGAACACGGCTTCGTGTTTGCATTAAAGGGAAGCTTTGCGCTCATGAGAGCGCACTTCCATAAGCTCAAATTGGAGCCTCATTCTTATGCCGTGAGACATGGCAGAAAACCTAGCACAACGAAGGGGGTAAGTCGCACAGCGATGGGCAGCAAAATTTAAATATATATGAATATATACATATATATTTATGTGTTAATATGTGTATATAAGATAGTGTTATTATGAGTGTAACTGCACTTTTAAATGTATTTTTGATGAGTTTTGTGACACCTTCCCCCCCCCCCCTGCAAAATAGTTAACCAGAGCTCTAAGGCTGCAGTAATCATTCTAGTGTAAATTGCGATTGCGTTCATGCATTCAAGTTTACTTTCAACTTTTAATACAAGCGCTAAAGCTGATGCGCGCACAAATTCCCACCATTGGTAAGCTGGCCCTATGTGTTTAAACTTTTGCAGGGGTTGAACACATAGATAAGGAAACAGTAATGTAACAATAAAATGCTCTAGCAGATTAAACCATTTTCTAATAGAATTATATTATGTCCCTTTAAAATTTAAATATTTTTTTAAGAGCTGTTCTGCTCATTTAAACTAACATCTGTGGCGCTATGTACAGCTAAACTATATGGCCAAGTTAATTTAAAAATGCCAAATATATGTAAGGCTAAAGATCATATAATATATGCTAATTTTAATATTTGAAAAAGGGGGACGTTGCTTAAAAATATGATATTTAATTAGCAGCAAGTAAAAAGCAATTTTGTGATCATCAAATAAACAAATTACAACGCACAAAGGTATCAAACCATACAATCGTGTATCACGATAGCAATGCGTAATCAATCATAAAAGACAATTCATAAAATATAATTCATAAAATATTTTATAAAAAGCATACAATATTGGGCCAAAGGCTGGGTTATAAAATAAAATAAAAAGGACAGTGTCTTATTCTAGACACCCTACACATATGCCGTGTAGTAAACTTGAAACAAAGTCTGTTGTTGCATTTAGAAATCGATGTTAAAAAGGAGGAACACAGTTTCCTAATAGTCTCCTTTGAGTTAAAGTTGCTCCGGCAAAGAGATAATTCCTATGCAGGAGGAAAGACAAACAAGACAAGAGAAACTTGTCACAATCAGGGAAAAAAGTTTCAATATAGGTATTTTACGTCTTACTTACACCGGGTGGTGTAGTCACCATCCTGGTCCAGGCTCTTTACAATGTGACTCTTACTGTGTGGCGTAAGCACCTGTGCAGTTTAGACAGGAACGCCAGCAATTTTGCCGTCGGCGTCTAGATAGTGTCAGCATGTAGGTAATGTCAAGTACAGATCCTCAGACGGATCAAAAACAGAGCAACGCGTTTTGGCTATTACACCTTTGTCAAGCTCTCCTTACACTCATAACCTAGTGCCTTTTTTAGGGGTTATTATTAATTATTTAAAGTGCCATTCTTCTAGCAAATACTTTTAATTCATAGCATTATAATGAGCAAAATACTGTTGTCCATCGAGAGTCATTGAATTAATCAATATATGGACAATTGGTTGGTAATAAGGTTTTTAAAAAAGAGGGTTTATTAAAATGTACTTGACATTACCTACACGCTGACACTATCTAGACGCTGACGCAAAATTGCCAGCGTTCCTGTCTAAACCGCACAGGTGCTTACCCCACACAGTAAGAGTCCCGTTGTAAAGAGCCTGGACCAGGATGGTGACTACGCTTTGTGAGTCGTCTGACATCACCCAGTGTAAGTAAGACGTAAAATACCTATATTGGAACTTTTTCACCCGCTTGTGACAAGTTGCTCTTGTCTTGTTTGTCTTTTCTCCTGCATAGGAATTATCTCTTTGCCGGAGCAACTTTAACTCAAAGGAGACTATTAGGAAACTGTGTTCTTCCTTTTTAACATTGATTTCTAAATGCAACAAAAGACTTTGTTTCAAGTTTACTACACTGCATATGTGTAGGGTATCTAGAATAAGACACTCTCGTATTTATTTCATTTTATTTTATAACCTAGGTTTGGGCCAATATTGTATGCTTTTTATGAAATATTTTATGAATTATATTTTATAAATTGTCTTTATGATTGATTATGCACTGCTATCGTGATGATTGTATGGTTTGATACCTTTGTGTGCTGTAATTTGTTAATTTGATTATCACAAAATTGCTTTTTACTTGCTGATAATTAAATATCATATTTTTAAGCAACGTCCCCCTTTTTCAAATATTAAAATTAGCATATATTATATGATCTTTAGCCTTACATATATTTGGCATTTTTAAAATTAACTTGGAAAAATATAGTTTAGCTGTACATAGCGCCACAGATGTTAGTTTGATTTAATACTCTTGCTGGTACTGATCGTTCTAAACCATTTTTCTATTGATATTCAAGGTGTTTTGGAGAAAAACACTTGTATCTGTTGGCATTTTGACTATAATTTTGCAAGCGCGGATCTTACTTTGTATACTACAATCTGTTCTGCTCATTTGCTTTTTAAACATGTGACAAATGCAACAGATACTCAAAGGGTGCCTTTGTGGGCAGAGATACCAGAGTCAACTGAACTTCTAGTAATGAGACCTAATATAATGTATTTGTTTAGAAAAATATTTAATTCCTTAAAAGTGACAGTAAACACTTTGGGGCTATTTATCAAATGTCTGTCCGACATGATCCGATCAGCGGATCATGTTCGACAGACATTGCTGAATGCGGACAGCATACGCTCTCTAAATTCAGCATTGCACCAGCAGTTCTGGTGAACTGCTGGTGCATTGCCGCCCCTTGCAGATTTGCGGCCAATCGGCCGCTAGCAGGGGGTGTCAATCAACCCAATCGTATCTGATCGGGTTGATTGCTGTATGCGGCCACAGAGCAGGCGAACAGGTTATGGAGCAGCGGTCTTTAGACCTCTGCTTCATAACTTGGTGTTTCTGGCGAGCCTGAATGCTCGCCAGAAACACGGGGCATCAAGCTCCATATGGAGCTTGATAAATAGGCCCCCTTTTAATTTTTTTTTTTTTTTTTTCAAAAGAGCTTTATTATGTCAAGTCAAAACATACATCACATAATGTCAAAGCAATTCAATCATTACAGGAAATCATGCAATAGACTAATGCCCGAGGAAATTGAATTACTTCTCATAGTTCGACGATGATAAAAACACTCATTGCGAAACATAACTTGACACCTCAGATTGAAAAAGCACTCTGTAGTATACATATAACTTGACATGTCTGAATATAACTTTCCAACAATCAAAACAATTAACAAATCCAAAAACATCTATGTTGCTGTGAATGACAGAGAAGTAATTTGTATTCACTAATCTGTAAATCTATGTGCAAGTTATAAAGAAAAAGGGTATACATATTGCCAGATGTAAATTCCTAAAGAGGTCTATGCTGTTATGTTTATCTCCTAGTATTTATTGTTATAGGTGGAGGAAAAGGGAAGGATGATGGGTCTCAATGATGAAGATTTAGAACAGCAGTGGGTTTTGAGGAATTTAAATATTCCTCCCAAAGCAGGCAGATGGACAAAAAGTCCTCTATTTTATGTAGTTTAGTGTAACGGTATTGTTCTAGTTCTATGACGGTGGACTCCCTATACCGCCAAAATTGTAGAGTTGGGAGAGTAGATTGTTTCCAATAGTATGGGATATATCTTTTGGCTGTGTTGATCATTATAATGAGGAGTTTAAGTCTTAGTGAGCAAGTTATCTGTGGGATAAAGTTGAAAAGAAAGGTCCATGGGGTATGTGGGAGAGAAGTTCTATCACCAACTTTATTTCCTCTCTAATATCCGACCAATATGTTTGTGCGACAGGACATGACCACCATAAATGGGCAAAAGTACCTTGTTGTGTACATCCTCTCAAACAATTGGTGTTAGAGCTTGGGAATAGTCTTCTTAGTCTGTCTGGGTATAATGCCATCTACTGAGGAGTTTCATGTTCATTTCTGCTATGTTTATAGAGGAAGCAGAGGAGCTCATTTGTTTATATATTATTTTCCATGTTTTAGGTGGTTTTGAGTCGTTAAGTTCCCTCTCCCAACTAGTGGTATAGGATGGGGGTGAATTGAGCGATTTGCCAGGAGTAGTTTATAGGAAATGGATAGGATGCCCGTTGTCGGAAAAGATAGGTAACATAAGGATTCGAATGGAGTCAAAGGTCGGGTCAGATTGTGTTTCTCTATATGCGCTGAGAAGTAGTGCGCAAGTTGGTGATATACTAGCCAATTATTCAGGACAGATCCCATTATTTCGACCACTTCTCCTTTGGGTTTCAATTTGCTGTTTTGTAAGAGTGAATGATGAGGTATCGCTTGAGTAAGAGTAGGGTTATCAGTGCTACGTGATGTCATTTGAAATGGAGTTGTAGGATTATCTAAGAAGGGTGTTAGAGGAGAGAAGGGTGTAGAGATTGTTTTGTGTCTTCTTAGAATTTTCCCCCATACAGTAAACGTTTCTCATACTAAAAAAGGAAGTTCTGGGTCTCCCCTTTCACGTTTAGTTGTAAGCCAACATCTACCCACCAGCTGGCCTCCATGTGTGAGTTCATGTTCTAAACCTATCCATACCTTGTGATGAGCATGTCTACACCAGTCTACTATTCTGGTCATAAAGGTGGCATAGCGATACAGTAATATGTTCGGGACTCCAAGTCCACCCTCTAGTTTAGTGCGGTATATGGTTTGCGTAGCGATCCGAGGGCGTTTATGATCCCAGATATATGAATTAATAAGTTTCTGTAGAGAATAGATGGTGGAATCAGGAATGGGGATGGGTAGCGCTTGAAGGACATAAAGGATTTTAGGAAGTATTACCATTTTAATGGCATTCACCCTACCCAACCAGGAGATGGGTTTGTTGGACCATGAGTGTAGGGTAGCAATAATATGTTTTTTCAAAGGGCCAAAATATAAGGGGGCTAGCTCTTGTAGGCATGGTGAGATCATAATCCCTAGATATCTGAGTGCTATAGGTTGGTGTTTAAATTTATGTTAATGTAATATACGTAAGTCTTCGAGAGGTGTTTCTAAATTAATAAATTCAGATTTTGTGTTATTGATATGAAAGTTAGACCACGTCCCATACTCTCGAAAAAGAGATAATAGGGAGGGGACAGAGGTGGAGAGATTCGTGAGTGTGAGTATAACATCGTCCGCGTATAAGGATATCTTATACTCCTGCCGACCTATGTTAATACCAGTGATCGAAGGTGTGGTTCTAATGTAAGTTGCTAAGACTTCCATTGCTAGGATGAACAGTGTTGGGGAGAGCGGGCACCCTTGTCTGGTGACGTTATTTATGTAGAAGGAGGGGGACAAGGAATCATTTAATTTTATTTTAGCTGTGGGAGTATTGTACAATGCAAACATCTTATGCATGAATTGGTCATCAAACCCAAACTTTCTCAAAGTCTGAGTGAGAAAAGGCCAACTGAGGCGGTCAAATGCCTTTTCGGCATCCAGTGACAGGATTATTGAGGGAATATGGTTAGTTTTTGCATATTCTATAATATTTAGTATTTTGATGGTATTATCTCGGGCTTCCCTGCGAGGAGTAAAACCCACTTGGTTAGTATGTATAATATCTGGGATAATCTTATTCAATCAAGTGACAAGGATTTTAGCGTACAACTTAATGTCTAAGTTTAGCAATAAAATTGGATGGAAGTTTGAGGGTGTCGTGGCAGGTTTGCCAGGTTTTGGTATCACCACCACATGCGCCTCTAGCATAGAAGAGGGGAACTGTGACCCATCCGCTATGGAATTGAATATTTTTGTTAAATGGGGCACTAGGGTGTCTTTAAACTTCTGGTAGTATCTTGCGGAAAATCCATCTGGGCCTGGGCTTTTCCCTAGTTTTAACCCTTTTATTGCAAGTATAACTTCCTGTGGGGTAATGTGTGAATTGAGGTCCTTTAATTGCGAGCTAGTGATAGATGGAAGTTGACAATCTTGGAGAAATCGTGAGGTATCTTGTGAGAGTTGAGCTAAGGGGAACTCAGAGGGTATATTATATAGGTTTGAATAGTAGGTATGGAATACCTGAAGAATATCTGAAGTGGTTTTCTGAGGGGGTCTACCTGGGGTTTGTATTTCATATATGTGTGATTTAAGTTTTCTTTTCCTAAGGGTCCTGGCCAAATATTTACCTGCTCTGTTTCCTTCAAAATGAAACAAGCTGTTTTTCTTTTTAAAGTATTGTATTCTATCTGAAGGAAGTCATCTAATGCCTTCCGTATGACTGCTATCTCAGAGAGGATAGAGGAGTTTGTTGGGGATAGTTTATGTTGGAGGTTTAAGTGTGAGAGTTTGGAGGTGAGATCGTGATATTTCTGTTTCTGTACTTTGTTAATATGGGATTTTAATTTGATAAATTCACCTCTGAGGAAGCATTTATGTGCCTCCCAAACAGAGAACTGATTGGGTGTTGAGGGGGCGTTAATAAGAAAATATTCTTTCAGAGTTTCATCTAACTTTGTAACAATGTCAACATTACCCAGAAGGGTGTCATCTAACATCCAATGATAGTGATTTGTTGTGCGTTCCGGACAGTTAATATGTAATTAAACCGCAGAATGATCAGACCATGTAGTAGGCGTAATATCGCATTTGGTAATTTGAGATAAGCCCAGTTGGTTAGTAAAGATATAGTCTATACGGCTATAAGACTGGTTGGGGTAGGAGTAAAACGTGTAGTCTCTCGCATCTGGGAGCAGATAATGCAACGTATCATATAAATTATGTAGTTTAAGGTGTTTCCAAAAATATGTAAGAAATTTAGTATTAGGTTTTGTGAGGGGGTTGGTGATGTCTATTTGTGGTTGATGTGGAAAATGAAAATCTCCTCCTAGGTAAACTGGACCTTTGGAGTCATCTAGCAACCTGTTAAACAGTTTGATAAAAAATGGTTTTGGGGTAGTGTTGGGCGCATATACATTGACAAGGGTTATGGGTTAACCATGGAGGAGGCCTATCAGGCCTATAAACCTACCCTCGGCATCAGCTATCTTGTTCAAAAGTGTGAAAGGTAATGTCTTCTTGAGTAAAATACTGACACCACATTTTTTGGTAGGGCCTGAGTTGTGGAAGTGTTGGGTATATGTATGACCAAAATATTTTGGTCAACATTTTTTTTTAAAATGAGTTTCCTGTAGATAAATAATATCTGCTCCTCTTTTAGCTAGATCTGAGAGCGCCTTAGAGCGTTTACAGGTGGAGTTCAATCCCTTTGCGTTTTGTGATAAAATAATCAGAGGGCGAGGTTCCTTACAGCATAGGGAAGCCATAGTTTAAATATATGTGTGTATAGGTTGAAATTAGTGGAGTATACATTATGTTAATAATGTAATAGATATATAAAGAGACCTCTTCTGCACATAAGATAAACATTTTTGCACAGCATGCATATCTTACAACAAAAAAGAAAAAAACAATATAGTAAACATAGGTAACATAGTTTGGAATCAATAACTTGCAAAAAATAAACACATCTCTAAGTCTAATAATAGACATAAATTAGAGTAAAAGTTCTTAAGGGGGTAAATAAGAAAGAATGGATCTCCTGATAATCAGGGATAGGCACAGGCAAAGACTGTGGCGGACATTTTCCAAAGTACAGACCTTAGTGAAGGACACCAAGGTACATTTGAAAATAAAAACATTATTTTATAGTGCTTGGTGTTATTATACTGATGCAGATCCCACTTATTCTATAACCAGCCACCCTCTGGCTATACCCATGTGCCAGTGTCACTACTGTGTCATTATATAGCGCTGGGTGTTATTATACTGATGCAGATACCACTGACCCTATAACCAGCCCTCCTCTGGCTATACCCATGTGCCAGTGTCACTACTGTGTCATTATATAGCGCTGGGTGTTATTATACTGATGCAGATACCACTGACCCTATAACCAACCCTTGTCTGGCTATACGCATGTGCCAGTGTTACTACTGTGTCTTTGTATAGAGCTGGGTGTTTTTATACAGATGCAAATAAACATCCAGTATTTCACTCAGGTATTAGTTATTCCATAACCTATCACCCAATATCGCTAGCAGTCTCTTGACAAACCACTAACTTTATTCACACTAAATATTTTTTTTATTCCTATTATTCAATCAAAACATATTCTAAGGTTGTGGCGGACACTGCAAGGGCTAGTCACGGACACCAGTGTCCATGTACGGACACCTTGCCTATCCCTGCTGATAATACATTTCTTTTACCTTAAATCCTGGGGAAAGTGTCAAACTATAGGTAGGTGACCTGGGGTATCACAGGGTTAAGTATGGTGATGGGGGAGGAGAAGAGGGAGGAAAAGGTTCTGCATCAATACCATTACTATGGTAGGAAGTAAATGTTGACAGCATTACCTGACCAAATGTCATACCCTTCGGGGTGCATGCCTTCAGTGGGTAGGTTCACATTGGAAATTTAACCTGCAGAAATGTCTCACTAGTTCAAAAAATATCGGGATTAGTCCTCTTCGGGGCTGAGACGGTGGGGAGACTTCTGTGAAGTCGTATATCTTTGTTCTCTGGTCGGGGGTTTTGCGTGGCATTTTGGTTTGCCACTTCATGAGAGTTGTCTTCATCCTTTTAGGCAATACTTGAGAAGAAGGCGAGACATGAGGTTCCATTGAAGGTTGGTCTATATCTAAATCCTTGCAAAAGAATGGGATATCATCAGGCTTGTGGCAGGTGTAACGTCTGTCATTCTGTATCACCATTAAGTGGACGGGGAAACCCCACCTATATGGGATCTTCTTGTTTCGGAGTAAAGATGTGAGTGGAAGGAATTCCAATAGGCCTCCTTATTTATTTATTAAATATTTTACCAGGAAGGATACTGCCTCCAATACATCCCACTGTACATCAGGTATTACCAGGAACTAGCTGCAAGTGTATTTAAGAGTTTAATTAAAGGGATAGTCTACTCCAGAACTGTTATTGTTTAAAAAGATAGATAATCCCTTTATTACCCATTCCCCAGATTTGCATAATCAACACTGTTAAATTAAACGGCATGTCAACCCAAAATTTGTTCAAATTCCTACAGATAAAGTTTCAAACGCTTAATATTGCCACCTGTAGCCCAAATTTGTAAGATATATATTTTCCAGTAAAAATACTTACAATTTGTGCCTCGGCCATTTTGAAATGGCCGCCTGCCCCCTCCTGTCTTTCATCACCAGCATCTTCCTCATCTGCCTGTGATCGCAGTAAATTTGCGATCCTACATGTCCCCGTGTTTGGCGCATGCGCAATGCGCCAATTTTATTGAAGGAGGATGTTTCAAACAGGAACTAAAAATAATAGCTCATTCTTTTCAATAAAATCGGGGACGTGTACGATCGCAAAGTTACTGTGATCACAGGCAGATGAGGAAGATGCTGGTGACGAAAGAGAGGAGGGGTCAGGAGGCCATTTCAAAATGGCCGAGGCACAAATTGTAAGTGTTTTTACTGGAAAAATATATATCTTACAAATTTGGGCTACAGTTAGCAATATTAAGTGTTTGAAACTTTATCTGTAGGAATTTGAACACATTTTGGATTGACTTGCCCTTTAATACACTTTTTACCTCTGTAATTACCTTGTATCTATGCCTCTGCAGACTGCACCCTTATTACAATTCTTTTGACAGACTTGCATCTTAGCCAATCAGTGCAGAGCACAATGTTATCTATATGGTACACATGAATTAGTGCTGTCTAGCTGTGGAAAACTGTCAAAATGCAGAGGTGGCCTTCAAGGGCTTAGAAATTATCATATGAGGCTACCTAGGTTTAGCTTCCAACAAAGAATACTAAGAGAACAAAGCAAATTTGATGATAAAAGTAAATTGGAAAGTTGTTTAAAATCACGTTTTATCTGAATCATGAAAGTTTAATTTTGACTAACTCTCCCTTTAAATGATTTCCCTTACTAAATTACACACTGTAACTTTATAAAACAGCATGTATGGAAGAGTGCTATCTATTCTTAGGTATTATGTATGATATTTTACCATAAGCACAAGACAATCTGTGAGGACAAAACTACCACTTGATGTTTTGAAAAGTTGTGGAGGGGAGCAGACTAGACAAAGCACCTCTTATAGGTTGACACTCTTGATGATTTATCCTGTATTTATTTATTTTATTGTTGATGCATAATTTTAGCATTCCTCTAAATTAAACATTTTTTTCATCCAAAATGTTGATAGATATCATGAGTCACAAATCTATATTGAGATACTGAATGCAAAAGTATGAATCATGCAAAAAAGGACAATAGGTCTTGCTATTATGACAGATTTTGTATTTGTATGGTTTGTACTAATGGCCTTTATATATACAAAAAAAAAAAGTGACAAAACCAAAAAAAAATTAAATTTGCTTTTTCTTTTTGGTACTTTTGCGCTTTAAAGTATTAAAACTCCCACTGCTGCACTGATTATTAGCATCCCCAGTTGCATAAAGCCTATTAGCATTATTAAGATTAATTTTAATGCGTTATTGAAATATTAAATATAAAATAATCATTATTACAATTATTATACATACTGTAAAAAAATATAGATATATTCTATGGATTCCATAATGTATAATAATTCATATTTTTAAATAATATTTTTTAATATTTAATATTTCAATAGCGAGCATTTACGTTAGCAATTCTTCATGTGCGCTAACCAGCCGTGTTAGACCTAAATCACGAACCCTGATGTGTGTTATGCATATTTTACATTTCAATGTCCTTCACAGAGAAAGTAATGTAGTTTTTATCTTGAAATATATATTTCTATATATAACTGATAATGTTAATGTAAAATACATATCTATACCTATATATGTATAGGAATAGATATACAGGTATATTTATATATAGAAATATGTATTTACAATAAAAATTACATTGTTCTCTAAGTGAAGAACATTTGTAATGTGAAATATTCATAACTCCTGTCAGGTTAGCGTGCAAGCGATAGTTGTTACTATTTGTTTTTGTTCTGTGCTCTCTATTGGCTTCTATGGGGAGAAAAAGTTAATGCAGTCTCAATATTTGTGATTAGTGCTTGTTGGATTTCCCTTGCACGCAAACTTTTTACTTTCAGGTTATAATACGTGTGCTACCTGACATGGGCAGAAAACCTCAGTCTAGTGAAGTTTATGCTTGAGAGGGAGCGCTAAATAGCGATCTACTCGTAATCTAGCTCTATACAGGCTTCCATAGTAGGTGATGTGGATAATTTCAGACCCTATATTTTTTTATGGATACATAAACAAAAAAAAACACAGACGAGAACACAGAGTTAAAAAAAAACGTGAATTATATATTTTAGGTTTTTTGTAATGATCTGAATCTTTCAGTTTCTATTATTTTCATTTAGTTAACTACCGGATGAATGATTCATAGGTCTTATTCTACAGTATATACATAGCAATTACAACAGCATACATCTATACGCTACACTGCAAGCTGTTATATATATATTTTGATTAAGATAATTACTTTGTTGCCCAGAACTCCCAAACAAGGAAATTAATTGTTTGCAGATTGCTATACACTTACACCATAAGGATTATATAAAACAAAAAACAAAAAACATAATTAATGGATGTCACACAATGCTGAACCTTGCAAAAATGTCATGAACCGTCAATATAATTTGCTACTTATCCACATTTCTTATTGAAAACTCATTTCTTACAGGTGTTCGTCACAATTTACTAACTCTGGCAGCTCATTATTTCAACAAATTACTTTTTCTTAACTAGAAATATACATTACTCATAATAACTAATTTGCTCATTTTAGAGCTTTAGAGCAAAAATTCAAATTTGTACTAATTAGGCAAATCTGTACACTCTACATATTTAAAGGGATAGGAATGGCCAAATTAAACTTTCATTTTATCATATTTGCTTTGTTTTCTTGGTATTCTTAGTTAAAAGCTAAACCTAGTTAGGCTCATATGCTAATTTCTAAGCTCTTGAAGGACGCCTCTTATCTGAATGCATTTGACAATTTTTCACAGGCCGTTAGTTCATGTGTTTCATATAGATAACATTGTGCTCATGCACGTGAATTTATTTAAGAGTCAGCACTAACTGCCTGAAATGCAAGTTTGTCAAATGATCTGAGATAAGGAGGCAGTCTGCAGAAGTTTAGATACAAGGTAATTACAGAGGTAAAAAAGTATATTTCTATAACAATGTTGGTTATGCAAAACTGGGGAATGGGCAATAAAGGGATTATCTATTTTTTTAAACAATAACATTTTTTGGTGTTTACTATCCTTTTAAATAAAAATAAGGTAATCTAGGTAATATCTGGTAAGGCAAATGTATTTTTGTATTCAATGTAAAGCATAGTTGACAACATTTGAAAAAAAAAAATCTTCAAGGATACTTTGCAGCAGAGCCACGCCAATTTAGGATTTGCATAGCTCCACCCACTCAGATTGACCCCTAAAACAAGCAAATAAAATTCTAGTAGTATAATTTAGCCTAACTGACTGCTTAAAGGTACAGGAAAGATTACATTAACTTTGCATGATTCAGACGAATTATGTCATTTTTAAATTCCCTTCTATTTTATACTCTTGGGTAACTTTAAAAAAATTATATGTTCCAATCCTCAGCACTAGTAATGCACTACTGGGAGCTAGCTGTTTGGTGGCTACACACATTTATCTTTTGTCATTGGCTCACCAGATGTGTTTAGCTAACTCACAGCAGTGCATTGCTGCTCCAGAACTGACTTTAATGATGTGTTTAATCACTTTGCAGGGGTTATACACATGGTTATATGCAAGTAAAAGTGCAATGTTGGTATAGCCCTTTAATACAGGTCAAGGCATCAATCTCCTCGTCACCTCCCTTACTCTCAAGCACATAATTGGCACAGGAAAAATACCTTACCAGCAAGTACCAAAATAAACTAGCAAGGATTAAATTGTTTACGCTTTACCATCTGTATAGCAGGAAACCACAAACACCCTAGTTTATATAGATGTTACACAGCCTGAAATGAATATATAATATTATATGTTTAACATGTTAACTGATGTCTTGGGGCTGCTGAGAACAATATATGCAGATATGTTAAGGACTTTCTAAGACACTATAGTCTCACATGTAGATGACATTTTATAAGGTAACTATTTATGTTTTTATCTTTGCTGCAGCAGTGATTGTGGGGAAAGGGTCAATAGACCCAGAAATGCTCCAGTAAATCTGGAATTTTGGTATTTTCTGCGAATTCCAGACCCAGCACACGAAAGCCTGATGTGTTAAGCCCCTGCTAAACAAAGCCACAGAATATACATGGGGGAAATTACACATGCTCCACATTGTGCAACACTATTGAAAAGCATGGCTTCAACACCCCTTGACTCCTTCCCTCCCTGGTATTATATATCACATATCATGGCTTTCCTTTACCTGACACCTGACCTCATACAGCTAAACTTCACAAGGCACTAGCGACAAACACTAAGCATTATCCAATTGGTTGTGCATCCGGTGACCTCAATGAGACACAGGCCAATCATATCATCCATTAACCCTGCAACCATCTCTGGGAACCTAACCATGGGTCCCACCCCCCACAATGTGCTTTTAAAGGTTCTCGGATAGAATGTGTGTGCGACAGATAATAATCTGACAGAAAAATGTCTGTCGGATAACAGTCCAGTTTGTCGGAGAACCTTTAAAAGCATGTTGTGGGGGGTGGGATACATGTTTAGTTTCCCAGAGGCGGTTGGTCGGTTAATGGATTATCTGATTTTCCCGTGTATCATTGAGGTCACTGGATGCACAACCAATCCGATAATGCATTGGCTTTGTCGCTAGCACCTAGTCTAAAACTTCAGGATAAAAGAACACCACAGAAACTGCAGAAAATAACATACTGTAAGCAATGAGACTAATGCCACAGAGCCCTCTGTGGTGGGAGTACTGCACTGCACACAATATTCATAAACTATATACAGATTGAGTTGAACAAGGGACAAGCTTAAAAGGCAGGAACAGGAAGCCAAAAATACGATTAAAGGGATACAAAACCCCAAAAAATGTATTTTGTGATTTAGACAGAGCATACCATTTAAAAAAAGTTATCTTATTACATTTGCATCATTCTCCCATGATATTCTGTGTTGAAGAGATACCTAGGTAGGCATCTGGAGCATGCATGGCAGGAAATTCTGCTGCCATCTAGTAATGTTGCAAATGGATAACAGTCTTGCAAAACTGCTGCCATATAGTGCTCCAGAAATGGGCCGCCTCCCTAGTTTACGTCTCTGCTTTCCAACAAAAGATACCAAAAGAATGAAGAAAAATTGATAATAGAAGTAAATTAGAAAGTTGTTTAAAATCACTTGCTCTATCTGAATCATGAAAGAACATTTTTGGGTTTCATATCCCTTTAAACAAAAATTTAAGCTGAAGCTGCTTGATAATGTACCTTCATATTGAGAAAAAAATTGCAATATATAATGCAGCTTTATTTTGTTAGACGAGTATATTGTTTTATGTTTTTTTCTCACTAACGCCCCTGTCCTTTAGAACAAAAGGATGACTGCTAACCAATTACAAGCTAATACACATGCACATGATCTGAGCATGAATTGTGTTTGCATATGTGCAGTTACAAAAAGAGATTGGGGTAGTCCTGTCATCTTCTCATGCCTTAAGATGGTTTAACACTAATTCTGCTAAGTAAATTAATAATAATGTATTAGATAGATATTTAGCCAAACAGAAATATGTACTATACCTGATATACACACTGCTATAGCAAATAGTACCTGTTATACCCACTGCTATTGCAAATAATCTTTGTTTTTTTCATGACTGTTGATGCAAAATCTATAATCCACCTTAAGAAGGCAAATAACTAGACAGACAAGGTGTGGGAGAGGAGAGGAAAATGCTAGTTCACAGAAAAGTAGAAAGCAGTATTAGCCCAAGCCTACCTGTGAAAAAATGAAACAAGCACAGTTTTTAGATGTATTTTTTACAATTGAAATAATTATACTTTCATTAAAAAAAAATTAAATAATATATATATAAAACACAGAAAAAGTCCAGCACTCACTTACAAACTCTCAGCTAAGATTAAAAGCAAAAATGGAAGGGTTAGTTACTGCAGTTGGCCAAATGGGACAAGCCCAGGTACCACGTCAAGATCCCTTCCAAAAACCTGGGACCCTAAAACAGCCACACAATGCAAGCTCTCAATACAACAAACTAGGAACAAGTGAAGGGTACACAGGCTTATATAATCACCCCAGACATATACAAAACACGGAAGGGGACTGCACTCTGTGCACCCTTCACTTGTTCCCAGTTTGTTGGATTGAGAGCATGCATTGTGTGGCTGTTTTGGAGTTGCATGTTTTTTGAAGGGACCTTGACGTGGTACGTGGGCTTGTCCCATTTGGCCAAATGTTGTAACTAACTCTTCCATTTTTGCTTTTAATCTTAGCTGAAAGCTTGTAAGTGAGTGCTGGACTTTTTCTGTGTGTTGTATTAATTAGTTTTGTAATTTTCCTTATGGTTCTTGCACCCAGACCTGTCTGGGGTTAACTGCATGTGACAGCACAGCTTCCTGTGAGTGCCAATGAGCACCCAGGGCTGAGCACATGGGATGTGTACCCTGCCCGGTCTGAGAGTGCAGTCCCCTTCTGTGTTTTGTGTATATGTATATATATATATATATATATATATATATATATATATATATATATATATACACACACACTCTGCTAATCCGCATTTCCGGACCAAAAAAATAAAAAGAAAAAAAAATGGAAGTTATAAAAATCACAACTTTATTAAGAGAAAAATGCTTTAAAATCCTTTGCAAGTAAAAACATGAAAATTCAGTTACATGCCTGCAACTGAATGTAACAACAGCAGCCAAACATGTTTTGGGCCTAGTGTCAGCCCTTGTTCACTGGCATAACTAGTGCTGTGTCTAAGAGCTCTATTTAAAGGCATAGTTAATTAACAATTACATGCACCTGTTACACAGATTAACCCATGACTTTCTTTTTAGTCATAGTAAGGATCTCTTCCTTGTCAGTATATGGCCGGGTTATAACACAATATATTTAATAATTATTCTTTTAACTAAACCCAAAAATATGCATATACCAAAAACCATAAAATTAATATAAATTCCTGAATTCTTTTTATTAGTTGATATCTATAAACACATTGAAATATATTTGTAGGAACCAGAATATGAATCAATATTATACACGTTTAAAACTATTAAAATATGCTATGCAAAGTTCATAAAAGTTGCTTAATTCACAATAGCCTTCCAAATCAGAGTTGCATTTAAAATATCACAATTAGACTCCAATATATTCAGCTACTAACATTCAAACAATGTACACAGCTATTTAGCTACAATTGATTCTAATACAATTCTAATTTAAAACATCAGAAATTGCATATATTATCTATGCAAAAACCAATTGTCCTTTGCTAATTTAACTAAATTGAAATAAATTCTCAGTTACTTACAATTAAAACAAATTCTAAGACATATATATATCTTTTGCAAAGATAAATTAGTTAGTATACAAAAGACAAACTTGAAACTATACAGGATTATGAACACAGTTTAAAAATACTGAATGCTCCTTTAAATCTCTTAACTATGATTTGGATATGGTTTTACCAATAACCTTTGTTTCAAATATTAAAATTTAGAATAATTATACATCACCAATTTGAACCAATTCGTAGCTGTCTTTTCCAAATATCTTTAGATCATCTCATTTGAAGGAAAGTTATCGCATAGATCAAGGTAAGTTTTCAGTTTCTTTCTTTAAAGGATTGTGTCCCCAAGAGAATGGCTGCCAGTTATCAATCACTAGTGACAAGCAGATCACCAAAAAACTGTTCTTGTCTTGCATTTAGCTATTCCTTATATAATCATTGATTATCTTTTTCGTTCACACCCGCAGTGGTTGTCCCTTCTCATTGGACACTCGGGAGGTCCCATCGGATTCTCCCTGGAAAATTTCATTTTTAACAGCCAAAGCCTTCTGGCTGTAATACTGGACCTTGGCCATCGGGGGGCAACATGATAAACAAAAAATATTCATTCTTAACCTCACATTCATGTTTGCTACAATTTACACTCCGAATTCCAGGCAGGATAGCATCATGTGAATTTTCTGATTATTTTAATATGAAACATCAAATTCTTTTTAATATCATATTACATCAAAATAATTTATACTGCTAACTATTCCAAAATTAATAGCATTTAAAATCCTGATATATATATATATATATATATATTCATACAAATACAGCATGTTTTATATTCCATATTTCTAATTAATCCTGAATGCATGAATCTTGTCTATGGTCCATATTCATAGGACATCTTGTTATTATATGTCTGAAAAATATAGAGATACAGAGGTTATTATTCCATACAGATTAATATTTCATATCTGTATATCTCTCTTTGAGAGGATAAAATACACAGGGTATCATTTTAAATATCAATTAGATATGTACTTCTTAGATGCCTGGAATGAAAGAGATAATTGTTAGAATGCTCATTTTAAAATCCTAAAATATTCTATGCTTCCAATATATATATATATATATATATATATATATATATATATATATATATATATATATATATATACACACATTCATTTCTATGCAGTGTTTAAAATTATACAAAATACAACAGATTACACATTGTTATACAATTATTTAAATTATGTAGGCTGTAATGTCATATGTGTCTCTGCTTGGTTTTATCCTCCCCCAAACGTATGTCTGCATTACGTCTATTCAAGTGTCAGAGATTCAGTGAGCCATTGCATTGTTATCACATGTGTCTGTTAGCATATGTTTCTTTTCAGATTAGAAAGATTGGGTGAAGGATTTCAAAAGACTCTTGAGCATATCCTCCCCCAAAGTACAGACTATTGACTCCAAATAACCAAGGGGTTTCTTTGAAATGGTTGATGGCCAAATGTTTTAGGACTAGAAGAAGGTTTAGTCACCATCACCAAGGACTTCATTTTCACACCCTATTAAGGAAATGTTTCCTTTGAAGTGATTTTTATGATTCATCCTGTATAATTAACAGAATTGGGGAAGGATTGCATTTTTGTCAATCAAAGCATTTAATGTCTTATAAATGAATGAATCATGTGTTACTGATTAGCCAAATATATAATAATATATATTAATCTTCACATATACCTTGACATCCTTTTTGCCATATCAAGGCCACAAGAAATTCATTATAAATGAAAAAGATTCATATGAATATATATAAGTATCATTAAAGCAGAATATACATAGGATATTACCATCACTTAGAAAATATGAATAAATATTTCAAAGTATTAAATATATATAAAAAATACAATTTCTTTCAATATTAAACTATCATATAGACTTTTAGTAGAACAGATAAACATCCATTATTGAATTTAGACCAAAGGGGTGCTTTGTTTTAAGATTGAAAATCCAAAACACTTCCCTTTAGTTTAAAAGTCTCTCTCTGCCTCCACCCCTCCTATGTCTAGGGACATGGTCTATACCCTGTACTGTTAGAAGGGAATCATTTGAATTGTGTTCCTGC
Organism: Bombina bombina; assembly: GCF_027579735.1. Lineage (NCBI taxonomy): Eukaryota > Metazoa > Chordata > Amphibia > Anura > Bombinatoridae > Bombina > Bombina bombina. Next base: position 934,190,238 of record NC_069500.1, on the reverse strand, counting down.
CTAAAATGTTTAGCTATTGGTGTGATACTATTTGGATTACCAATATCTCTTAGATGTTGAAGAAAACACTTCCCTTTGGTCTAAAAGTCTCTCTTTGCCTCCACCCCTCCTATGTCTAGGGACATGGTCTATACCCTGTACTGTTAGAAGGGAATCATTTGAATTGTGTTCCTGCCTAAAATGTTTAGCTATTGGTGTGGTACTATTTGGATTACCAATACCTCTTAGATGTTGAAGAAACCTATCTCGTCGGGCACGTTTCATGCGCCTTACGTACTGTTTCTTGCAGCCTTGGCATGTTAATAAGTAAATGACATAATTAGTATTGCAAGAAATACTAAAGCGTATATCAAACTCCCTATTAGTGGTACTGGATACAAATTTAGGTCCCTGTTGTATATGTGTGCAAGTTTTGCAGATGTTTCCGTGACATTTAATACAACCTATTCTTCTCCTTAACCAAGACTGTTTTCTGTTAAACTGTAACATAGAAGGAGCTAATAGGCTTCCTAAGGTCTTAGCTCTTCGGGCTGAGAAATTACACCCTGCGCTAATAATTTTGTTTAGTTTGACATCACTTTTTAAAATTGCCAAGCAATTACAAATAATGCCACAAATTTTCTTGTAATCTTTACTATAGTTTGTTACAAAGTAAGGTTTATTATATATATATATATATATATATATATATATATATATATATATGTACAGATAGATAGATATGCATTTAAATGTTGTTACATTTTGAGTTAAATTGGCCTATAATACACATGTAAAACATATGTATTACTATGCTCACCTTTCAATTATACTGTGAGATCTGTGGACTGTACATATTGTCCTTTGAGAGAAATGGCTGAAATCTACTGTGGAATCTATTTACAACTAGTATGTATTGACTATGAACTGAGTTAAAGGGACATTAAACCCAAAATTTTTCTTTCATGATTCAGATAGAGAATACAATTTAAAACAACTTTCTAATTTACTTCAATTATCTAATTTGGTTAATTCTCTTGATATTCTTTCCTGAAAAGTATATCTAGATAGGCTCAGTAGCTGCTGATTGGTGGTTGCACATAGATGCCTTGTGTGATTGGCTGACCCATGTGCATTGCTATTTCTTCAACAAAGGATATCTAAAGAAAGAAGTAAATCTGGATAATGAAAGAAAGATTTGGGGTTTTATGTCCCTTTAAGCAAACTTTGGGAATAAAGCCGATTTGCATAAAAATCGTCAAGTCTGATTTTCTGTAAATGCAAATCAGCTGTTACAACTGACTTGCATATTCAAAGTTGGTACAAGACAGTTATACAAAAAAAATAGTTAAGTGCATATTAGATGTAGAAAGTCATCTGTCTAACAATAACCAGCATGTGAAATCCAACTGACGTTAAAGTCAGGGATTTCTAGTTATGTACAAGTGGATTTCTAGTTATGTACAAGTTACCTACCAACTTGCTTTAAAATTAATTGTAATCTGAAAAATAAAATGGATACACATAAATATCTCTTTCTAACCATTTTATATCAGCCAAAGCATCAGCAAATCCTTTGCTGTTTGACTACTTGATCTGAATTAAATGATTTTGCTGACAATTGCAATGGTTATAAATCAGACTTCAAGATTTGTTTTTAATAATAAAAAGTACAACGAATCAAATTAAAGTTTAAAGAACTCCTTTGGGAACGCTGATTTTTTTAAATCTCAGTCATCATTGAAAACAGTCAATATTTTCAGAGTGGTTTACCTTAAAGGGACATTAAACACTTTGAGATGGTAATATAAAATGATAAATTGTATATATAAAAAACTCTACAATATACTTGTATTATTTATTTTGTCCCCTGTTACTGTAAACAATAGTGAAATTGTGAGCATTTCAGTTCCTGATAAAAATAAAAGTGCAGAACACTCATATTCCACACCGTCATTGGCTGCACAGTGCACACTCGTGACCTTTTTATAACTTTCCCTAATTGGCCACAGCAGAGAAGGTAACCTAAGTTACAATATGGCAGCTCCCATTGTATTATAGAAATTAAAACTTTACACTTATTTTGTCACTATTTAAACTAATGAACCTTTAAAAAATAAATCCACATGTTATTCTCAGACTAATATTTTCTTTGAATGCATCATTCTACTTAACAATCAATATCACTTATGAACAAGTTAAACAAAACAGGCCCAACCGACCCTTGGGGAACACCACTAGCAACTGACCCCTCATTTGAATGTACTCCATTAATTTAAACCATCTGCCTTCTATCCTTAAAGGGACACTGAACCCAAATTTTCTCTTTCATGATAAAGATAGAGCATGCAATTTTAAGCAAATTTCTAATTTACTCCTATTGTCAATTGGTCTTAATTATCTTGCTATCTTTATTTGAAAAGCAAGAATGTAAGTTTAGAATCCGGCCAATTTTTGGTTCACAACCTGGGTTGTCCTTGCTGATTGGACAGGACCAATAAACAAGTGCTTTCCAGGGTACTGAACCAAAAAATGGCTGGCTCCTTAGCTTAGATACCTTCTTTTTCAAATAAAGATAGCATGAAAACGAAGAAAAATTGATAATAGGAGTAAATTAGAAAGTTGCTTAAAATTGCATGCTCTATCTGAATCATGAAAGAAAAAAAATGAGTTTTAGTTTCCCTTTAAAGGGACATTATACACTAGATTTTTATTTGCATAAATGTTTTGTAGATTATCCATTTATGTAGCCTATACAGGTTTTTTAAAACCAAATGTTGCTTATTTTTAACAACATTGTGCTGATTTTCAGACTCCTATCAAGCCCCAAAGTTTTAAAGTATAATGATGTATACCTCTTCGAGCTTGCTCCTGCTTGTGTAAAGAGTCTTTTTATATGCAGAGGAAGGGGGAGGTGGGAGTGTCTTTTTTGGCTATACATCCACTATTAAATGGGTGTTCCAGCTACCTTTTCAACAGAGCTAAACTGGGAGCTTCTAAGTAAGTTTTTAAAGTTTTGTACTGGATTTTTATATCAGTATCTGTGCATCTTATTCTTTGTAGTAGTGTCTATTACATGCAGTTATATGAAAATGGGTGTATACTGTCCCTTTAAGCCAGCATTCTACCCACTTAACAATCTTAGCATCTACTCCAAGGCAAAAAAACAACATATGATTTAGGTGGGTGACTTACATAAAAACATTACTCAGCATAGTAAAATTAACATTGCATTGTTGAATCTCATAGATCTGTGTTATATCCAGTACATTCACACAATGGAGCACATTTCTCAAACTCACATCCAAAACACTCCTGACACACTTTGCCCAAATGCAACAATCTGAAATAATGATATATTTTTATAGTAAATTTGTGATTTTTTTATTTCTTCACTGTGTTGACTGTGTCTGCAATCCCAAATGCAAGGAACATTTGTATTGTTTTCTGTAGTATTAATCATAAACAGTATAGACAAAATATCAGATACTTTTTTTCAATTAAAGGTACATGAAACCCCAAAATTTTCTTTCATGATTTAGATAGAACATACAATTTTAAACAACTTTCCAGTTTACAAATTTGTTTCATTCTCCTGGTATCATTTGTTGAAGGAGCGGCGATCCACTACTGGTTTCTCACTGAACACATGGGTGAGCCAATGACTATCAGTATATACATGCAACCACCAATCAGTAGCTAGAACCTAGGTTCTTTGCTGCTCCTTAGCGTTCCTAGATAAACCTTTCAGCAAAGGATAACAAGAGAAGGAAGCAAATTAAATAATAGAAATAAATTGTAAAGTTGTTTAAAATGGTATGTTCTGTCTAAATCATGAATGTCTAATTATGACTTTACTGTCCCTTTAAGCCATTATTTTACTTGCATAAAAAGCTTTAGATTTACTATATAATATTTAAGTATTTTCCACCACATTGGGAATCTTTAAACATCCTACACAGTGCTTCAAAAATCATCTATTTTGTGTCAAATAAAGGGTACAGTAATTGAGTCATTGAGTTTCCAATTTACAAACATATTTCATTGTTTTTTTTTTCCCACACCTGCTATTTAATTAAACTTGGCACACTGGGAAATATGAACTTTGTTCTTTTTTGGATGCATTCTTTACATTTCATTCTTTCAGTTACTATGCAGTAGCTATAGCAGTACAGTCAATTTATCAACAGGACATTGTCATATTAGTTTATTTGAAATATGCTGTAAAGGTCGACAAGTATTTTTTTATATTGAACATTGGAGTCTAGTTCTTATAATGAAATACAATATTTTCCTTTCTCCACTACATCTCCCTGGAGATCCGATCCACACTTTCTTCTCTTCAGATTTAATGACAACGCAAAATCTTTTTCAAGATACAAACTGTCTCAACTTGCAACACCAGTATTTACTTAAAGGAACAATATTTTTTCTTCATGATTCAGATAGAAAATACAATTTGAAACAACTTTGCAATTTACTTCTATTACCAAATTTGCTTTCTGTCTTTGTATACTTTGTTGAAGGATCAGCAACGCACTAACTGAACACATCTGGTGAGCCAATGACAAAAGGCAAATATGTGCAGCCAACAATCAGCAGCTAGCTCACAATAGTGTATTGTTTTACCTAGGTATGCTTTTCAATAAAGGATACCAAGAGATCAAAACAAATTAGATATTAGAAGTAAATTAGAAAGTTATTTTGACTTTACTGCACCTTAAACAGAGGTAACGTAATACTCATATGCTAAATCACTTGAAACGGATGCAGCATAACTGTAAAAAGCTGACAGGACAATATCACCTGAGCTTCTCTATGTAAAAAAGGAAGATATTTTACCTCACAACTTCCTCAGCTCAGCAGAGTAAGTTCTGTGTAAAAAGTTATACTCAGCTGCTGCCCAGCTGCAGGTTATTTTTTTTATTTTTTTAAATGAAGAAATGAACAGCAGCCAATCAGCATCAGCAGTGCTAAGGTCATGAACTCTTTTACTGTGATCTCATGAGATTTGACTGAACTCTCATGAGATTTCATAGTAAACTTCCTTAAACTGAATAGGGAAATAAGATGAGTGTGCACGAAAGCTCACTCCCTTAGCTGTCCAGGGACAGACATACTGATTTGCTGCTTAGAAGTCCTTTACAATAGGATGTGGCTAAAAATATTTTTCTTTTTTACATAGAGATGTTCAGGTGATATTTTCTAGTCAGCTTTTTTACAGCTATGCTGCATCACTTTCAAATGCTTCAACATTTGGGTATCATGGCCCTTTAAAAAATATTATATGAGATAGACATTAGTCATGCAAAAATTTATATTAATGCTATTTTTTTCTGTTGACAGTGTCAAATAGTTAACGTTCAAACTATTAGGTCATGAAGGTATCTTTAATTATAGACCTATGATAGTATGTAAGAAAAGTTATGTATGTTCATTAAAATATATCACTAGCTACAAATAGTTCTAGCAGTGTAGTAAACTGAACTTTATAATGCAGTAAATTTCAAAACTTTAATAATAAAATGTTTTATTTGTTGCATTGCATCTGGAAGAAGACGTTTAACAAAAAACACATAGTTACACCTAAGTGTTTAATAAAAAGGCTTTAAAGAATTAGACAATGTAGTTATATCAGATTGCCATTTTAAATTACTTACACAGTAAATCAGTTGTTTAATACTATACTAAGTGAAGGGAAAAGAAATTTAAAGGGACACTGAACCCAAATTTTTTCTTTCATGATTCAGATAAAGCATGACATTTTAAGCAACTGTCTAAATTTTTTTTAATTATCACATTTTCTTCATTATCTTGGTATCTTTATTTGAAATGCAAGAATGTAAGTTTAGATGCCATCCCATTTTTGGTGAACAACCTGGGTTGTTCTTGCTGATTGGTGGATACATTTATCCACCAATAAAAAATGCTGTCTAGAGTTCTGAACCAAAAAAGCTTAGATGCCTTCTTTTTCAAATAAAGATAGCAAGAGAACAAAGAAAATGTGATAATAGGAGTAAATTAGAAAGTTGCTTAAAATGGCATGTTCTATCTGAATCACAAAATAAAAATTTGGGTTCAGTCACAGTGTCCCTTTAAGTCTTTACAAAGTCACATATGTTGTTTTTAAAGCATTACACAAGGGATTAATACTGCAGAAAAATCTCAGTTGTTTCAAAATGGTTTCTTGCCTGTGTGTTCCATGTTGCCAGGAAAAAAAAATGCAACAGTTTTTATGTCATCTGTGTATAAGATTGGTTAATCAATATCAAGATAAGTCTTTCTCTTACCATATAAACTAATAATTTAACAATATTATAAATGTATCTCTTCTAGCAATAGTACACAAAATCATGCAAAACATATACTTCAATTATATATGAATTTTGAGTGCAGATAATAATATGCATGACAAAACTTTTTCTTGGGAATTACATTTTGTTATACTTTTTTAAATACAGGAATTATAAATCAAATCATTCTTCCAAAGCTCATATATTTTTTAAGAGCTAAAAATGTATACATCATAATTATAAATAATATACTTCCATTAGCAAAAATGCTTCTAGTAACAGTTATTACTGGTTTTTAGTGGCATATGCACATATGCTGTAAGAGCTCATGCACCAATAATTAAACACTTCACCTTCTCAGAGAGTCTGCAGTGGCTTGTATGAAACAAATTAACAGCTAGATTACGAGTTTTGCATTATGAGCGGCTCGGTACTAACTTGCAAGTTATTTCCACTGCTCACCTTGTTATAGCGCTCCATTGAGCTCCATACCGCACTTAAATACCAGCGCTGCTTTGAGCTGGTTTTACGTGCTCGTGCACGATTTCCCCATAGACATCAATGGGGAGAGCCGGCTAAAAAAAAAACTAACACCTGCAAAAAAGGAGCATAAAGCTCCGTAATGCAGCCCCATTGATTCCTATGGGGAAAGAAAAGTTTACACCTAACAGCCTAACATAAAACCTGAGTCTAAACACCCCTAATCTGCCGCCCCGACACCTACATTATACTTATTAACCCTTAATCTGCTGCCCCTGACATCGCCGCCACCTACATTACACTTATTAACCCCTAATCTGCCGCCCCTAAAATCGCTGCCACTATACTAAAGTTATTAACCCCTAAACCTAACCCTAAGTCTAACCGTAACACCCACTAACTTGAACATAATCAAAATAAATATAAATAAATATTACAATTAATACCTAAATAATTCCCATTTAAAACTAACTCCTAGATTTAGAGTTCTGCGTCAGCCGTCAAAAGCAGCGTTAAGGGCTCCTAACGCTGCTTTTTACCGCCCTCTGGTATTTAGAGTCAGCCAGGAAAGGGTCTAACGCTCACTTCCAAGCCGCAACTTTTCCATACAGCAGATCCCCTTACCCCAATTGCGTAGCCTATCTTTTCAATGGGATCTTCCTAATGCTGGTATTTAGAGTCTTGGCTGAAGTGAGCGGTAGAGCCTCTACCGACAAGACTCCATTTGCAGAAAAAAGTCAGTAGTTAAGAGCTTTCTGGGCTAACGCCAGTTTATAAAGCTTTTAACTACTGTGCTCTAAAGTACACTAACACCCATAAACTAACTATGTACCCCTAAACCGAGGCCCCCCCCCACATCGCCGCCACTCTAATATTTTTTTTTAAACCCTAATCTGCTGACCGCACACCGCCGCCACCTACATTATCCCTATGTACCCCTAATCTGCTGCCCCTAACATCGCCGACACCGACATAATATTTATTAACCCCTAATCTCCCCCCCCCAACATCGCCGCTACCTTACCTTCACTTATTAACCCCTAATCTGCCGACCGGACCTAGCCGCTACTTTAATAAATGTATTAACCCCTAAAGCTAAGTCTAACCCTAACCCTATTTTAGGATTTATATTTATTTTACAGGCAACTTTGTATTTATTTTAACTAGGTACAATAGCTATTAAATAGTTATTTACTATTTAATAGCTACCTAGTTAAAATAATTACAAAATTACCTGTAAAATAAATCCTAACCTAAGTTACAATTAAACCTAACACTACACTATCAATAAATAAATTAAATCAATTAACTACAAGAACCTACAATTAAATAAACTAAACTAAATTACAAAAAACCCCACTAAATTACAAAAAATAAAAAGATTACAAGAATTTTAAGCTAATTATACCTACTCTAAGCCCCCTAATAAAATAACAAAGCCCCCCAAAATAAAAAAATTCCCTACCCTAATCTAAATTAAAATAGTTAACAGCTCTATTACCTTACCAGCCCTTAAAAGGGCTTTTTGCGGGGCATGCCCCAAAGAAATCAGATCTTTTGTGAGTAAAAAAAAACACAATCCCACCCCCCAACATTACAACCCACCACCCATCTTCAAGACCTCCGGCGCGGAACATCCTCTTCCTACCGATGACTACCGACGAATGAAGGTTCCTTTAAGTGACGTCATCCAAGATGGCGTCCCTCGAATAGTTATTAACTATTTACTAACTACCTAGCTAAAATAAATACAAATTTACCTGTAAAATAAAACCAAACCTGTCTTACACTAACACCTGACCTTACACTACAATTAAATAAAACACATTAATTAAATACAATTAACTAAATTACAAAAAAAAAAAAAACACTAAATTACACAAAATAAAAAAGAAATTATCAAATATTTAAACTAATTACACCTAATCTAATAGCCCTATCAAAATAAAAAAGCCCCCCCAAAATAAATGAATTATATTAAAGTTAGTGGGTGTTAGAGTTATACTTAGAGTTAGGTTTAGGGGTTTATAACTTTAGTATAGTGGCAGCGATTTTGGGGGCAGCAGATTAGGGGTTAATAACAGTAATGTAGGTTGCGGCAATGTTAGGGACAGAAGATTAGGGGTTAATAATATTTAAATAGTTTTTGCGATGCAGGAGTACGGCAGTTTAGGGGTTAATATGTTTATTCTAGTGGCGGCGATGTCGGGAGCGGCAGATTAGGGGTTAATCATTTTATTTCAGTGTTTGCGATGCTGGAGGGCCTTGGTTTAGGGGTTAATATGTAGTTTATGGGTGTTAGTGTACTTTTTAGCACTTTAGTTATGAGTTTTATGTTACAGATTTGTAGTGTAAAACTCATAACTACTGACTTTCAGTTTACGGTACGGATCTTGTAGTTATAGGCTTTTTGGCTGGACAGGCAAACTCATAATACCGGCGCTGTGGAAGTCCCATTGAAAAAGGACTTTTTGAAAGCTGCGGTAGTTAAGTTGCGTTACGACCAAAAAAGTGTGCGGTACAAATATACCTGCAAAACTCGTAATACCAGCGGTAGTGAAAAAGCAGCGTTATGAAGCTTTTTCACTCATAACGCAAAACTCGCAATCTAGCTGTAAATCTTTACTGACACAATATACACCACAGTCAGTTCTCTGAGCAGGTATGGTGTTTGCATTCTGATGCTCTAGTCACACATAACATAAGTGTTTATCCTGCTGAAACAGGAACTAGTGCAAAAATGCTTCCATTTAAAGGGACATTAAAACCCCATTTTTCTTTCTTTCATCTAGATAGAGCATACATTTGTAAACAACTTTCCAATTTATTTTAAATTTTCTTCATTCTCTGGGTATCCTTTGTTGAAGGAGCAGCAATACACGAATGTGAACTAGCTAAACACATTGTTAAGCCATTTACAAGAGGCATATATGTGCAGCCACCAATCAGCAGCTAGTTCCCAGCTCCTGAGCTTACCTAGTTATACTTTTTACCAAAGGATACCAATTGAACAAAGCAAATTAGATTAAAAAAGTAAATTGAAAAGTTCAAAAATTGTGTGTTCTATCATACAAAAAAAATCAGTAAAAAAAAAATGTGATTTATGTCCTATTAAATTTGAAATGCATTTATGTACATTTCAATGTTGACCTTTTTATCCTTTTAAAGGGATATGGAAGCTATTTTTTAAAGGGATATGCAACCTATTTTTTATTGAATTTTATATAAACGTATAACAGAACAAAACGATACGGCTCACATATTTTCTAAACATAGAAGAAAAGTAAGTCATCTTGTTCGACCGTTTTCAAGAATGCAAAATATTGTAATTTTGTATATGCATGGTATTTATCAGCAACTAAGCACCACATTGAAAAAGATGTATATAAAATAAATGTTTTAATAACTTTATAATTTTGTTAGCAAAATTTGTATAGTTGTTCAGTCCAGGGACATATATCCTCAGTGGTGTCCAGTTAATAGTAGACATAATTGAGTTACTATACTGATTAAAGGGACAAGAAACTAACTTTTTTTTTCATGATTCTGACATTTTAAACAACTTTCTATTTTACTTCTATTACCTAATTTACTTAAAGGAACATGAAACGCAAATTTTTTCTTTCAAAATTAAGAAAGAGCATGCAATTTTAAGCAACTTTCTAATTTACGTCTATTATCTAATTTGCTTCATTCTCTTGATATTCTTTGTTGAAATGCATATCTAGATAGGCTCAGTAGCTGCTGATTGGTGGCTGTGCATAGATACCTCGTGTGATTGGCTCACCAATGTGCATTGCTATTTCTTCAACAAAGGATATCTGAAGAATGAAGCAAATTAGATAATATAAGTAAATTAGAACGTTGCTTAAAATTGTATTCTCTACCTGAATCATGAAAGACAAATTTTGGGTTTAGTGTCCCTTTAATCCCTCAAAGACCAGTGACGTACCATTTACATCGCTGGTCTTTCTATGGGAATTGTGCAATTAATAGTGCGGTCTATATATACACACACACTTTGGAGCCCTTCCCAGACTTACATAGAAACATAAAATTTGATGGTAGATACGAACCAAAAAGGCCCATCAAGTCTAACCATATTACATATTAGTTACTGTTTTCATAGGATAACCTTATGTATGTCACAGGCATTTGTTAATTACTTTACAGTCTTTCTGTTTACCACCACCTCAATTGGAAGTGTATTCCATGAATCCACCATCCTTTCTTTTAAAAAAAACCCTGCTTCCTCACATTTCTCCTGAATCTGCTACCTTCTAACTTAAAGGGACATGAAACCCACATTTTTTTCTTTCATGATTTAGAAGTAGCATACAGTTTTAAACACCTTTCTGATTTACTTCTATTATCTAATTTGCTTCATTCTCTTAATATCCTTTACTTAAAAGCATATCTAGATAGACTCAGTAGCTGCTGATTGGTGGCTGCACATAGGTGTCTTGTGTGATTGGCTCACCCATGTGCAGTGCTATTTCTTCAACAAAGGATATCTAATGAATGAAGCATATTATATAATAGAAGTAAATTTAGAATGTTGTTTAAAATTGTATTCTCTACCTGAATCATGACAGAAATATTTTGGGTGTCCCTTTAAGATTGTCACCCAAAGTGTTGCCAATATACAAAGAACTGATTGTGATTTCATTGACATTGAAAAGGGCTCATCTGTTAATATGCCAGTAAATTGTGTTTTAACCTTTTGAATTTACTTAAAACTAAAAACCAGCTAACCAGGTATAAAAAAAAGTTTGTTCAACCCTTTTAATCTTAGTGAAAAAAAAAACATGCACACATTTTAGGGTTTCTTTTTTCTAACATTAAAATATGGATGTAGCATTAGAAAAAGGAAGTAGGATGCAGAAGATTTGGACAACCACTATTATTTTTTTACATCTTAAGAGTTCATTTGTTTAAAACTGATAATTATGTTTAAAGAGGGTGATTAATAATGGCAGTGTAAGGCTGTTTGTTTCATGAAATTCAGACAGAGCATACCATTTAAACAAAGTTTCCAGTTTACTGTTCTATTAGAACATTTACTTCATTCCCATGATATTAACAGGCCCATTTATCAAGCTCCGTATGGAGCTTGAAGGGCCGTGTTTCTGGCGAGTCTTCAGACTCGCCAGAAACACAAGTTATGAAGCAGCGGTCTAAAGACCGCTGCTTCATAACCCTGTCCGCCTGCTCTGAGCAGGCGGACAGGAACCGCCGGAAATCAACCCGATCGAATACGATCGGGTTGATTGACAGCTCCCTGCTGGCGGCCGATTGGCCGCGAGTCAGCAGGGGGCGGCGTTGCACCAGCAGCTCTTGTGAGCTGCTGGTGCAATGTTAAATGTGGAGAGCGTATTGCTCTCCGCATTTAGCGAGGTCTTGCGGACCTGATCCGCAGTGTCGGATCAGGTCCGCAAGCCCTTTGATAAATGGGCCCCTCTGTGTTGAAGTCAGAGATTCTTATTTAGGCATCTGGAGGAATACATGGCAGGAAACAGTGCTGCAATCTAGTGCTCTTGCAAATGAATAACATTCTTGCAAAAAGTGCTGCCATATAGGGCTCCAGAAATGGAACGGCTACTAAGCAACATTTGTGTTCCTGAAATATCAATACTTAAATGTTTTATAAAGATGTCAATTATGTATTTAGTTGAAATAATCTTCATTGTCAAAAAGGAAGACAAGAGACATATCTAATACATCATGCCCCTAGTTCAGATAAACATATTTATATTCATTGTTACAGTCTCAGGACCTCTTATCATGTTCGATAAAGTTTTATAATTCCATATATCTGTCTCAAACAACATGAAAAAGAGTTGTAGGATGAAACAACTTCTCTCAGCAATTAGTATATCCATCCGGCTTTCCCAATGTATCTCCATCATTACTGAAATCTCTGAAAGTCCATAGAGTCCTAGGAAAAGCTCCCACCTACTGAAGTTGCCTTCAGGCATAGGAAATATATGAGGTCCTGTTTATTTTCCTGAAGTAGGAACGAAATTATCTATAGTCTTCCTTCCCCTCCCTTTTCTAATGTGTTTTCCTTTTATTTTAATAATTATAAACATTAAACATAAACTTTTGAAACTGTAAAACAATAAACTCATAACTGTATAACCTTTCCCGTCGAGCAGAGAGAGAACCATCAAATTGTATCTAAGATGTATATAAGTTCCCCATAAAAGACTTAGTGGCAATAAGTTTAGGAGAGATCCCCTATCGTGTTATAACTCTTGAAAGACTTAAATTTCCCTTATCTCTCTTCTATCTCTGTTCATGATCCAGTGGACCCAAATCTTTTGGAAATGTGTTGTTGTATCCTGCAACCAAGAGGCAGATTCTGACATAGCATATATATTATCTAACCTGTTAATCACTTCTGACCACGTTGGTGAACCTGTTCTCCAGTGTTTGGCTATACATATCCTCGTGGTTGTACAAAGTATATTTATGAATATATTGGTAGCTAAGTTTAAGGATTCATCTGAAACATGCAAGAGGGCCTGCGCCGCCGTTAGCATCATAGATTTATCTAATAGGATACTTATCAATTTAGAAAGTTTGTTCCAAATTTGTTTAATCTCCCCACATTCCCACCACATATGCATATAATTTCCAATTTCTGCACAGCCTCTGTAACAGAGTCTACTTTTCTGCAATGTATAATGTGCAGTTCTTATGGGTGTAAGATACCACCTGTAAGATGTTTTAATAGAATTTTCGATAAGGTCTGCGCATATCAGTCCCTTGCTAATCCTAGAAAGTATTTGTGTCCATCTGTCATCATCATATGTTTCACCTAAGTCTCTTTCCCAATTCTCATGAAGCGGCAATTTGGAGCCTTTTTTTGCATCTTGTATTGCCAAGTACAGTTGTGATATTAGTTTTTTATTTCTACCTGGGGTTGCAATAATGCGTTCTGTTGTAGTGTATGGGTTTAGTGGTTTGTTTTGTCTGTATTTGTATATTGTGGTGGATATCTGAAGATATAGGAACCAATGTAAGGTGTCCGGCTGAAGTTTATCTTTCAGTTGGGTGTATGTGAGCATTTTACCTTTATCTAAAAAGTCTGCAACTCTGTAGAGGCCCTTATTTTCCCACTTACATATTAGTATTTGAAATTCTGCAGGAAGTATAGCACCCAGTGGTATTATCTTAGTACCCTTGGGTATGAGGCCTAGAGAAGATGTGAGGTATTTCCACATATGTTTGGACTCCTCTGTCACCTTGAGTTTGTATAGTGTTTTGTTTGTAGTGTTTGAGGTGTTCCAAACAATCGTGGCTGGATCATTCACCCCAGCTAAGTCTGCCTCTAGTCTAGTCCAAGTTATTTCTCGACAGTTTTTGCTTATCAGCGTAATTTGTGACAACCTAGCTGCCTGATAGTAGTCTAACAAATTGGGCACCCCCACTCCCCCTAGCTGTTTGTGTTGTTTTAATAGTTGGGAGGCTATTCTAGCTGTTTTGGGTCCTCGTAGGAATCTAATTAGGTCCATCTGGAGATCTGCTAGCTCTCTTTGCGGTACTTTGATTGGTAATGCTCTGAAGAGATATAATATTCTCGGTAGAATATTCATCTTTATAATCGATAATCTGCCATACCAGGAGAAACACCCCCTCCTCCATCTACCCAAATCCCTTCTTACGGTCTTAAAGATCTCAGTATAGTTTGCCTTATAGAGTCCCTCTAGTGTGTTTGTTATGTTAACTCCCAAGTATTTGATATATTTTTTAGCCCACTTAAAGTCAAAATTCGCTTCTATCAACTTACGAGTATGTAGTGGTAGTGTCAGTGGTATAGCCTCACACTTATCTGAATTTATTTTGAAGCCTGAGATTTTTGAAAATTCATCAATGACTTGATATAGATGAGGGAGTGATCTTAAAGGTTTCGTCAATGTAAGCAAAATGTCATCCGCAAATAAGGTGAGTTTATATTCTTCTTTGTTAATTTTTACTCCGGTAATGTCTTTTGCTCCCCTGATGTAGGCCGCTAAAGGTTCTATGCTTAGTGCAAATAATAGAGGAGATAGCGGGCAGCCCTGACGTGTCCCATTTAATATTTTAATTGGCCTAGACTGATGGCCCGTTGCTCTGATAGTTGCTGTTGGGTCTGAATACAGGTTTTTAATAGCCGTCATGAATTGTCCTTTGAAACCCATGAATGTTAGTGTCTCAATCATATATTCCCAGTCGACCCTATCAAACGCCTTCTCTGCATCCAGAGATAGGAGCAGAGAAGGCGTTTTTGTCCCCACCAAGTACTCCACCAGAGACACCGTTCGTCTCACATTATCTGGGGCTTCCCTTTCTTTTATGAATCCTACCTGGTCGGGATGTATCAATGAGGGTAGATATAATTTGAGCCTATTTGCTAAAATTTTTGTAAAAATTTTTAAATCTTGGTTAATCAATGAGATCGGCCTATAGTTTTGGTATTTTTTGGGATTCCTTCCTGGTTTGGGTATAACCACTATTTTGGCCTGCAATATGTCCTGTGGGATACGGGTACCCTGCATGATGTCATTGCAGAATTTGTGCAAGTGGGGGACCAGACATTTTTTAAATACTTTATAATATTCACCTGAGAACCCATCAGGACCCGCCGCCTTGCCTATTTTAAGATCTTTTATTGCTAGGGCGATTTCGTTTATTGTTATTTCTGTGTTTAAGGCTTCCATGTCTGTAGCATTAAGTTTCGGGAGTTTAGCCTTTTGCAGAAAATGGTGTCTAAGTGTTTTTGTCTGAGTAGTATGTTGAACTTTTTTCCCGTCATAAAGAGATTCATAATATTGTGCAAAGCAGTCCGTTATGTCTTGAGGGTGATATATTAGCGTCCCGTCTTCTTTTTGTAGTTGTTGTATAGTTAGATTTTTCGTCCTTTCCCTTAGTTTGTGAGCTAGAAATCTATCTGGCTTATTAGCATATATAAAGTAATGTGCCTTCAACTTATGCATAGCTCTGAGGGAGTTCTCATTTAAAATCTTAGCTAGTGTTTGTCGCTTATGTGTAAGTTTATTGAAAATATCTGAGGTTAGTGTGCTTCTATGTTGGATTTCAAGCGTTTCTATTTCCTGTTGGAGTATCTCTATGTGAGCCTTAACTTTTTTTGTGTATAGAGCTTTTTCCTTTATCAATAAACCTCTTATGAATGGTTTGTGAGCAGCCCACGTGATTGTTGGGGTGGTTTCTGGGGTTGTGTTTATCTTCCAGTATTCTGTCAAGTTATGCATAATTTTGTCATATAATTCAGGTTTCTTCAATAAATTTGGATCATAAGTCCATGACCTTTGTCTGTCCACATTGACCAGTCCCTCTAATTGTATCTGGATAATAGAATGGTCCGACCAGACACATGCATGAATTGTGGAGCTGTGTAAACTGGGGAGTAGAATCTGACTAATAAATATATAATCTAATTTGGTATAAATTTTGTGTGCTGGGGAGTAGTAAGTATGGTCATTCGTCTGCCCATATAACGTTACCCAGGTATCTATCACATTATGAGATTCTAAGATATTCTTAATATTTTTAGAGATGGAATTATGTCTGGTTTGTTTATTAGTGAGTTTGTGGGGCGTATCTACTTTGTGTGTTTTCAGATTAATATTAAAGTCTCCGGCTAATATGATTTTTGATTGTGACCATTTTGTCAGTAGGTGTGACAAGTGGTGAAAAAAGTTGTGCTGTTGTTCATTGGGTGCGTATATATTGCAAAGTGTAAGCGAGGTGTCTAGCATACGTCCTCTCACTATAAGATACCTGCCCTCTTTATCTGTCAGCACTTCTTCTTTGATAAAGTTAAGTGCATCATGTATAAGTATTGACACTCCTCTCTTTTTTTTGTCAGTCGTGGAGTGGTATTGTTGCGTGAAATATCTACTCCAATATTTGGGTATTTGATTATTTGTAAAATGGGTTTCTTGCAAGAATATAATATTAGCATTTAGGTTGTGATACTGTGTAATTGCTGTTTTTCTTTTATTATCTGTATTTAACCCCCTTACATTATGTGAGATTATTCTTATCTTGGGAGTCATGAGTCAGTTCCCCTCCCCTTCTCTACCTGTAGCTGACCAATATCTCCACTTGCAATGTTATGAAATCCTCTGCTCTCCTGTATAACTTTTCCTGATGGAGAAACTTTCGTCTCACCTGCTCGACGGTACATAAAATAAATTGAAATAAACAAAAAACAAACAACAATAAACATTTGAATCTTATAACATTGTTTTTCCCTGTAGCATATTTGCATAGTTCTAACCATAATGTCGGGATAGTAGTTTCTTAATATATAGAGTTACTAACAGCTTAAATTTATTGAAAGTGGGAATTATATATATGGTCTAAGGAGCGGGTTGTAGTGGCATACGGCAAATATATTGCCCAGATCTTATGTGAATGTTGGACTTAATCTGCTTATCCTCCATCACAAGTAACCAATGACTATATATAACATAAATTTTACATCTTTATGTCCATCAACATATCCCAAGCAAAGTTAGTTTTGTAGATTGACATTTATATACTCATCTGTATCCAGTATCCTCTGCCAATATTATGAGGGACACATGCAGGGTATAGTCCAAGAGATCAGGGAGTAGCTCTCTTCTAAGGATGCACCAAAAGAAGGCAAAGAAAAAAAAATCCCAGCCTCGGTCACTGTCTACTCCATGATTCAGGGTCTTTGTTTCTTCTTTGGAACTTTAGACCACTTCTCTGTTTGAGAGATGCTTTGTTGTTGTCCGCGTGGTCTTCTTCTGGTGTCTGGCTGACTTTCCCGCATTTCTGGACATTCTAATTTGAGAAGTTGGCAGGCCTCTGAGATATCCTCTTTGACTTTCACTGTGGTTGTTTTACCATCTTGGAATATATGAAGCGCGAAGGGGAATCCCCATCGATACGCTATTTGATTCTTCCGTAGCAATTGTGTTAGGGGACGTAGTGCTGAGCGTTTCTGTAAAGTTCTGAGACATAAGTCTTGGTAGAATTGTATTACAGATCCTTTGAATTTAAAAGTCGGATTCTTCCTAGCTGCCGCCATTATCTCCTCCTTTTCTTGAAAGCGGGATAATTTTGATATTATATCTCTTGGAGGTTCCCCCTCCTTTGGTTTTGCTCTAAGAGCTCTATGAGCTCTTTCCATTTGAAATTTTCCGTCTTCAGATGTCCCTGTGATGGCATGAAATAGATGTTTTAAATACTCATTTAGTTCTGTTGCAGTTATTGATTCTGGAACACCCTTTAGGCGTATGTTGCACCTCCTGCTTCTATTTTCTAAGTCTTCCATCTTTTCAAGAATATCTTCTATATCCTGTTGTTGATCTGTCAGTTGATGTGTAATGTTAGTGATATCTTCTTCTATGGATTCATCCTTTTCTTCTAGTGTTTCCACTCTTGTTCCAAGATCCAATATATCTTGTTTAATTTCTGCAAGACTGCTTATTATTGTATTTTGAAATGAATCCATTTTTTCCCACATCTTATTAAAGTTTGCATTGATATCTTTTTTGGAGACTAGGTGCCTTAAGTCCCCTTTAGTAGCAGGAATGTCATGTTGCTGAGGTTCCAATTCATGTTCTAACTCCTCATCTTGTATTTCCTTTATTTTATCACTTTTAGATGATTTGAAGAAAAGATTTGCTGCAGCAGATTTACATGGTGTAGATAATTTATTTTGTCTTTTAGTTGCCATGTTGCAATAAAGATTGCTAGTGCTAGAGAAACTGTGCTGCCTTTGCTTTTGTATGTTAATGCAGAGTCATCAGAGTTCAAACAATGCAGAAAGCAGCCTTTAAAGTCTTTAGTTAATGAGGGCAAATGCAGCTGTTATCTCAAACTGTATCTTCATTAAAATTTAAATGCTGCAGCTTTTTTTTTTTTTTTCTCCTTTATTTAAAAAAGTTTATACATAGACCAGTTGTAATCTCTGTTGCCTTTAGCTTATATTGTAGTTTGGGAAAAGTTATGAGGGAGAAGTGCAAACTGTCACTGTTTCATTTCTCTGCTGTGTTAAGATTATGAACTGACTTCTCCACACTTGCTTTATCTTAATATTTATTTCCCTCAGTCTTAAGTATCACTATATGTAGTGCTAAAACCTCCCTGGTTTATTTGTGTATCGATTTCCCTTTGCACTGTTTAAAATAGATTGTTAGGCATTGTGTGATATTCAGCAGCTAGCTAGGAGTCCTGTCTGGTGGCCATCTTAGTTTATTCCCACATGGCTATATAAAGTTTTATAACTGTTATATTCTCATCATCCTTAAGCATGTATATTGTTTATAGGCTTACCAGACTTCTAGTGGAGATGTATCAGGTTATTGTTGATGCTGAGATGATTTTTCTGTCTCCATTTCTGAGTAGCTCCTTTTTCTTGTTTCCCTGCAGCTTGTAAAATCTTTTTCCATCTTGAATTCCTTTATCTGCAGTTTTGTGATCACATTTTTGGTTGCTGTCTGCTATTGTAAAGTGTATTTAATGTCCTATAACAGACCTGCAAGCTTTTGAGAATTATAATCCCACTTTCTCTTGAAACTACAGCAGGAGCTCACACTTTACATGTCTGCCACCATGCTCATCCAGGCTCCGCCCCCTCAATTATGTATTTAAAGGGACAGTCTAGTCAAAATAAAACTTTCATGATTCAGATAGAGCATGCAATTTAAAACAACTTTCCAATTTAGAAGAAGAAAACACAAAGGCGCCTCTGTGTTTTCTTCTTCCAGATTGTTTTCATCATCAGGATCCTGACCATCCTACGACAGAGAGCTGTCTTTCTCATCCTAGGACTTGATTTGGACTTTTAATTGATTTTGCATATGTTTTCTAATTTGTTTTTAAGTTTTTATTTTTTTGTATTTTGTGTTTGTTTTTTTGGAGACTTGTGTTCACACATTTTTTCCTTTTTTTCTCAACTTGCCAATTTACTTTTATCATCAAATTTGCTTTGTTCTCTTGGTATTCTTGTTGAAAGCTAAACCTAGGTAGGCTCATATGATAATTTCTAGGCCCTTAAAGACCGCCTCTTATCTCAGTGCATTTGGACAGTTTTTCACAACTAGACAGTGCTAGTTCATGTGTGGCACATAGATAGCATTGTGCTCACTCTTGTGGATTTACCTATGAGTCAGCACTGATTGACTAAAATGCAAGTCTATCAAATTAACTGAAATAAGAGGGCAGTCAGCAGAGGCTTATGTACAAGGTAGTCACAGAGGTAAAACGTGTATTAATTTAACAGTGTTGGAGCAGACTGTCCCTTTAAATATTCTTGTGGCAAAAAATATTCAGGTCAGAGATGTAGATGTGTAAACAAAGGCATTATGGGAATACATCAAATAATCATAGTAATAGAAAAGAAGTATTAGTTAATTTAAACATAATGGGCTAGATTACAAGTGGCGCAGTATTTTTTTTTGCGTAAGCAAATACTCAGCTAGGATTTTCATTTTTGCGCTTTTCGGGAAGTGTTCATGTTACAAGTTCCCACAAAAAATATTTTGCGCTAGCGTTAACCCGAATAGCGCGAAAAACAAACTTAATATATATGTACGGATATATAAACACACATATATATATATATATATATATATATATATACACAAATACATCTTTAGCAATATATATGAATGTGTCTCAATGTTAAAGCCCTTTGTCTGCCTTTTTTTTTTCTAACACCAGGGGCGCGATCCGATATAGATCGCAGTTTGCGGCGCAAGCGAGGGAACCGGCGTCGCCCGCAGTTTCAGCTCGCAACTCGAGCTATCCCATATAAGTCGCCGTCAGATGCTAACGTGCCGTAAGTCTGACAAACCAGCGATGTCCAGAAATCTGCGCAAGTACAAATTTCTGGCGTCGCCAGTGACTTGCGGCACGTTAGAAACTGCCGGCGCCTATAAAACCTGACTAAAGTCTAAAACACCCGCACTGTCTAACACGCCTCCCTAACATAGCCCGACAAGTCTAACACGCCTCCCTAACATAGCCCGACACGTCTAACCCTCTATCCGCTATCCCCCCACACTATCCTAACAATAAAAAAGCTATTAACCCCTAAACCGCCGCTCCCGTACCCCGCCGCAACCTAATAAAGTTATTAACCCCTAAACCGTCGCTCCCGTACCCCGCCGCCAGCTATATTATATCTATAACCCCCTAAAGTGAGCCCCTAACACCGCCGCCATCTATATTAAAATTATTAACCCCTAATGTAAGCCCCTTACACCGCCGCCATCTCTATTAAAATGATTAACCCCTAATTTAATCTACCTACCCCGCCGCCAGCTATATTATCTATATTAACCCTAAGTATAATATAGTTAATATAGGTATTACATTATATATATTAACTATATTAACCCTAATTATATTAGGGTTAATATAGTTAATATAGTTACTATAGTATTTATATTAACTATATTAACTCTATCTAACCCTAACTAAATTTATATTAAATTAATCTAATTCATTTATAAACTAAAATATTCCTATTTAAATCTAAATACTTACCTATAACATAAACCCTAAGATAGCTACAATATAATTAATAATTACATTGTAGCTATGTTAGGGTTAATATTTATTTTACAGGTAAATTGTTAATTATTTTAACTAGGTATAATAGCTATTAAATAGTTATTAACTATTTAATATCTACCTAGTTAAAATAATTACCCAATTACCTGTAAAATAAATCATAACCTAAGTTACAAATACACCTACACTATCAATAAATTTAATAAACTACAAACATCTATCTAAAAATACAATTAAATTAACTAAACTAAATTACAAAAAAAAACCCACTAAGTTACAAAAAATAAAAAAAAATTACAAGATTTTTAAGCTAATTACACCTATTCTAAGCCCCCTAATAAAATAATAAACCCCCAAAATAAAAAAAATTCCCTGCCCTATTCTAAATTAAACAAATTTCAAAGCTCTTTACCTTACCAGCCCTTAAAAAAAAAAATACAATACCCCCCCCCCATTACAACCCACCACCCACATACCCCTATTCTAAAACCACCCATACCCCCCTTAAAAAAGCCTAACACTACCCCCCTGAAGATCTCCCTACCTTGTCTTCACCACACCGGGCCGAACTCCTGATCCGATCCGGGCGATGTCTTCCTCCAAGCGGCAAAGAAGAATTCTTCCTCCGGCGATGTCTTCCTCCAAGCGGCAAAGAAGAGTTCTTCCTCCGGCGACGTCTTCCTCCAAGCGGCAGCAAAGTCTTCATTCTTCCGGCGGCATCTTCAATCCATCCCGGCCGACTGCTGAACTACGAATGAGGTACCTTTAAATGACGTCATCCAAGATTTTTTTTAATAACTATTTAATAGCTATTATACCTAGTTAAAATAATTAACAATTTACCTGTAAAATAAATATTAACCCTAACATAGCTACAATGTAATTATTAATTATATTGTAGCTATCTTAGGGTTTATGTTATAGGTAAGTATTTAGATTTAAATAGGAATATTTTAGTTTATAAATGAATTAGATTAATTTAATATAAATTTAGTTAGGGTTAGATAGAGTTAATATAGTTAATATAAATACTATAGTAACTATATTAACTATATTAACCCTAATATAATTAGGGTTAATATAGTTAATATATATAATGTAATACCTATATTAACTATAATATACTTAGGGTTAATATAGATAATATAGCTGGCGGCGGGGTAGGTAGATTAAATAAGGGATTAATCATTTTAATAGAGATGGCGGCGGTGTAAGTGGCTTACATTAGGGGTTAATAATATTAATATAGCTAGCGGCGGTATAGGGGGATTAGATTAGGGGTTAATAATTTTTATATAGGTGGCGGCGGTGTAAGGGGTCAGATTAGGGGATAGATAAGGTATATGACAGCGGTGTAAGGGGTTCTAATTAGGGGATAGATAAGGTAGATGGCGGCGGTTTTAGGGGCTCACAGTAGGGGGTTAGTTTATGTAGATGGCGGCGGGGTCCGGGAGCGGCGGTTTAGGGGTTAATATCTTTATTAGGGATTTCAGGGGGGGGATCGCGGTTGACAGGTAGATAGACATTGCGCATGCGTTAGGTGTTAGGTTTATTTTAGCAGATCGCGGTTGACAGGGATATAGACATTGCGCATGCGTTAGGTGTTAGGTTTATTTTAGAAGATCGCGGTTGACAGGGAGATAGACATTGCGCATGCGTTAGGTGTTAGGTTTATTTTAGCAGCCAGTTTAGGGAGTTACGGGGCTCCAATAGTCAGCGTAAGGCTTCTTACGGCTGCTTTTTGTGGCGAGGTGAAAATGGAGTAAGTTTTCTCCATTTTCGCCACGTAAGTCCTTACGCTGCATATTGGATACCAAACTGCGCGGGTTTGGTATACCTGCCTATAGCCCAAAAAACTACGGGCGACGGCAGAAATTTACGCGCGTAACTTCTAGGTTACGCCGTATATGTGATACCAAACCCGCGCAAATATTGGCGTCGCCGGCTTTTGCGGGCGACGATTTTTATCGGATGGACCCCTTGATCTCCTATCTTTGAGCCCTTATAACTTTTTTAAGCAATATTTTTAAAAAAAAATTATTTTATTAGACAGTGTTATTATGAGTGTAAGTGTACTTTGTAATGTATTTTTTAATTGTTTTGTGCAACGTTTTAGCTTCTGAAATCAGTTAACCACAGATTTGAGATCTCAGTGGGGATTGAAGTGTAAAGAGCAATTGCGCTAGTGCAATCATGATATCGCTCCACTTGTAACATCAGTGAAATTAAATGGCTCCAAAAAATCACGATTGCGCTAGCACAAAACCGTTTGCGCCTAACTTGTAATCTAATGTTTGTTAGTTATTAAACTACTTAAAGGGACAGTCAAGTCCAAAACAACTTTCATGATTTAAATAGGGAATATAATTTTAAACAACTTTACAATTTACTTTTAGCACTAATTTTGCATTGTTCTTTTGGTATTCTTAGTTTAAAGCTAAACCTTGGAGGTTCATATGCTAATTTCTTAGATACTGCCTCTAATCTGAATGCATTTTGACCACTAGAGGGCATTAGTTCATGTGTTTCATATAGATAACATTGAGCTCATGCACGTGAAGATACCCTGGAGTGAGCACTGATTGGCTAAAATGCAAGTCTGGGGGCAGTTTGCAGAGGCTTAGATACAAGGTATTCACAGAGGTAAAAAGTGTATTTCTATAACAGTGTTGGTTACGCAAAACTGGGGAATGGGTAATAAATGGATTATCTTTCTTTTTAAACAACAAAAATTCTGGTGTTGACTGTCCCTTTAAACAAAAAACATTAACTCAGGAAAGTCTATTATTGAAAAGCTATTAGAAAGGTAAACATGACGGTAAATGAGTAGTCCTGTAAATGTTATTTGCAACTTAAAGGGTCAGTAAACACAAGTCGTTATTTATTTTTTTAAAAATCCAGGTCGCATATTTTAAACTCCGCCCTCTATGACAAAATCTATTTTTATATACGCCCCCTGACATGCCCCCTGGCCATGCTAATGATCGTGCTCATGAAAATCATGAAAATCAAGGCACTTAGCAACAACGGAACAAAGTCATCTGATATACAGTATACTGTATATACATATATATATATATATATATATGTGTGTGTGTGTGTGCAGAATAATTGAAATTCAAAGAATTTATAAGAATACATAAAAAGGATTTTTCATTGTAATAATAAAAAACAGCTAATTAATTAAATTAAGATAAAACAAGTCATGTAGTTTAAAAGTGATTTCTTTCATGTAATTAGCAAGAGTCCATGAGCTAGTGACGTATGGGATTTACATTCCTACCAGGAGGGGCAAAGTTTCCCAAACCTTAAAATGCCTATAAATACACCCCTCACCACACCCACAATTCAGTTTTACAAACTTTGCCTCCCGTGGAGGTGGTGAAGTAAGTTTGTGCTTAAGATTCTTTGTTGATACGCGCTTCGCAACAGGTTGAAGCCCTGTTTTCCTCTCAGAGTGCAGCGAATGTCAGAGAGATGTGAAGAGAGTATTGCCTATTTGAATACAATGGTCTACCTCTAGGGGACCTATTTCATAGGTTCTCTGTTATCGGTCGTAGAGATTTCTTCTCCTACCTCCCTTTTCAGATCGACGATATACTCTTATATACCATTACCTCTTCTGATTCTCGTTTCAGTACTGGTTTGGCTATCTACTACATGTAGAGGAGTGTCCTGGGGTAAGTAAATCTTATTTTTTGTGACACTCTGCGCTATGGTTGGGCACTTTATATGTAAAGTTCTAAATATATGTCTATAAACTTATATTTGCCTTGATTCAGGATAATCAGTATTCCTTTTTAATACAGACTGTCAGTTTCATTATTGGGATAATGCATTTAATTATTTTTTCTTACCTTGAAAAATTTCATTTGGCCTTTTTTTCCTGCATGCTGTTAGGCTCGCGGGGGCAGAAAATGTTTCTTTTTATTACGTCATTTTTGGCGCAAACTTTTTTTGGCGCTAAAATTTTTTTTGTCATTTCCGGCAACGTAATTTACGCCGGAAGTTGTATTCTGTTACGCATGCGTATTCAGACATTTTTTTGCGCAAAAAAAAATAAAAAAATGTGGGCGTCTTTTTTACTCACTTTATTTAAACATTTTCTTTTCATTGCTTCTGGTTTCTAGAAGCTTATTATTTTGCATTTTTTTCCCATTCCTGAAACTGTCATTTAAGGAATTTGATAATTTTGCTTTATATGTTGTTTTTTCTATTACATATTGCAAGATGTCTCATCCTGACCCTGGATCAAAATCCACTAATGGACAGACGCTGCCTGATGCTGGTTCTACCAAAGTTAAGTGCATATGTTGTAAACTTGTGGTAACTGTTCCTCCAGCTGTAGTTTGTGAAAGCTGCCATGATAAACTTTCCAATGACGATTGTATTTCCATTAGTATTAATCCTTTACCTGTTGTTGTTCCTTCAACATCTATTGTTCAGGATGTTCCTGTTAATGTAAAAGAATTTGTTTCTAATTCTATTAGGAAGGCTCTGTCTGTTATTCCTCCTTCCTGTAAACGTAAAAGGTCTTTCAAAACTTCTCACATTTCAGATGAATTTTTAGGTGACCGCCATCATTCTGACTTATCTGTTTCTACCACAGATATTGATACTGATGAATCTTCATATTTATTTAAGATGGAGTTTATTAGTTCATTGCTTAAATAAGTTTTGATTGCTTTAGATATGGAGGAGTCCAGTCCTCTTGATACTAAAACTGCTAAACGTTTAAATTCGGTTTATAAACCTCATGTGTTAATTCTGAAAGTTTTTCCAGTTCCTGATGCTATCTCAGATGTGATTGCTAGGGAATGGGATAGTCTGGGTACTTCATTTACTCCTTCTCCAAGGTTTAAGAAATTGTACCCAGTGCCATCTGATAGATTGGAATTTTGGGATAAAATCCCTAAAGTCGATGGGGCTATCTCTACTCTAGCCAAACATACTGCTATTCCTACGGCAGATAGCACTTCGTTTAAAGATCCTTTAGATAGGAAAATTGAATCTTTTTTGAGAAAAGCTTATTTATGTTCAGGTAATCTACTTAGACCTGCTATCTCTTTGGCTGATGTTGCAGCAGCTTCAACTTTTTGATTGGAGGCTTTAGCGTAACAAGTGACAGATCATAATACATATAGCATTGTTAAACTTCTTCAACATGCTAATAACTTTGCCTGTGATGCCATTTTTTATATCATTAGAGTTGATGTCCGGTATATGTCTTTAGCTATTTTAGCTAGACGAGCTTTATGGCTTAAATCCTGGAATGTAGATATGACTTCTAAGTCAACTTTGCTTTCTCTCTCTTTCCAAGGTAATAGGTTGTTTGGTTCTCAGTTGGATTCTATAATTTCAACTGTTACTGGAGGGAAGGGTGCCTTTTTGCCTCAGGGAAAAAAATCTAAAGGTAATTACAGGGCTGCTAATCGTTTTCGTTCCTTTCGTCAGAAGGAGCAGAAGCCAGATCCTTCCCCTAAAGGAACAGTTTCCGGTTGGAAACCTAATCCAGTCTGGAATAAATCTAAGCCTTCCAGAAAGTCAAAACCAGCCCCTAAATCTGCATGAAGGTGCGTCCCTCATTCCAGCGCAGCTGGTAGGGGGCAGGTTACGATTTTTCAAAGATGTTTGGATCAATTCGGTTCACAATCTTTGGATTCAGAACCTTGTTTCGCAAGGTTACAGAATAGGTTTCAAAGTAAGACCGCCTGTGAGAAGATTCTTTCTCTCACCCATTCCAGTCAATCCAGTGAAGGCTCAGGCATTTCTGAAATGTGTTTCAGACCTAGAGTTAGCTGGGGTAATTATACCAGTTCCAGTTCTGGAACAAGGTCTGGGGTTTTATTCAAATCTATTCATCGTACCAAAGAAAGAGAATTCTTTCAGACCGGTTCTGGATCTAAAAATATTGAATCGTTATGTAAGGATACCAATATTCAAAATGGTGACTATAAGAACTATTCTGCCTTTTGTTCAGCAAGGGCATTATATGTCTACAATAGATTTACAGGATGCATACCTGCATATTCCAATTCATCCAGATCACTATCAGTTTCTGAGATTCTCTTTTCTAGACAACCATTACCAGTTTATTGCTCTTCCATTTGGTCTAGCAACAGCGCCAAGGATCTTTTCGAAGGTTCTCGGTGCCCTTCTCTCTGTAATCAGAGAACAGGGTATTGCGGTATTTCCTTATTTGGACGATATCTTGGTACTTGCTCAGTCTTCACATTCTGCAGAATCTCATACGAATCAACTTGTGTTGTTTCTTCAAAGACATGGTTGGAGGATCAATTTGCCAAAGAGTTCCTTGATTCCTCAGACAAGGGTAACCTTTTTAGGTTTCCAAATAGATTCAGTGTCCATGACTTTGTCTCTGACAGAAAAGAGACCTTCAGTCTCAATTGTTCCCTTCGGTAGCATTATGCATGGAGATATTAGGTCTCATGACTGCTGCATCGGACGCGATCCCTTTTGCTTGTTTTCACACGAGACCACTCCAGCTTTGTATGCTGAACCAGTGGTGCAGGGATTATACAAGGATATCACAAATAATATCCTTAAATCCCAATGTTCGATCATCTCTAACTTGGTGGATGGATCACCATTGTTTAATTCAAGGGGCCTCTTTCGTTTGTCCAACCTGGACTGTGATCTCAACAGATGCGAGTCTATCAGGTTGGGGAGCTGTTTGGGGATCTCTGACAGCGCAAGGGGTTTGGAGATCTCAGGAGGCGAGATTACCAATCAACATTTTGGAACTCCGTGCGATTTTCAGAGCTCTTCAGTTCTGGCCTCTTCTGAAGAGAGAATCATTTATTTGTTTTCAAACAGACAATGTCACGACCGTGGCATATGTCAATCATCAAGGGGGGACTCACAGTCCTCAAGCTATGAAAGAAGTGTCTCGGATACTTGTTAGGGCGGAATCCAGCTCCTGTCTAATTTCTGCGGTTCACATCCCAGGTGTAGACAATTGGGAAGCGGATTATCTCAGTCGCCAGATGTTACATCCGGGCGAATGGTCTCTTCATCCAGAGGTTTTTCTTCAAATTGTTCAAATCTGGGGACTTCCAGAAATAGATCTGATGGCCTCTCATCCAAACAAGAAACTTCCCAGGTATCTGTCCAGATCCCGGGATCCTCAGGCGGAAGCAGTGGATGCGTTGTCAATTCCTTGGAATTATCATCCTGCTTATATCTTTCCGCCTCTAGTTCTTCTTCCGAAAGTAATCACCAAAATTCTAATGGAGCGCTCATTTGTACTGCTGGTGGCTCCAGCATGGCCTCACAGGTTTTGGTTTGCGGATCTCGTTCGGATGGCCAGTTGCCAACCTTGGACACTTCCGTTAAGGCCAGACCTTCTATCTCAAGGCCCTTTTTTCTATCAGGATCTCAAATCATTAAATTTGAAGGTATGGAGATTGAACGCTTAATTCTTAGTCATAGAGGTTTCTCTGACTCAGTGATTAATACTATGTTACAGGCTCGAAAATCTGTCTCTAGAAAGATTTATTATAGAGTTTGGAAGACTTACATCTCTTGGTGTTCTTCTTATAAATTCTCCTGGCATTCTTTCAGAATTCCTAGAATTTTAAAATTTCTTCAGGATGGTTTGGATAAAGGTTTGTCTGCAAGTTCTTTGAAAGGACAAATATCTGCTCTTTCTGTTCTTTTTCATAGAAAGATTGCTAATCTTCCTGATATTCATTGTTTTGTACAGGCTTTGGTCCATATCAAACCTGTTATTAAGCCAATCTCTCCTCCTTGGAGTCTTAATTTGGTTTTGGCAGCTTTACAGGCTCCTCCGTTTGAGCCTATGCATTCTCTGGACATTAAATTACTTTCTTGGAAAGTACTGTTCCTTTTGGCTATCTCTTCTGCTAGAAGAGTTTCTGAGTTATCTGCTCTTTCTTGTGAATCTCCTTATCTGATTTTTCATCAGGATAAGGCGGTGTTGCGGACTTCATTTCAATTTTTACCTACGGTTGTGAATTCTAACAACATTAGTAGAGAAATTGTTGTCCCTTCATTATGTCCTAATCCTAAGAATTCTAAGGAAAGATCGTTACATTCTTTGGATGTAGTTAGAGCTTTGAAATATTATGTTGAAGCTACTAAAGATTTTAGAAAGACTTCTAGTCTATTTGTTGTTTTTTCTGGTCCCAGGAAAGGTCAGAAAGCTTCTGCCATTTCTTTAGCGTCTTGGTTAAAGTCTTTGATTCATCATGCTTATGTGGAGTCGGGTAAGTCCCCACCTCAAAGAATTACGGCTCATTCTACTAGGTCAGTTTCTACTTCCTGGGCTTTTAGGAATGAAGCTTCTGTTGATCAGATTTGCAAAGCAGCGACTTGGTCTTCTTTGCATACTTTTACTAAATTCTGCCATTTTGATGTGTTTTCTTCTTCTGTAGCAGTTTTTGGTAGAAAAGTACTTCAGGCAGCTGTTTCTGTTTGATTCGTCTGCTTATAATTTCATTTTTTTTCATTATAAAGATTAAAACTTTTGATTTGGGTTGTGGATTATTTTTTTCAGCGGAATTGGCTGTCTTTATTTTATCCCTCCCTCTCTAGTGACTCTTGCGTGGAAGTTCCACATCTTGGGTATCTGCTATCCCATACGTCACTAGCTCATGGACTCTTGCTAATTACATGAAAGAAAACATAATTTATGTAAGAACTTACCTGATAAATTCATTTCTTTCATATTAGCAAGAGTCCATGAGACCCACCCTTTTTTTTGTGGTGGTTATGATTTTTTTGTATAAAGCACAATTATTCCAATTCCTTATTTTTTTGATGCTTTCGCTCCTTTTTTATCACCCCACTTCTTGGCTATTCGTTAAACTGAATTGTGGGTGTGGTGAGGGGTGTATTTATAGGCATTTTAAGGTTTGGGAAACTTTGCCCCTCCTGGTAGGAATGTATATCCCATACGTCACTAGCTCATGGACTCTTGCTAATATGAAAGAAATGAATTTATCAGTTAAGTTCTTACATAAATTATGTTTTTCATTTTCATACCAAACTTACTAATTAGAGAATTAGATTAACAAAAATGTAATGCAAATGTTAATATCGGTAATATCGCAAAAGCGGAAATCTGTTGTTTACCTCACTGACAGTTTGACAGCAGAGGGAAAAAGAAATTAAGTGCGCATGCGCAGAATCAGGAAGAAAAAAAATAAAATAATGGAGCACGCTCAATAGACTGCAATGGTGCGATCGGTAACCCAATGATAGGTGCAACAGTCAAAAGGTAAAAATCCCAAATTAATACGGAGAAGCGGTGGGTGGGCTGCTTAATTGCAAAAAAACTAATTATGAGGGTAAATTATATACATTAATAAAAAATGTTGAAAAAAAGCTGTTTTATTAATATAATTAAATTAGATATTTAATATTAAAGAATAAAAATGTTGATGTTTACTGTTCCTTTAAAGTTAGAAAAAATACTTTGCAGCTAATTAAAATGTAGCTATCTCATAAAACTAAATTTTATGAGAGCTAAAAGGTTTAAGATGAGTAGTTTGTATTTTTTTATTATGATTTACAGTATGTGCTAGATAAGATTCATCTTATCTTAATACAATTTGATTTAAAGCAATAGGGATGTGAAAGCATTTATAGCATGTTACATTATGTTGATGAATAAAACGAGGAACAGATTTAAAAGTAAATGGATATAGTACATACAACTTAAAACATCTCATCCAGTGCGCTTATTATAGTCCATTCTATCCCATAAAAATGCATGTTTTGTGTTTGCATATCTGTAATAAAATCTACCTGCTTTGTTTGCTTTGACTGACTCCTAATTAAAGGGACAGTCAACTCCACATTATTTATCTTTTAAAAAGATAGATAATCCCATTATTATCCATTTCCCAGTTTTGTACATGGTTATATTAATACACTTTTTACCTCTGTGATTAACTTGTATCTAAGCCTTTTCTGACAGCCTCCTGATCACAATTTTTTTTATCCTCTATTGACTTGCATTTTAGCCAATTAGTGCTGTGTTGTGCACAACTTCACGAGTGTGAGCACAATGTTATCTATATGGCTGTCAAATAACACACATGTTGAATGGATGTTCACTGGAATTGTCATTAATAAAAAGAGTTCATCGAAATGGGCCGTCATAACATTGCAATAGAAGCATTTGTTTATGAACTAATTTAACCCTTTCAGAGATGGATTAAAAAAAAAGTTATACTGATACTTTTTTAATGGCAAAGATTAGATTTATGGCATTTGATTAGTTAAAGTTTACCATCACTTTAATGCCAACAAACCACCAACACACGCCATTGGAAAGGTAATCATCAGTCCTTTCAAACAGCATTGGGAGTTAAAATGTAAACACACTTTTTATTTAAAAAAATAAAGTTTAAAAAACAAATATTTTCTATGAAGGAAGTGTTTAAGTGCCTATAAAAGACCCTTATAATCCCATATTTTAAAGCCCAGACACCCTCTGAAAAATAAAGACCCTATGTACGTTTTTGTAGGCAGGTGATCCCTTTGGTAATAGTGATCACCTAGGGGTCGATCCGATATAAAGCGTCGCCCGCAAAAGCCGGCGACGCCAATATTTGCGCGGATTTGGTATCACATATACGGCGTAACCTAGAAGTTACGCCCGTATATTTCTGCCGTCGCCCGCAGTTTTTTGGGCCATAGGCAGGTATACCAAACCCGCGCAGTTTGGTATCCATTTTCACCTCGCCACAAAAAGCAGCCGTAAGAAGCCTTACGCTGACTATTGGAGCCCCGTAACTCCCTAAACTAACTAGAAAATAAACCTAACACCTAACGCATGCGCAATGTCTATCTCCCTGTCAACCGCGATCTGCTAAAATAAACCTAACACCTAACGCATGCGCAATGTCTATCTCCCTGTCAACCGCGATCCCCCCCCCCCGAAATCCCTAATAAAGTTTTTACCCCCTAAACCGCCGCTCACGGACCCCGCCGCCATCTACATAAACTAACCCCCTACTGTGAGCCTCTAAAACCGCCGCCATCTACCTTATCTATCCCCTAATCTGACCCCTTACACCGCCGCCACCTATATAAAAAATTATTAACCCCTAATGTAAGCCCCTTACACCGCCGCCATCTCTATTAAAATGATTAACCCCTAATTTAATCTACCTACCCCGCCGCCAGCTATATTATCTATATTAACCCTAAGTATATTATAGTTAATATAGGTATTACATTATATATATTAACTATATTAACCCTAATTATATTAGGGTTAATATAGTTAATATAGTTACTATAGTATTTATATTAACTATATTAACTCTATCTAACCCTAACTAAATTTATATTAAATTAATCTAATTCATTTATAAACTAAAATATTCCTATTTAAATCTAAATACTTACCTATAAAATAAACCCTAAGATAGCTACAATATAATTAATAATTACATTGTAGCTATGTTAGGGTTAATATTTATTTTACAGGTAAATTGTTAATTATTTTAACTAGGTATAATAGATATTAAATAGTTATTAACTATTTAATATCTACCTAGTTAAAATAATTACCCAATTACCTGTAAAATAAATCCTAACCTAAGTTACAAATACACCTACACTATCAATAAATTTAATAAACTACTAACATCTATCTAAAAATACAATTAAATTAACTAAACTAAATTACAAAAAAAAAACAAACACTAAATTACAAAAAATAAAAAAAAGATTACAAGATATTTAAGCTAATTACACCTATTCTAAGCCCCCTAATAAAATAATAAACCCCCAAAATAAAAAAAATTCCCTGCCCTATTCTAAATTTAACAAATTTCAAAGCTCTTTACCTTACCAGCCCTTAAAAGGGCCTTTTGTGGGGCATGCCCCAAAGAATTCAGCTCTTTTGCATACAACAAATACAATACCCCCCCCCCATTACAACCCACCACCCACATACCCCCTATTCTAAACCCACCCAAACCCCCCTTAAAAAAGCCTAACACTACCCCCCTGAAGATCTCCCTACCTTGTCTTCACCACACCGGGCCGAACTCCTGATTCCGATCCGGGCGATGTCTTCCTCCAAGCGGCAAAGAAGAATTCTTCCTCCGGCGACGTCTTCCTCCAAGCGGCAGCAAAGTCTTCATTCTTCCGGCGGCATCTTCAATCTTCTTTCTTCGCTCCGCCGCCGCGGAGCATCCATCCCGGCCGACTGCTGAACTTGGAAATGAGGTACCTTTAAATGACGTCATCCAAGATGGCGTCCGCAGAATTCCGATTGGCTGATAGGATTCTATCAGCCAATCGGAATTAAGTTAAAAAAATCTGATTGGCTGATTGAATCAGCCAATCAGATTCAAGTTCAATCCGATTGGCTGATCCAATCAGCCAATCAGATTGAGCTCGCATTCTATTGGCTGATCGGAACTCCTGATCCGATCCGGGCGATGTCGTCTTCCAAGCGGCAAAGAAGAATTCTTCCTCCGGCGACGTCTTCCTCCAAGTGGCAGCAAAGTCTTCATTCTTCCGGCGGCATCTTCAATCTTCTTTCTTCGCTCCGCCGCCGCGGAGCATCCATCCCCGGCCGACTGCTGAACTTGGAATGAGGTACCTTTAAATGACGTCATCCAAGATGGCGTCCGCCGAATTCCGATTGGCTGATAGGATTCTATCAGCCAATCGGAATTAAGTTAAAAAAATCTGATTGGCTGATTGAATCAGCCAATCAGATTCAAGTTCAATCCGATTGGCGGCGGGGTACGGGGAGCGACGGTTTTAGGGGTTAATAACTTTATTAGGTTGCGGTGGGGTACGGGAGCGGCGGTTTAGGGGTTAATAGCTTTTTTATTGTTAGGATAGTGAGGGGGGATAGCGGATAGAGGGTTAGACAGTGAGGGCTATGTTAGGGAGGCGTGTTAGACAGTGCGGGCTATGTTAGAGAGGCGTGTTAGACAGTGCGGGTGTTTTAGACTTTAGTCAGGTTTTATAGGCGCCGGCAGATTCTAACGTGGCGCAAGTCACTGGCGACGCCAGAAATTTGTACTTGCGCAGATTTCTGGACATCGCTGGTTTGTGAGACTTACGGCACGTTAGCATCTGACGGCGACCTATATGGGATGGCTCGAGTTGCGAGCTGAAACTGCGGGCGACGCCGGTCTCCTCGCTTGCGCCGCAAACTGCGATCGATATCGGATCGCGCCCCTAGTGTGAATAAGTATCTATTAATTTGCATAGAGGCTCATGGAAGCTCCAATGTGCAGATCAAAGTTACATAATTAAACCTAAAGGCTCTTATTTATATGAGGAAAACCCCTTTTTTTTTACAATAGAGTTTAGGGGGAAACACATTTTGCCTCCACCCCACTGCAGTTTTGTTCTGGATAAAAAGTCAGGTATACTACACAGTACACAGCTAGATTAAAAATAACTCTTCCATTTTACTTTTAATTTAGCTGTGTGCCTTATAGTGAGTGGTAGATTTTCTATGTGCTGTGCTAGTATTTTGTATTGTAGTTTCTTTCTATGGGCATTGCACCCAGGCTGGCCAGGGGTTAACTGCCTTAGTCACTAATAGCCTAAAGGAAAAACATATCGCGAGCCCGCTGCAGTCAGCGCGCGACTTGTAATCTTGCCGTCTGTGTTTTGTGTGTGTCTAGGGAAATTACAAAAGTCCTGTGTTGCCCTTGTTGGTATATCAGTTTGGTTGAAGGCATGCATTATGTGGTTGTAGGTTAGGGCCCCAGGTAAGAAGAGACCTTGACGTGGTCCTGGGCTATCATCATTTGGAAAAATGCTGTTACTAATTCTTCCATTTTGCTTTTAATCTAGCCGTTATTTAACGCTTGTGTGTAAATAAAATATATTTTCAAATCATATTTGACAAGCCTATGTGTTTTATGTGTGTACACACACACACACATATATATATATATATATATATATATATATAAAATGTGTGTGTAAATAAAATATAGTTTAAAATCCTATTTGACAAGCCCTGTCTTATATGTAAGTATAAGCACTAACTTGAGTTACTCTTTTACTCTTTTGATACCAGTGAGCTACCATTTTTAAAATTATGTGCAGCTCATGCGTACAATGAGCAACTCTGTCTGCTTCACGTTACCACTGAGGGTATTAATTTTTTTGCCACCCTCCCTGGAAAAATGTATGTGGATGTCCATGGAATG
Organism: Bombina bombina; assembly: GCF_027579735.1. Taxonomy (NCBI): domain Eukaryota; kingdom Metazoa; phylum Chordata; class Amphibia; order Anura; family Bombinatoridae; genus Bombina; species Bombina bombina. The sequence continues at coordinate 934,154,735 of NC_069500.1, read as the reverse complement.
GGTTAAAGAAGCAGCTTTAACCTACCCCTTTTTAATATGATTACACAGCAAGTTTTTTTGAGTATATTATACATTTAAGGAACATATTTGTAAATGTAAACTTACCATTTACAATACCTGATAATCAGGGGCCGCCATCAGGGGGTGACAGGGGTGACTCCTGTCAGGGGCCCAATGGGCCAGGGAGCCCCATGAGGCAAGAACAACTATTATTTAAAAAAATAAAAAGCAGAGTGCTATAAAGCATGGGAAATGTTATTACAAGGAGTAAAGCATTAGCATTTGAGAAGATTTCTGAGTGTGCACTGTGACTAAACCACTATGCTCAGTGTGAGATAGACTTCATTTGTACAGTGTGTGCCTGAGTCAGATGGCAGATCACTTTCATTTGCAGAATAAATGTTTTTTATTTATTTGTGCAATTTCGGATTGTAACTTCAGTGTGGTAGTAGTTGTATAGTGGGGCCAGGGGTCCATAAAAACACATTTTTTTTAGCAATACGCAGCAGTGTATTTATGATTATTTGACAATGCTGTATAAATTCTATATTTAAAGCCATGTTTCCTCCTCAATATAAAAATGGTAGGTGCCCTTTTGGCAGATATGAGTTTTTTTTATTAATATATATATTTTAATTACATTCTAGTTTACTGTCCCTTTATGCAAGGACTTTCCAGATGCAAGGAGGCATTTTATCTAAGATTTGTAGATCTGCATAAAATGTTATACTTTCAGACTAAGATTGCTCAATGTTTGAAATGATACAGGTTACCTTAACACTGTTCAGTTTACACTACAGCTAACTTAATTTTAAAATACATACAAACAAGCCTAAATCCTGCATTTAACCAGATCTAATAGTATAACACTGGACTAGGTACCACAGCTTATGGTTCCACCAAGACCATATAGAGTACAGCATTTTCAAAATCCATAAGTACAGCTGACAGATGGGAACATTTGTACACCATATTTGAAGTGGCGCTCTTGGTTGGGGAAAATGGGGGGAAAACAAACAAACATATGTCAACCTTTCAAAAGTACTTTTCTCCATTTAGCCATCTACCCAGATCATTAATGTACAATTTTGAATTCACAGAATTAGTTTTTGTTTGCACATTTACAAATATTATTCTTTAAAAAGTGATCTCTTAATTTATGCAATTTTTTTATAATGCATGTTGCACACTGTTGATTTAGGGGATGCAATTTGCAGAAATGTTTACCTCCTGTGAGTGTTTCTGTGGGTGTCTGTGTTTATGTCTTTGTGCTTTTGTTTGTGTCTCTATGAGTGTGTATGTATTTTTTTCTGTGGGTCTCTCTGTGAGGGTGTGTGTGTATTTTTTGTGCATTTTCTGTGGCTGTCTGTGAGGGTGTGCACATATGTCTTTGTGTATTTTCTGTGGATGTCTCTGTGAGGGTGGGTGTGTGTATGTATGTCTGTGTTTTCCTTGGATGTCTCTGTGAGGGTGTGTGCGTATGTCTGTGTGTTTTCTGTGGGTGTCTCTGTGAGGGTGTGTATATATCTGTGCATTTTCTGTGGGTGTCTCTGTGAGAGTGTGTGTGTGTGTGTCTTTGTGTGCTTTCTGTGGATGTCTCAGTGAGGGTGTGTGTATGTATGTCTTTGTGTGTTTTATGTGGTTGTCTGTGTGTGTGTGTATGTCTTTGTGTGTTTTCTGTGGGTGTCTCTGTCCGTGTTTCCTTGGGTGTATGTGCAAGTCTGTGTTTGAATTTGTGTGTGTGTGTGTGTCCATTGTGTGTTTTTTTTTTAGGACATTTTGACCTTACTAATGATTATTCACACCTTTCTACAAACTTTGAGACTAATTAGATCTTTCCAGAAGTCACCAATCCACCATTTAACCTTAAAATTATTGTTTAGGCAGTTCAGGGCCCTTCCTTTCAGCCACTGCATGCTGTTGTCATCATTTAGTTGGCATATTCCTTGACAAAAAGATAGTCAACATTTCCAAGTTTGACTACACTTAAAGGGACACTGAACCCAAATTTTTTCTTTCGTGATTCAGATAGAGCATGCCATTTTAAGCAACTTTCTAATTTACTCCTATTATCAATTTTTCTTCGTTCACTTGCTATCTTTATTTGAAAAAGAAGGCATCTAAGCTTCTTTTTTGGTTCAGAACTCTGGACAGCACTTTTTTTTATTGGTGGATGAATTTATCCACCAATCAGCAAGAATATTCCCCAAAAATCGTCCGGCATCTAAACTTACATTCTTGCATTTCAAATAAAGATACCAAGAGAATGAAGGAAATTTGATAATAGGAGTAAATTAGTAAGTTGCTTAAAATTGCATGCTCTGTCTGAATCATGAAAGAAAAAATTTGGGTTCAGTGTCCCTTTAAGAATAAAGTGCATATACGTTTTAGTCACTTGGTCAAAAATTGCACATGTCAAAGGGGGGGGGGGGGCTGATCTATGGTTAAGTTAGGGGCCCCAAAATTTCTAGTGGTGGCCCTGCTGATAATTAAAGGGACAGTAAAGTCATAATTAGACATTCAATTTACTTTCCAATTTACTTTGATTATTTAATTTGTTTCAGACACTTGTTATCCTTTGCTGAAAGATTTAGCTAGGTAAGCTTAGGAGCATCAAAGAACCTAGGTTATAGCTGCTGATTGGTGGCTGCATATATATACCGATTGTCATTGGCTCACCCATGTGTTTAGTTAGATGCCAGTGGTGCATTGCTGCTCCTTCAACAAATAATACCAAGAGAATGAAACAAATTTGATGATAGAAGTAAACTAAAATCGTATGTTCTACCTAAATCATGAAAGAAAAATTTGTTATAATTTATGCTGCAGTGGACTAATACAATGCTTCATATGGACTCATCCTTAATAAATGTATTTAATAAACTTATTTAAAGGGTATTAAAAAACAAAAAACCTGTAACAATGTTGAAAATTCCCTTTAATAAAATATATGACACTAAGTACTAAGTTGCTGACTTAAACTGTGCATATGTAAAAAATACTTGTCCTTTTAATGTGTTGAAAGTGAATTGACTGTTAAAATTCTTTATTATTCTTTGTGCTTGCTGGAGCACAAATTTTGCTAACAAAGAAAATCAGGTTGACAAAAGTTCACAGATTATATTTACTTTCATGTTCTTCAACTGTGAAATAAATATGATAAGCAAAGAAGAAATTCCAACAAAGTTGTAAGATTGTTGGAACATGTAAAAAAAAAAAATGGTTTCTACATAAAAATACAGTAGCTGCTTTATTTGGATTAATAATTTATTTATGTCTTCTCAAAAAATGACCTTGTTTGAACCGTTAGCTCAGCAGCAAAAGGTACAGTATTATACTGGTGGATGAAATTTCATTCAGTTTTACTCTACTAAAAAAAATGTTATGAATTTGACTAGAGGCAAAGGTTGTGGCCTGTGTAAAAATGGAAACTTGAAACTTTTAGAAGTTTCCCAGGATGCCTTGAGACATACCTGACCTACAGATGGAAGAGTGTTTTTTGATTGGTGTCCAATCTGGACAACATTATGGAGGAAGAGTGTACATGCTCAACCCTCTTAATTGATGGATAACATGGTGCATTTGTTTGTGTATTTCATTTCAAGTATTTATTTACAATATAGTTTATTTATACAGTATATATATATATATATATATACATGCCTTTATTTAATTTTAGACAGTGAACAACTCTTTTCCAAAAATGGTTATGAAAGTATTTACAGGTCTGTACTTACTCAATACATTATGATACCAACTCCATGCCTAAAAATGAGGAATATTAAATTAGAGCTTTGCTCAAAATAAACTTTAATTATACATACAAATATCTGATAGGGTTCTCTTGCTAAGAAGATAACAAACAGCTTAATTTCTAAAACTGTATGAAATTAAATTAATATTAAATTAATTTGGTAACTTCCTTCTTCATCCCTTTGATAATCCTTAATGAACAATAAAAGACACAAAGGTTTGAGATTACAATTATATTTTCCAAGGCATGGCAACTAGTACTAGAGACAAAGCTTTTATTGACTTTAAAGAGATACTAAACCCACATTTTTGCTTTCATGATTCAGATAAATCATGCAATTGTAAGCATCTTTCTAATTTAATCCTATTATCAATTTTCTTTGTTCTCTTGCTATCTTTTTTTGAAAAGCAAGAATGTAAACTTACAAGCCGGACCATTTTTTGTTCAACACCTGGGTTGCGCTTGCTGATTGGTGGCTAAATGTAGCCACCAATCAGCAAGCAATCTAGAGGGTTCTGAACCAAAAATGGGCCAGCTCCTTAGCTTAGATTCCTGCTTTTTCAAATAGCAAGAGAACAAAGAAAATTTGATAATAGCAGTAAATGAGAAAGCTGCTTAAAATTGCATGCTCTATCTGAATCATGAAAGGAAAAATTTGGTTTAGTATCCCTTTAATAAAATGATCACATTTGTTAGAACATCTTCTTATTAAAGCGACAATCTACACCATAATTGTTATTGTTTAAAAAGATAGATAATGCCTTTACTACCCATTCCTAGGGATGGGCGAATGTGTTTATATTCAAATTTGAATGTTAGAACGAATGTTATTGTAGAAATTTAATTTACATAATCGAATGTTGATAATAAAGAATATTCCTAAAAATTCTATTATCGAATGTTATTTACAGTTTTTCAAATGTCACATTTGAATTTGAATATTATATTTATAAAACAGTTGTAGACTAGTAATACTATTTCGAATTTGAATGTGACATTCAAATTCAAATATTACATTTATAAAACACAGTATTAGACTAGAAATACTATTTCAAATGTGACATTCGATTCAAATGTAGCATTCGAATTTGAATATTACATTTACAAAACACAGTTGTAGACTACAGGGAGTGCAGAATTATTAGGCAAGTTGTATTTTTGAGGATTAATTTTATTATTGAACAACAACCATGTTCTCAATGAACCCAAAAAAACTCATTAATATCAAAGATGAATAGTTTTGGAAGTAGTTTTTTAGTTTGTTTTTAGTTATAGCTATTTTAGGGGGATATCTGTGTGTGCAGGTGACTATTACTGTGCATAATTATTAGGCAACTTAACAAAAAAACAAATATATACCCATTTCAATTATTTATTTTTACCAGTGAAACCAATATAACATCTCAACATTCACAAATATACATTTCTGACATTCAAAAACAAAACAAAAACAAATCAGTGACAATATAGCCACCTTTCTTTGCAAGGACACTCAAAAGCCTGCCATCCATGGATTCTGTCAGTGTTTTGATCTGTTCACCATCAACATTGCGTGCAGCAGCAACCACAGCCTCCCAGACACTGTTCAGAGAGTTGTACTGTTTTCCCTCCTTGTAAATCTCACATTTGATGATGGACCACAGGTTCTCAATGGGGTTCAGATCAGGTGAACAAGGAGGCCATGTCATTAGATTTTCTTCTTTTATACCCTTTCTTGCCAGCCACGCTGTGGAGTACTTGGACGCGTGTGATGGAGCATTGTCCTGCATGAAAATCATGTTTTTCTTGAAGGATGCAGACTTCTTCCTGTACCACTGCTTGAAGAAGGTGTCTTCCAGAAACTGGCAGTAGGACTGGGAGTTAAGCTTGACTCCATCCTCAACCCGAAAAGGCCCCACAAGCTCATCTTTAATGAAACCAGCCCAAACCAGTACTCCACCTCCACCTTGCTGGCGTCTGAGTCGGACTGGAGCTCTCTGCCCTTTACCAATCCAGCCACGGGCCCATCCATCTGGCCCATCAAGACTCACTCTCATTTCATCAGTCCATAAAACCTTAGAAAAATCAGTCTTGAGATATTTCTTGGCCCAGTCTTGACGTTTCAGCTTGTGTGTCTTGTTCAGTGGTGGTCGTCTTTCAGCCTTTCTTACCTTGGCCATGTCTCTGAGTATTGCACACCTTGTGCTTTTGGGCACTCCAGTGATGTTGCAGCTCTGAAATATGGCCAAACTGGTGGCAAGTGGCATCTTGGCAGCTGCACGCTTGACTTTTCTCAGTTCATGGGCAGTTATTTTGCGCCTTGGTTTTTCCACACGCTTCTTGCGACCCAGTTGACTATTTTGAATGAAACGCTTGATTGTTCGATGATCACGCTTCCGAAGCTTTGCAATTTTAAGAGTGCTGCATCCCTCTGCAAGATATCTCACTATTTTTGACTTTTCTGAGCTTGTCAAGTCCTTCTTTTGACCCATTTTGCCAAAGGAAAGGAAGTTGCCTAATAATTATGCACACCTGATATAGGGTGTTGATGTCATTAGACCACACCCCTTCTCATTACAGAGATGCACATCACCTAATATGCTTAATTGGTAGTAGGCTTTCGAGCCTATACAGCTTGGAGTAAGACAACATGCATAAAGAGGATGATGTGGTCAAAATACTCATTTGCCTAATAATTCTGCACTCCCTGTAGAAATACTATTTCAAATTCGAATGTGTCAATTGAATTTGAATGTCACATTTGAATTTGAATATTACATTTCAAAATTAAATGTGATATAAAATACATAGCTAAACATTCTATTATTCGAACAAATGTTTTCGAATGTTATTGAAAAATTAAAAAATTAAAAAATAGAATGTTATATAAACATTCGAAATTCGATTTGAACGAACAAATGTATCAAAATTCATTTTAAATTTCGAATTTTTAGAAACATTTGCCCATCCCTACCGATTCCCCAGCATTGTTATATTAATTAACCTTTAAACCTCCAAATTTCTGCCTGTTTCTAAGCCACTAAAGACAGCCTCTTATCACATGCTTTTTTATTTGCTTTTCATGTGGGCCATATAGATAACACTGTGCTAACACCCGTGGATTGTGGCAGACACTGCACTAATTGGATAAAATGCAAGTCAATAAAATGTCATGTGATCAGGGGGCTTTCAGAAAAAGCTTAGATACAAGGTAATCACAGAGGTAAAAAGTATATTAATATAAGTGTTTATGCAACACTGGGGAATGGGTAATAAAGGGATTATCTATCTTTTTAAACAGTCACAATGTTGGAGTAGACTGTCCCTTTAAAAAACTGTGGGGTTAATTTACAGCCATATGACTTTTGCGTTGATTGTGGACTGGCATAGACTAAATAAACTAAGATGACTATTTACGAAATGCAAGTTGTATAGTCATTCTAAAGGACCACTAAACACTGTGTTTAGCATAATCAGTAAATGCATAATAAAAAGACAATGCAAAAGCACTTAAAGGGCCACTAAACCCCAAATCTTTCTTTCATGATTCAGATAGAGAATAGAAATTTAAACAACATTACAATTTACTTCCATTATTTATTTTGCTTCTTTTTTTAAATATCCTTAGTTGAAGAAAAAGCAATGCACATGGTGAGCCAATCACACAATGCTTCTATGTGCAGCAACCAATCAGCAGCTAGTGAGCATATCTAGATATGCTTTTCATCAAAGAATATCAAGAGAATAAAACAAATTAGATAATATAAGTAAATTAGAAAGATGTTTAAAATTGCATTCTCTTTCTAAATCATAAAAGAAAAAATGTGGGTAGCATGTCCCTTTAATTTGAATTTTAAATGAGAAATAGATTTCTAACAAAATGATTTTATTTTTTCCCTCCAACTGCATCATGTGATAGCCATAAGCCAATCACAAAATGCATATATGTATAATCTGTGAGTCTTGCACATGCTCAATAGGGGCCGGGGCCTCAGAAAGTTTGCATATAAAAAGATTGTGCACATGTAGGTAATGGAAGTGAATTTGAATGTTGTTTAAAATTGTGTGCTCTATCTGAATAATTAAAGTTTAGTTTTGACTTGAGTGTATTTAACAACCATTTTGAAAACCCCAAGTTGCAAAAAAAAAAAAGGAAAATTAAAAGTTTATTTGCACTATCACCAGGCACAGAACCAGTGTCTGATTTGTTTTTGTCCATCAATTTGCTATAGCTTGCTTTTAAATGAGTATAAGTCCTAATTAATTTTCACGGTTCAGATAGAGTATGGTTTAAAAAAACTAAAACTTTCCAATGTACTTTTACTATCAAATTTACCACTTTATTTTGGTATCTTTAAACCTAGCTTTTTCCATGAGAGCTTGGTATGGTAGGCTCAGCATTCACACACACAAATATATACTAAGATATGTTACTAAGAATGTTGCAAATACTGCTGCTAAGTGCTCCAGAGAATAAAACCTGCACTCTTTTCCTGTTTCATTCTTAATGCTTATAGTCTCCCATAATGTGTCTGTTTTCCTCTCCGTTCAGTTTCTCATACCTCTTTTTCACTTCTTTTCCATACAAGTCTAAGGGGGCGATTTATCAAGCTGAGGCGGAAAGGGACGCACATACGCACCCCTGTCCCCTGCAGCTCGCCTCTGGCGGAATTCAGCATTGCACACGAGCGCTTTTTTGCGCTCGTGTGCAGTCCCGCCCGCGCACAGCCAATCACGTGCATGCAGGAGCTGTTTATCTCCCCGGTCGGACAAGACCGCAGAGATTGAATTTCGCCTCTTTAGAGATGGCGAAAGATTAGGGAAGCAGCGGTCTGATGACCGCTGCTTGTTAAATATGGCGTCAGGTTCTCTTGTGAGAACCTGCAGCTGTAGTGTGTTGAAAGGCTTGCAAAGCTTTTGATAAATCGACCCCAAAGCATAGAATCTCCATCAGCTGAAAAAAACACTTCATCTACTGTAGGCGATACAACTGCCTACGCGGAAAAAAATATATCATAGATTAAGTTAACATCAATAATTTGTCCCAAGTATCATATTTTGCAAGCTTTACACTTTTCTCACAAAAAGTATTTTTTTATTTATATTTCCTCCTCAATTCTCTGACAACTTGCTTTTGCCTAGATCAATAATACGTTACAGTATTTTTTGTTAAAAGTATTGAATTATCTTTTTAACTAGAATTTCATCCATGACAAATGTAGTTGCATATAGATTTAGATATGAATAACATATGTTTAGTCTATTGTGGGCTAGATTACAAGTGGAGCGCTAATTTATTGTGTGCCCACAAACGGGTGCGATTAATAAACAGCCATTACAAGTGGAGCGCTAATTTATTGTGTGCCCACAAACGGGCACATTTTCTCATTTACGGGTGTGCGATTAATAAACAGCCATTACAAGTGGCTGGTTATTGCTACCCTGAGCTCGCAGTAGCAGTTAGTGCTCTGAAATTTTTCAAAAAGTGCGCCAAATGCCCCCAAAATAGAGGGTCTTTTAGGCAAATTTTAGGGGTTTAAAAGTGGAGGCTGTGTGGTGTTAGAAAAAAAATGAAACTGAAAACTGCCTTTACATTGTGGTCTATGGGGACTGTGTGTTCTCAGTAAATATATATGTGTATGCTTATGTACATCTATATGTATGTGTTAATATGTATATACACATATTAACACATATATATATATAATCATATTCATATATATTTACATTTGTTACCATCACTGCACTACCTACCCCCTTCGCTGCGCTTTGGCTCTGTGCCGTGTATGACAGCATCAGAACGAAGCTCCCATTGTATCCTATAGAAGCGCTCTCAACACGAGCTCGCGTTCACATTGCTGTCAACTTGTAATACCCGAGCACATTAGTGTTCCCTGGTATTACTCAGTGGAGTGCAAATATTGCTTTCACAAAAGCAATATTTAGCGCTCCACTTGTAATCTAGCCCTTTATGTTTAAAATTTTAATTTCCCTAAATATTTAAATTATACAAATCAAATGATGTATTTACCGTTGTTGTAGTCTTTGTCAGGTAACCTATTAAGATAAGAGAGAGGGAAAAAGGGAAGTGTGTTTGTGGAAAATATTTATTGAGCTGCAAAATTTGTTTAGTGAAGTATAGTTTTATGACAGAGTAGCACATACTGATGTCCATAAAGAAAAAGGTGAAAAGTATTACTTATGTAAAAATGGCAGTTGTTTTTCAGTACTGTGACACAATGGGCCTTAATTATTAAAATACTCTGATTCGTTATAACATATTATTGTGGCATGAATGTTCTGTGGTTACTGCGTTTAACCCCATGAGGCCGAATTATGAAAGGTCTTGCGGACCTGATCCGACAGTGCGGATCTGGTCCGCAACACCTTGCTGAATGCGGAGAGCAATGCGCTCTCCGTATTCATCATTGCACCAGCAGCTCACAAGATCTGCTGGTGCAACGCCGCCCCCTGCTGACTCGCGGCCAATCGGCCTCCAGCAGGGAGGTGTCAATCAACCCGATCGTATTCGATCAGGTTGAATTGCGACGATACCTGTCATCAGAGCAGGCGGAAAGGGTTATGAAGCAATGGTCTTTAGACCGCTCCTTCATAACTGCTTTTTCTGGCGAGTCTTCAGACTCGCCAGAAACACAGCCCTTCAAGCTCCATACGGAGCTTGATAAATGGGCCTCCTGGAATGGGTATCATATATTTTTTAAATTACTTTGAATTTTAAATTACCTTGAATTTTCAGAGATTTTCAAAGAAGTAAAAAATACACAGCCAAAATAAATGTAGTACATGGCAGATAATCAACTGATTCTTATGTCCTAATATAGCTAAATGCAGATTTTGTTCACTTTGCTATTAATTATGGGAGTAATTAATAATTTTGTATTATTTTAATAATTTTTTAATGAACATGTTTAAACCACCAAATACTTTATCACACTCGTAAATGAGTATTTAAAAGAACTTCAAATTCCTTTTTTATAAACGCATAATTTATTTCAGCAATTAAGTACTCATCTGCTTACTAAATACATATTTAAGTATTTAAAACTGTCACTTTAGTAATAATTTGCAAAACTGTTTGAATAGTCTAATGGAAACATGTGTCTTGTTTGTTTTAATTATTGCCAATTAGGGCTATCTGTAAATGAGTTTCTTCACTGTTCAAAACAATTACAGTCTAGTATGTAGCTGGTTTAGGCAATTTGCATAATTTTGAAGGAATTTGATTTTTGAGCATGGGACAAGCACAATTTTTACACAAAAGGGTACAAAGGGGCCAAATAAATAAAGTATTTGCAACATTTTTAATACATATAAATAAATGTTTTTATTACATTTAGATTTTATATCATTATTATGCCTCTTTAAATTATCATAATGTTATTATGTTCCATAGTAGGTGTAGAATTTGAAAGCTCCACAATTTATTTAAAAAACAGCTGAAAATTTGTTTTTTGATTTTTTGGAAAAGAGCAGGATATAGAAGATGTTTCACATGAGGCAAATGCATTAGACACATGAGTTGACAAATAGATTAGAATGGGTTTAATTATGATAATAATAATACATCTGTTAAAGGGACAGTCTAGGCCAAAATAAACTTTCATGATTCAGATAGAGCATGTAATTTTAAACAATTTTCCAATTTACTTTTATCACCAATTTTGCTTTGTTCTCTTGGTATTCTTAGTTGAAAGCTTAACCTAGGAGGTTCATGTGTTAATTTCTTAGACCTTGAAGCCCACCTCTTTCAGATTGCATTTTAATAGTTTTTCACCACTAGAGGGTGTTATTTCACGTATTTCATATAGATAACACTGTGCTCGTGCACGAGAAGTTATCTGGGAGCAGGCACTGATTGGCTAGACTGCAAGTCTGTCAAAAGAACTGAAAAAAGGGGCAGTTTACAGAGGTTTAGATACAAGATAATCACAGAGGTTAAAAGTATATTATTATAACTGTGTTGGTTATGCAAAACTGGGAAATGGGTAATAAAGGGATTATCTATGTATCTTTTAAAACAATAAAAATTCTGGTGTAGACTGTCCCTTTAAATATTAGAAGGGCATTTGCAAGAATTGAAATCCAGGACATATTTACCAGAAAATATTTTTGAAATAATAAAATACTCTCAAACACTAGAGCATTAAATTATAACTTTATTATATCCCATTACCTTATGACTGGAATATTTTTTGTTTCATTACACAAGCATTCTGTTTAGTTTGGATGGCATCTTTGATGTTTCATAACATTTTCATAATGGTCAATATAAAAAAAAAATCCTAAACACTTTACTTATCAAAATTTGTGTTGACCCAAGGGCCACATGTGTCCCTCTGCACTACTTATTGTGGCCCCTGGGGAAAACCAGAACTGACAGTCTGGTCTTGCCTATACCGCACAATCCAGCCCTGAAACACCAAGCTATTCCCATCTGAACAAGACACATAGCAACCCCAGATGTACATTTTGGTCTTGCGTGATCCTCATCAGTGGTGAAGCCATATTCATCTAGGCACATTTGGAAATGGGTCCCTGTCTGGTTTCCTGCCATCACCCTTAGGTAGATTAATCCCCTAGTGGCATAATTACCATAACGAGACACTCAACCAAGGGATAAACAAATGCATAATGGCTAGTCCCACCCCAGGAATAGCCCTTTTTTTTTAGTGATCTGCGATTGGTGTGATTTTTGTTTAATTTTTGCTGGAAGATATAAGTTTTATGCCTGAGGAAATGGTTGGTACAGTAGTGTTTAGCTAAGAAACACATTGCAATTGTACACTACTTTATTTGAGTGATCATAAAATGTTTATGCTTTGGCATTTTTAACAATAAATATGAGTGAGATATTTGTTTATACCTAGTGTGGTAATTAAAAGCTATATTACATGATCAGGTTCCTTCTCTGTGTTTATGTATTTTAGTACTGGAAGTAACATGAATTCATTATTATGGTAATTACAAATAATAAATTCTTCCTTGTAAAGCCACAAATTGGAATTTACAGTCCATTTATTATAGTAACATCGTAGCTTCTTTAGAATCGTACATCAGCAATCTTCCAGTATTTCTCTCCTAATAAGATATATGGGGACATTTTTTTTTTTTTTGTAGGTTTTTTTTTATTGAATATCAATAGCATATTCAACAATCCAACAATATTAAAGGGACAGTCTAGTCCAAAATAAATTTTCATGATTCAGATAGAGAATGTAATTTTAAACAATTTTCCAATTTACTTTTATCACCAATTTTGCTTTGTTCTCTTGGTATTCTTAGTTGAAAGCTAAACCTAGGAGGTTCATATGCTAATTTCTAAGCCCTTGAAGGCTGCCTCTTCTCTCAGGGCATTTTGACAGTTTTTCACTACTAGAGGGTGTTAGTTCACGTTTGTCATATAGATAACACTGTGCTCACGCACGTGGAGTTCCACTGAGCAAGCTCTGATTGGATAAAATGGATGTCTGGCAAAAGAACTGAAATAAGGGGGCAGTTTGCAGAGGCTTAGATACAAGCTAATCACAGAGGTAAAAAGTGTATTTATATAACTGTTGGTTATGCAAAACTAGGGAATGAGTAATAAAGGGATTATCTATCTTTTCAAACAATACAAATTCTGGTGTAGACTGTCATAAACAGTACAATGTACAAAGGTTATTCATATTGACAATGGACATAGCATTTCAATGAAAATAATAGAGACTATGGGGTTGATTTATAATTTGTCTTCCTCTAGCCACCAATCAGCACCCTGGATAGCGCTTGCTTATTGGTGGCTACATTTAGCCACCAATTAGCAAGTGCTACCCATGTGCTGAACCTAAAATGGATTCCGAATCCTAAGCTTTCATCCCTGATTTTCAAATAAAGATACCAAGAGAACAAAGAAAAATTGATAATAGGAGTAAATTACAAAGTTGCTTAAATATGCATGCTCTATCTGAATCATGAAAGAAAAATTGAGTTTAGTGTCCCTTTTTATACTCTCTTTGTGGGAATAATTTTTTTAAAAAACAATGAATTAATTAAAAAGATTTAATAGAACACAGAGGTATAATATATATATATTTATAAATACAAAATACGCTGCAGAAGCAGCTTTAAGAGAAGGGTGGCTCTTTAGATGAATATTTCCTGATGAACTCAAAATGGATAGAGGGGAAGGAGGCTTGAGAAGGGAGAGAAAAAGCTTTATTTTTTTATTTTTCAAGAGGGTTTAGAAGAAAGGAAAAGGGGGTGATAAAATAGAAACAGATTAAATGGTCAAAATTGGCATAGGTACAATTCTAATATTCCCTTTGGATTTTTATTTTTTTTCAATATATTTCTCTGAAGTTCAATTTAAAAAAAAAAAAAAAAGGAAACAAGCTGAGAAAGATTGAACACAGAAAAACAAATCTTAAAGGAAATTATGAAAGAAAAGAAAAACAAAATACATACATTTTCATTTAACTTCATGTAATAGAGAATACTATATATATATATATATATATATATATATATATATATATATATATATATATATATATATATATATATATATATATATATATATATATATATAATCCAGTGTAAAACCTTTAAAAACGTACTTAGAAGCTCCCAATTTAACATTGTTAATGAGATAAGCTTGGGAGTGGGACACCCACTGAAAGGGGCTGATAGCAGAACCTCTCCCCTCCCCTGGGGAGCCATTATACAAACAGAAGCAATGTGAAGTCTGTATACATCTAAACTTTGGGGCTTGGTTAGAAGTCTAAAAATTAGTACAATGTTATTTAAAAATAGGCAAAACTATACATTCTTACAAAAACACTACCAGATTGGCTATATATATGGATCGTCTACAAAACATTTATGCAAAGAAAAATCTAGTGTATAATGTCACTTTTAGACAAAAACATTATCTCATAATACAAAGAGAATAAACAAAATTGCAGAGTATTCCCTTGGAACTACAGTATGTTTAATAAGAGGTGATTTTATTAAGCAAATAACATGTAAGGTCATTTTTCTAAGATTGACACTGTATAAAGAGGAACTTCACCCACAAAGAGAGAATTGGCTGTCTGTGTTCTGCACTACCTGAGAAATCCGACTTTTGCTCTTTGCCTTTGTCTATCTTTTACAGTAGAACCAAACATTCAAAAGTAGGTTAGATCCCTGCTGGCTGCCACAGGCAGAGATATAAGTTTGAACAATAAAGAAGGAACCCTTACAGTGCACTTTTTTGTTGTTGTAAAGGGCTATTTATTTTCCTGTTGCCTCTCTACTGTTGTAACTTTTCCTTTTCTTTATAGGAAAGATGATTTTAATGCTCTTCATATTTTTTTTTGTCTTCTCACCTACACAGAAAAGTCTATCAGTCTGATAATGGATGACTACAATGTCTCTGCAGAGAGCCCTCAGTCTGCCCAAGGGCGTCAGAACACAATTAAGTGTGGGTGGTTGAGGAAGCAAGGAGGTTTTGTCAAAACCTGGCACACACGTTGGTTTGTCCTCAAGGGAGACCAGCTCTATTATTACAAAGATGAAGATGAAATGAAACCTTTGGTGAGTAGAAGAGCATATAACAATGTTTGATAAACAGGCAAAGTAAAATAAACAACGTTTTAATATTTGTTCTGCTTGCAAAAAAAATAATTCTCATCAAAACATAAAAAATGCAATATATTAAAAGTATATTGTTTTGATAATATGTCCAGATATATTTTGATGCCTGCTGTTAAATAATTTGAGTTACCATTTATTTATATGTAAGATGTCTTGGTTAGTCTAAAATATATTCTGTATAGTTGTTTTTTAATGAATATTTCTTATGTTTTAGGTTGGAATTAATAAATTATTATTGTGACTATTAAATGATTAGTGCGAAATATAGTGGCTAAAATTGTTAATGATAAATAATCTACATATATCTCGTAAATAATATTTATTATAATGGAAAACAATGAAGAAAATAAAATGAGACTGTGTTGTAATTATCCAATAGCATATAAAAAGTTATGTTTAAATAACTAAAATTGTGTCCAGTACCAGATTAACAACAAAGTAACCTAAGCACCAAAATAAGGGTCTTATTGTTCAGATCATTAGTCTGTTGTATGGTTTAGGTATGAGCTAAAGATTACAAATATTTTGCGCTGCCAGAGCACCAGTTATATATACCTACCGCTAGTATTCTACATGGGATGTGTACTCTTGTGTATCTATATGAAGTATGTTGTGGTTTAGGGGCCGATTAAAAGTCTTATATTATAATCTGTGTGTTTATCTATTCCATCCAAAACCCCATTAAGGATTAGATTATGAGTGGATTGCTATTTATTGCTTCCACTCGTGGGTTAATTCTGCGTGTGTCAGGCAGCGTGCATATAACAAGTTGAAAGTAGAAGGTTTTCGAGTGAAAAATTATTATATAAAGGTATAGATAAATACAGATATATTTAGGAATATCTATTTATAAATACTTAGAACATATTCCTCTATATGTGAAGAACATTGGAATGGAAAATATTTACTGTGAATACATAGTTAAACACTTTATTAAATATGAATATTGCATATATAGGATTTTTCCTGGTTTCAGCTACTTGAACGCAAAGGGCTCCAATGCACTTTTATATATATATATATATATATATATATATATATATATATATATATATATATATATACATATATATATGTCTATATATGTATACATATGTATTTGTGTTTATATATGTATATATATCTGTAAATACATATATACACTTATAAATACATATGTACACACATATATATGTGTGTAAATATATATATACTAGTACTAAAGCCCGTGTACACGGGCCATTTTTTTGCAGTACAGTGGTCCCACCCCTTGCTCTCTCCCCCTCTCTTTTGCTCTCTCTTCCCCCCTCTCTTTTGCTTTCTCTCCCCCCTCTCTTTTGCTTTCTCTCCCCCCTCTCGTTTGCTCTCTCTCTCCCCTCTTTTGCTCTCTCTCTCTCCCCTCTTTTGCTCTCTCTCTCCCCTCTTTGGCTCTCTCCCTCCTTTCTTTTGCTCTCTCTCCCCCCTCTTTTGTTCTCCCCCCCCCCCTCTTTGGCTCTCCCCCCCCCTCTTTGGCTCTCCTCCCCCCTCTTTGGCTCTCCCCCCCTCTTTGGCTCCCCCCCCCCTCTTTGGCTCTCTCCCCTCTTTTGCTCTCTCTCCTCTTTGGCTCTCTCTCTCCCCCCTTTTTGGTTTATCCCCCCTTTGGCTCTCTCCCCCCCCTTTGGCTCTCTCCCCCCCCCTTTGGCTCTCCCCCCCCTTTGGCTCTCTCTCCCCCCTCTTTGGCTCTCTCCCCTCTTTTGCTCTCTCTCCTCTTTGGCTGTCTTTCCTCTTTGGCTCTCTCTCTCCCCCCTCTTTGGCTCTCCCCTCCCCTTTGCCCCCCCCCTCTTTGGCTCTCCCCCCCTCTTTTGCTCTCTCTCTCCCCTCTTTGGCTCTCTCCCCCCTCTTTTGTTCTCTCCCCCCCTCTTTGGCTCTTCCTCCCCCTCTTTGGCTCTGCCCCCCCCTCTTTGGCTCTGCCCCCCCTCTTTGGCTTTGCCCCCCCTCTTTGGCTCTCTCTCCCCCCTCTTTGTCTCTCTCCCCTCTTTTGCTCTCTTCTTTGGCTCTCTTTCCTCTTTGTCTCTCTCTCTCTCCCCCCTCTTTGGCTCTCCCCCCCTTTAGCTCTCTCCCCCCCCTTTGGCTCTCTCCCCCCCTCTTTGGCTCTCCCCCCCCTCTTTGGCTCTCCCCCCCCCCTCTTTGGCTCTCTCTCCCCCCTCTTTGGCTCTCTCTCCCCCCTCTTTGGCTCTCTCTCCTTTTTTGCTCTTTTTCCTCTTTGGCTCTCCCCCCCCCTTCTCTTTGGTTTTCCCCCCCTTCTCTTTGGCTCTCCCCCCACCCCTTCTCTTTGGCTCCCCCCCCCCTTCTCTTTGGCTCCCCCCCTTCTCTTTGGCTCTCTCCCCCCCTTCTCTTTGGCTCTCCCCCCCTTCTCTTTGGCTCCCCCCCTTCTCTTTGGCTCCCCCCCTTCTCTTTGGCTCTCCCCCCCCCCTTCTCTTTGGCTCTCTGCCCCCCCTTCTCTTTGGCTCTCTGCCCCCCCCTTCTCTTTGGCTCTCTGCCCCCCCCTTCTCTTTGGCTCTCTGCCCCCCCCTTCTCTTTGGCTCTCTGCCCCCCCCCTTCTCTTTGGCTCTCTGCCCCCCCCCTTCTCTTTGGCTCTCTCCCCCCCCCTTCTCTTTGGCTCTCTGCCCCCCCTTCTCTTTGGCTCTCTGCCCCCCCTTCTCTTTGGCTCTCTGCCCCCCCCTTCTCTTTGGCTCTCTGCCCCCCCCCTTCTCTTTGGCTCTCTGCCCCCCCCCTTCTCTTTGGCTCTCTGCCCCCCCCTTCTCTTTGGCTCTCTGCCCCCCCCTTCTCTTTGGCTCTCTGCCCCCCCTTCTCTTTGGCTCTCTGCCCCCCCCCTTCTCTTTGGCTCTCTGCCCCCCCCTTCTCTTTGGCCCTCTGCCCCCCCCCTTCTCTTTGGCTCTCTGCCCCCCCCTTCTCTTTGGCTCTCTGCCCCCCGCCCCTTCTCTTTGGCTCTCTGCCCCCCCCCTTCTCTTTGGCTCTCTGCCCCCCCCCCTTCTCTTTGGCTCTCTGCCCCCCCCTTCTCTTTGGCTCTCTGCCCCCCCCCTTCTCTTTGGCTTTCTGCCCCCCCTTCTCTTTGGCTCTCTGCCCCCCCCTTCTCTTTGGCTCTCTGCCCCCCCTTCTCTTTGGCTCTCTGCCCCCCCCTTCTCTTTGGCTCTCTGCCCCCCCCCCTTCTCTTTGGCTCTCTGCCCCCCCCCCTTCTCTTTGGCCCTCTGCCCCCCCTTCTCTTTGGCTCTCTGCCCCCCCCTTCTCTTTGGCTCTCTGCCCCCCCCTTCTCTTTGGCTCTCTGCCCCCCCTTCTCTTTGGCTCTCTGCCCCCCCCCCTTCTCTTTGGCTCTCTGCCCCCCCCCTTCTCTTTGGCTCTCTGCCCCCCCTTCTCTTTGGCTCTCTGCCCCCCGCCCCTTCTCTTTGGCTCTCTGCCCCCCCCTTCTCTTTGGCTCTCTGCCCCCCCCCCTTCTCTTTGGCTCTCTGCCCCCCCTTCTCTTTGGCTCTCTGCCCCCCCCTTCTCTTTGGCTCTCTGCCCCCCCCCCCCCCCCCCTCCTGCTCCCTCTCTGGCTCTGTCTTCGCGGGACCTCGCCCGGCCACGCCCCATCGCGGCAACACCCGCCCGGCCACGCCCCTCGCGACGCCTGGTCACGCCCCTCGCAACGCCCGGCCACGCCCCTTGCGGCGCTCCCGTCGGCCACAAACAGCTGTGAGGTCTGGGGAGCGCGTTGCCGCTTCTCACGCAGCAGACCTCACAGCTGTTGAGTAGCTCGCGCTCCCTATCTCACAGCTGCTTGTATGCTGTGTAGCGCTCCCAATCTGTCAGCTGTCAGCTATGCCGAGGTGCGCGAGAATAGAATCTAAGGCCAAGTGTTTGTCTGTACTGCGCATGACGGCTTCAGACAAACACTTGTCTTTTATAATATAGGATATATATATATATATATATATACATACATACATACATTCATATACATATTTAGACATGTGTATGTATGTATCTCAGTGTTAAAGCACACCTGAGACCTCTTATCTTTGAGCTCTTATAACATTTTCATGCAATTTCTTTAAAATAATTTTTATCAGTGTTATTGCGAGTGTAACTGTACCTTTAAATGTAATTTTGATGTGTTTTGTGCCACTTTTTTGTCAAGTGTAACAGTAAACCAGAGCTCTGAGGTCGGACTATCCCGACCTGAGATAAATTCAATTGTGCTATTCTGACGGGCAGAAAGAGCTGTGATAAACTTATTTTTGCTTGTGCGCAACAGTTAGCGCGCCACTCGTAATCTTGCCCTTAGGGAGATAAACAGGTCTTTTATAACTTTCTAACATTCTTATAATTTCTTATAATTTATATATAACTTTGCCTGAAAAAACAGCTTTAGAGAATAGGGGCCGAGGTTTAGTAATGCTATGGGGAATATTACAGCATTGGGTATGGGAACCTTACGCATGTTACAGTTTTAGTTTCAAGTTGAACCTGTCTTTTGGTTTAGTCTATATCACAGTGTTTGCCAATTCAAGCCAAGAGGTCTTGAAATATGTGTTACTAAAGAGGATTTGAGATTGACATCCTTGGTCTATGTAATACTAAAATATAAAATTCACTATATTTTATAAAACTCCTGCAAAGGGTTTAAACAAATGTTTAAAGTCACACACACTGTTGAAAGGCATTAGCACTCCATATGTATGTATCCTCCAATCACCAGCCAGGTTAGGCACTAATGAGCAGCATATGTATGTATCTTACAATTACCAGCCTAGTGAACCACTCATGAGTAGCATATGTAGGTATCCTCCACCAGCCTAGTGAACCAATTATGAACCGCATAGGTATGTATCCTTCAATCACCAAGCGGGTGAACCAATTATTAGCAGCATATGTATATATCCTCCAGTGACTAGCCTCCTAATCTAGAACTGCACAGGTACACATTGGGTGCTTGATTTTGATTCTACTGTAAGTTTGAGCCCTTTGCCTTATTAAAAAAAAAAAAAAATGCATTCCTCCATCACATTATATCATTTTATTTTTAAACCATAATGCCCCATTTAAGCTCATATTATTAAGAGAACATTGCTATTAATTATCTACCTTGCACTAACTACAATTAGGAAAGTAAATCTGCTGTATATTTTTCTCTTGTAAAGGTGTATCCAGTCCACGGGTTCATCCATTACTTGGATATTCTCCTTCCCAACAGGAAGCTGCAAGAGGACACCCACAGCAGAGCTGTCTATATAGCTCCTCCCCTAACTGCCACCCCCAGTCATTCTCTTGCAGCTCTCGACAAAAAAGGAAGTATCAAGAGAGATGTGGTGACTTAGTGTAGTTTTTACCTTCAATCAAAAGTTTGTTATTTTTAAACGGTACCAGCGTTGTACTGTTTTTACTCTCAGGCAGAAATTGTAAGAAGACTTCTGCCTGGAGGTTTGATGATCTTAGCGGTTTGTAACTAAGGTCCATTGCTGTTCTCACACATAACTGAAGAGTATGGAAAGAAAACTTCAGTTGGGGGGACGGTCTGCAGATTGCCTGCTTTGAGGTATGTTCAGTATATTTTTTTCTAGAGAGATGATAAGGTCTAGAAAATGCTGACAGTGCCTGGTATATTTAAGGTAAGCCTGATACAGTGATTTAACAACAACTGGGATCATGCTTGCAAAAAGGGATAATATTCATGTTAAAACCCATATTACTTAGTGTAAAAAACGTTTGCATGATTTATAAATAAAAACGTTTTTTCTCTGAGGGTGATAAATCTTTATTTGGGGCCTAATTTCCACATGGCTTTTTAGATTACTCCTAGGAGTACTTTTTTAAGGCCCTCTGACTTTGAGTGCATGGTGGGAGGGGCCTATTTTCGTTTTCAGTCTGAGACATCCAGCTTCCCTGAAGGAGTGCTCTGGCTTATAGGACCTCTATAGAGGGTTTTGTTCCTGCAAAAATCGTTTTTAAGGGCAGGTAGGAGCCACAGCAGGGCTGTGGCAGTGTGTTTGACTGTTTGTTAACAGGTTTTAAGTTTTTCTAATTCGTTTTTGGGCCTGAGGGGTTAATCATCCATTTTAGTCCCTTATACACACTGTAAAAATGTTGTAGAGTTTACTACTTTTCTCACTGTTTTGCAGTTTATGTGGTAGTTTTTTTTTTCTTAAAGGCACAGTACCGTTTTTTATTATTGCTTTTTTCACATTTATTAAAGTGTTTTCCAAGCTTGCTGGTCTCATTACTAGTCTGTTAAACATGTCTGACATAGAGGAAACTCCTTGTTCATTATGTTTAGAAGCCATTGTGGAACCCCCTCTTAGAATGTGTACCAAATGCACTGACCTTTCTATAAGTTATAAAGACCATATTATGGCTTTTAAAGATTTATCACCTGAGGTTTCTGAGACTGACAAAAGGGAGGTTATGCCATCTAGCTCTCCCCACGTGTCAGAACCTATAACTCCCGCTCAAGGGACGCCAAGTACATCTAGCGCGTCCAATGCGTTTACTTTACAAGACATGGCGGCAGTTATGAATCATACCCTCACTGAGGTATTGTCCAAACTGCCAGGGTTACAAGGAAAGCGAGACAGCTCTGGGGCTAGAACAAATACAGAGCTCTCTGACGCTTTAGTAGCTATGTCTGATATACCCTCACAATGTGCAGAAGTTGAAGCAGGAGAGCTTCTATCTGTGGGTGACTTCTCTGATTCAGGGAAGGCGTTACTTCAGTCTGACTCTGAAATGACAGCATTTAAATTTAAGCTTGAACACCTCCGCTTGTTGCTCAGGGAGGTTTTAGCGACTCTGGATGACTGTGACACCATTGTAGTCCCAGAGAAATTGTGTAAAATGGACAAATACTTTGCAGTGCCTGTTTACACTGATGTTTTTCCAATCCCTAAGAGGTTTTCAGAAATTATTACTAAGGAATGGGATAGACCAGGTGTGCCGTTCTCTCCCCCTCTTGCTTTTAAGAAAATGTTTCCTATAGATGCCGCTACACGGGACTTGTGGCAGACGGTCCCTAAGGTGGAGGGAGCAGTCTCTACCCTAGCTAAGTGTACAATTATTCCTGTCGAGGACAGTTGTGCTTTCCTAGATCCTATGGATAAGAAATTAGAGGGTTTCCTTAAGAAAATCTTTATACAACAAGGTTTTATTCTCCAGCTTCTTGCATGCATTGCCCCAGTCACTGCTGCAGCGGCTTTCTGGTTCGAGTCTCTGGAGGAGGCTTTACAGGTAGAGACCCTGTTGGATGATATCCTTGACAGGCTTAAAGCTCTTAAGTTAGCCAATTCATTTATTTCTGATGCCGTTTTTCATTTAACCAAGCTAACAGCTAAAAATGCAGGTTTTGCCATTCAGGCACGTAGGGCGCTATGGCTTAAATCCTGGTCAGCTGATCTCACTTCAAGGTCTAAACTTCTCAATATCCCCTTCAAAGGGCAGACCCTATTTGGGCCTGGTCTGAAGGAGATCATTTCTGATATTACTGGAGGAAAAGGCCACGCCCTTCCCCAGGATAGGTCCAACAAGTTAAGGACCAAACAGACTAATTTTCGTTCCTTTCGAAACTTCAAGAGTGGCGCAGCTTCATCTTCCTCTTCTACAAAACAAGAGGGAAATTTTGCCCAGTCCAAGCTAGTCCAAGCTAGTCTGGAGACCTAACTAGGCTTGGAACAAGGGGAAACAGGCCAAAAAGCCTGCTGCTGCCTCTAGCCTGCTGCTGCCTCTAAGACAGCATGAAGGAGTAGCCCCCGATCCGGGACCGGATCTAGTGGGGGGCAGACTTTCTTCACCCAGGCTTGGGCAAGGATCCCTGGGCTCTGGAGATTGTTTCCCAGGGATATCGTCTGGATTTCAAAGCTTCATCTCCAAAGGGGAGATTTCATCTCTCACAATTATCTGCAAACCAGATAAAGAGAGAGGCATTCTTACATTGCGTTCAAGACCTACTAGTTATGGGAGTGATCCACCCAGTTCCAAAGGAGGAACAGGGGCAGGGCTTCTATTCAAATCTGTTTATAGTTCCCAAGAAAGAGGGAACTTTCAGACCAATCTTGGATCTCAAGATCCTAAACAAATTTCTCAGGGTCCCATCCTTCAAGATGGAGACTATTTGAACCATCCTACCTATGATCCAGGAGGGTCAATATATGGCTACCATGGATTTAAAGGATGCTTATCTACATATTCCGATACACAGGGATCATCATCAGTTTCTCAGGTTCGCCTTCCTAGACAGGCATTACCAGTTTGTGGCTTTTCCCTTTGGGTTAGCCACGGCACCAAGAATCTTTACGAAGGTTCTAGGGTCCCTTCTGGCGGTTCTAAGACCGCAGGGTATAGCAGTAGCCCCTTACCTAGACGACATCCTGATACAGGCGTCAACTTTTCAAATCGCCAGGTCCGATACGGACATTGTTCTGGCATTCCTAAGGTCTCACGGGTGGAAGGTGAATAAAGGAAAGAGTTCTCTCTCACCTCTCACAAGAGTTTCCTTCCTAGGAACTCTGATGAGATTCAGTAGAAATGAAGATTTATCTGACAGAGGTCAGGTTGTCAAAACTTCTAACTTCCTGCTGTGCTCTTTATACCATTTCTCGTCCGTCAGTGGCTCAGTGTATGGAGGTAATCGGATTAATGGTAGCGGCAATGTACATTGTTCCGTTTGCCCGCCTACATCTCAAACCACTGCAACTTTGCATGCTCAATCTGTGGAATGGGGATTACACAGATTTGTCCCCTTTACTAAATCTGGATCAAGAGACCAGGGATTCTCTTCTCTGGTGGCTATCTTGGGTCCATCTGTCCAAGGGAATTAGTTTCAGCAGGCCAGAATGGACTATAGTAACGACAGATGCCAGCCTTCTGGGCTGGGGTGCAGTCTGGAACTCCCTGAAGGCTCAGGGTTCGTGGACTCAGGAGGAGGCCCTCCTTCCGATAAACATTCTGGAACTAAGAGCGATATTCAATGCTCTTCAGGCTTGGCCTCCGCTAGCTGCGGTCAGGTTCATCAGATTTCAGTCGGACAACATCACGACTGTAGCCTATATCAACCATCAGGGGGGAACAAGGAGCCCCCTGGCAATGTTGGAGGTTTCAAAGATAATTCTATGGGCAGAGGTTCACTCTTGCCATCTCTCAGCTATCCATATCCCAGGAGTAGAGAACTGGGAGGCGGATTTTCTAAGTCGGCAGACTTTTCATCCGGGGGAGTGGGAGCTCCATCCGGAGGTATTTGCCCAGTTGATCCAACTTTGGGGCAAACCAGAACTGGATCTCATGGCATCTCGTCAGAACGCCAAGCTTCCTTGTTACGGGTCCAGGTCCAGGGTTCCCAAGGCAGCGCTGATAGATGCTCTAGCAGCGCCCTGGTCCTTCAGCCTGGCTTATGTGTTTCCACCGTTTCCTCTGCTCCCTCGTCTGATTGCCAAGATCAAGTAGGAGAGAGCTTTGGTGATCTTGATAGCCCCTGCGTGGCCACGCAGGACTTGGTATGCAGATCTGGTGGACATGTCATCCTTTCCACCATGGACTCTGCCGCTAAGGCAGGACCTTCTACTTCAAGGTCCCTTCAAACATCTGAATCTAATTTTTCTACGTCTGTCTGCTTGGAGATTGAACGCTTGATTCTATCAAAGCATGGTATTTCCGAATCGGTCATTGATACCTTAATTCAGGCTCGAAAGCCTGTCACCAGGAAAATCTATCATAAGATATGGTGTAAATATCTTCATTGGTGTGAATCCTAAGGGTTACTCATGGAGTAAGGTCAGGATTCCTAGGATATTATCTTTTCTCCAAGAAGGATTGGAGAAGGGTTTATCAGCTAGTTCCTTAAAGGGACAGATTTCTGCTCTGTCTATTCTTTTGCACAAACATCTAGCTGAGGTTCCAGACGTTCAGGCGTTTTGTCAGGCTTTAGTTAGGATCAAGCCTGTGTTTAAAACTGTTGCTCCGCCATGGAGTTTAAATTTAGTTCTTCAAGGGGTTCCGTTTGAACCTTTGCATTCCATAGATATTAAGCTTTTATCTTGGAAAGTTCTGTTTTTAGTAGCTATCTCCTCGGCTAGAAGAGTTTCGGAGTTATCTGCTTTACAATGTGATTCCCCTTATCTGATTTTCCATGCACATAAGGTAGTGTTACGTACCAAACCTGGGTTTCTTCCTAAGGTGGTATCTAATAAGAATATCAATCAGGAGATTGTTGTTCCTTCACTATGTCCTAATCCTTCTTCAAAGAAGGAACGACTATTACACAATCTTGATGTGGTTTGTGCTTTAAAGTTTTATTTACAAGCTACGAAGGATTTTCGTCAAACATCTGCTTTGTTTGTTGTCTACTCTGGACAGAGGAGAGGCCAAAAGGCTTCGGCAACTTCTCTTTCTTTTTGGCTAAGAAGTATAATACGCTTAGCTTATGAGACTGCTGGCCAGCAGCCTCCTGAAAGAATTACAGCTCATTCTACTAGAGCAGTAGCTTCCACATGGGCTTTTAAACATGAGGCCTCTGTTGAACAGATTTGTAAGGCGGCGACTTGGTCTTCGCTTCGTACCTTTTCTAAATTCTATAAATTTGATACTTTTGCTTCTTCGGAGGCTATTTTTGGGAGAAAGGTCTTACAGGCAGTGGTGCCTTCCGTTTAAGTTCCTGCCTTGTCCCTCCCTTCATCCGTGTCCTAAAGCTTTGGTATTGGTATCCCACAAGTAATGGATGAACCCGTGGACTGGATACACCTTTACAAGAGAAAACAAAATTTATGCTTACATGATAAATTTATTTCTCTTGTGGTGTATCCAGTCCACGGCCCACCCTGTCATTTTAAGGCAGGTGTTTTTTTTTTTTTTTTTAAACTACAGTCACCACTGCACCCTATAGTTTCCCCTTTTTTTTCTTGCTTGTCTTCGGTCGAATGACTGGGGGTGGCAGTTAGGGGAGGAGCTATATAGACAGCTCTGCTGTGGGTGTCCTCTTGCAGCTTCCTGTTGGGAAAGAGAATATCCCACAAGTAATGGATGAACCCGTGGACTGGATACACCACAAGAGAAATAAATTTATCAGGTAAGCATAAATTTTGTTTTTGTAGTTGCTGTTCTAAGAAATTATGACACTGATAGAAGTGTGTTTAAATTAAGTGTGCAACTCCTGCAGGTTATATTGTGCAATGGTGATATCAGTCATATGTTAGAAACATCTTTGAAAATAAGTGAAATAAATAAAGACCTTAATACAATTTCTACCTTAATTGTGGCTTGCTTATTAAACCACCGCCTAAAATAATGGGGGGAAAAACATACTGTCAGTCACACACTTCATTTATTGTAGCAGTGAAGCTTCAATTTAAAGGGACACTCAAGTCAAAATTAAACTTCATGATTCAGATACAGCATGCAATTTTACACATATTTCCAGTTTACTTGCATTAACAAAATGTACACAGTCTTTTTATATTTACACTTTTTGAGTCACCAGCTCCTACTGAGCATGTGCAAGAATTCACAGCTTATACGTATATGCATTTGTGATTGGCTGATGGCTGTCACATGATACAGGGGGAGTGGAAATAGACATAACTGAAATTTATTTTTAAAAAATCTACTACTCATTTGAAGTTCAGACTCTCAGGCCCATTTATCAAGCTCCGTACGGAGCTTGAAGGGCCGTGTTTCTGGCGAGTCTTCAGACTCGCCAGAAACACAAGTTATGAAGCAGCGGTCTATAGACCGCTGCTTCATAACCCTGTCTGCCTGCTCTGAGCAGGCGGACAGGAACCGCAGGAAATCAACCCGATCGAATACGATCGGGTTGATTGACAGCTCCCTGCTGGCGGCCGATTGGCCGCGAGTCAGCAGGGGGCGGCGTTGCACCAGCAGCTCTTGTGAGCTGCTGGTGCAATGTTAAATGTGGAGAGCGTATTGCTCTCCGCATTTAGCGAGGTCTTGCGGACCTGATCCGCAGTGTCGGATCAGGTCCGCAAGCCCTTTGATAAATGGGCCCCTCTGTGCTATTGCATTGTCTTCTTATCATGCATTTGTTGATTATGCAAATCTACTGTATTGACTGGTCCTTTAATTATTGCCCTAGAACAGACCTTTGTAATTAAATCTAGCATCATTTTTTTTAAAGTAATTTATTTTAAGGGTATATAAGAGCCTCTTGGTACTCTTTCATGCTATTTTACTTTTCCTCTCTCTAGAAATAACTTGCCCCTATGCATGATTGTTCTAATTATTATACCCTTAGCTTTCAGGATTTCGATAGAGGATGCAATTTTTAACAACTTTTCAATTTATTTCTATGATCTGTTTTGCTTTGTGCTTTTTGTATCCTTTGTTGAAATTTTTTTTTAGGAAAGCTCAGAAGCAGCAAAGCACTACTGGGAACTAGCTGCTGATTGGTGGCTGCACAAAAATGCCTCTTGTCATTGGCTCACCAGATGTTTTCAGCTAGCTCCCAGCAATGCATTACTGCTCCTTCAACAAAGGATGCCAAGAGAATGAGCCAATTTGATAAATTGAAATACATTATAAAGTTGTTAAAAATGGTATGTTCTATCTGAATCATGACAGAAAAAATGTAGGGTTTTATGTTTTTTAAGTTGCTATGTTGCTTAATAATGATTTCAATGCAGTATAATTACTGCTCCTTCAACAAAGGATGCCAAGAGAATGAGCCAATTTGATAAATTGAAATACATTATAAAGTTGTTAAAAATGGTATGTTCTATCTGAATCATGACAGAAAAAATGTAGGGTTTTATGTTTTTTAAGTTGCTATGTTGCTTAATAATGATTTCAATGCAGTATAATTATTATAAGTTATTATATATTTTATAAATTTATTGTGTGTTTTACCCAGCTATGGCACATCAAGTTGTGGGTATTTATATTTACTATGAGCTGATACATACGGCTACAGGTTATGTTTTTTTTTAAGATTTACACAGCTATATTGTGGATTAAAATGTAGAGATTTAATTTATAAACTTTTCATTATTTTAGTCAAGTTGTCTATTTTTTCAGAATAGGTCATTTTTAATACATTTCTATATATTATGCTTTACAATATTGGTTTAACAGGTGAAGCACAGGATAAGAATATCCAAATACAGAGTGACTGGAACTGTGATTTAAGGAAAGCTTGAGGCAAAACACAGTTGCTGAATATAATGGCACAAAGCAATAAGTTTATTATTCATATTAAAGGACATGAAAGTGATATAAATATAATGCATATTTTCCATTTCAGCTAATAAAAGATTATACTGTGACTGTTTTGTATGT
This sequence comes from Bombina bombina, assembly GCF_027579735.1. Lineage (NCBI taxonomy): Eukaryota > Metazoa > Chordata > Amphibia > Anura > Bombinatoridae > Bombina > Bombina bombina. The sequence goes on along the minus strand of NC_069500.1, from coordinate 934,126,102 downwards.
GAAATTTTTGCTTTATTAAAATACAAACTTCATTACTTTTTATCTTAAAGGCATTGTGCACACTATCGGCTAGATTTAGAGTTTTGTCGGTAAAGACCCGCGTAGCTAACGCTCCTTTTTTTTCCCCCGCACCTTTTAAATAACACTGGTATTGAGAGTTCTCTGAAGGGCTGTGTTAGGCTCCAAAAAGGGAGCGTACAGGCATATTTACCGCCACTTCAACTCTCAATACCAGCGTTGCTTACGGTAGCGGCTAGCGGGAAAAACGTGCTCGTGCACAATATCCCCATAGGAAACAATGGGGCAGTTTGGGCTGAAACAAAACATAGCACCTGCAAAAAAGCAGCGTTCAGCTCCTAACGCAGCCCCATTGTTTCCTATGGGGAAACACTTTCTAAGTCTGCACGTAACACCCTAACATGAACCCCGAGTCTAAACACCCCTAACCTTATACTTATTAACCCCTAATCTGCCGACCCCGCTATCGCTGACCCCTGCATTACACAATTAACCCCTAATCTGCCGCTCCGTACACCGCCGCAACCTACATTATCCCTATGTACCCCTAATCTGCTGCCCCCAACATCGCCGACACCTATATAATATTTATTAACCCCTAATCTGCCCCCCCCCCAACATCGCTGCTACCTACCTACACTTATTAACCCCTAATCTGCCGACCGGAGCTCGCCGCTACTCGAATAAATGTATTAACCCCTAAACCGCCTCACTCCCGCCTCAAAAACCCTATAATAAATAGTATTAACCACTAATCTGCCCTCCCTGACATCGCGACACCTAACTTCAAGTATTAACCCCTAATCTGCCGACCGGACCTCGCCGCTACTCTAATAAATGTATTAACCCCTAAAGCTAAGTCTAACCCTAACCCTAACACCCCCCCTAAATTAAATATAATTTTATTCTAATGAAATAAATTAAATATTATTAAATAAAGTATTCCTATTTAAAGCTAAATACTTACCTGTAAAATAAACCCTAATATAGCTACAATATAACGAATAATTATATTGTAGCTTTTTTAGAATTTATATTTATTTTACAGGCAACTTTGTATTTATTTTAACTAGGTACAATAGCTATTAAATAGTTATTTACTATTTAATAGCTACCTAGTTAAAATAATTACAAAATTACCTGTAAAATAAATCCTAACCTAAGTTACAATTAAACCTAACACTACACTATCAATAAATTAATTAAATAAATTAACTACAATTAATACAAAAATAAATAAAGATTACAAGAATTTTAAGCTAATTACACCTACTCTAAGCCCCCTAATAAAATAACAAAGCCCCCCAAAATAAAAAAAATACCCTACCCTAATCTAAATTAAAATAGTTAACAGCTCTATTACCTTACCAGCCCTTAAAAGGGCTTTTTGCAGGGCATGCCCCAAAGAAATCAGCTCTTTTGCCTGTAAAAAAAAACACACCACCCCCCAACATTACAACCCACCACCCACATACCCCTACTCTAACCCAAACCCCCCTTAAATAAACCTAACACTACCCCCCTGAAGATCTCCCTACCTTGAGTCGTCTTCACCCAACCAGGCCGAAGTCTTCATCCGATGGACCAAAAGAGGGCATCCAGAGCGGCAGAAGTCTTCATCCTATCCGGGCAAAAGAGAACATCCGGACCGGTAGACATCTTCATCCAAGCGGCATCTTCTATCTTCATCCATCCGGAGCAGAGCGGAGCCATCTTCTTCCAGCCGACATGGATCCATCCTCTTCTACCGTCGCCGAATGAAGGTTCCTTTAAATTACGTCATCCAAGATGGCGCCCCTCGATTTCCGATTGGCTGATAGGATTCTATCAGCCAATCGGAAATCGAGGGACGCCATCTTGGATGACGTCATTTAAAGGAATTCTATCAGCCAATCGGAATTAAGGTAGGAAAAATCTGATTGGCTGATTGAATCAGCCAATCAGATTCAAGTTCAATCAGATTGGCTGATCCAATCAGCCAATCAGATTGAGCTTGCATTCTAGATTGGATCAGCCAATCCGATTGAACTTGAATCTGATTGGCTAAATACTTACCTGTAAAATAAACCCTAATATAGCTACAATATAACGAATAATTATATTGTAGCTATTTTAGAATTTATATTTATTTTACAGGCAAATTTGTATTTATTTTAACTAGGTACAATAGCTATTAAATAGTTATTTACTATTTAATAGCTACCTAGTTCAAATAATTACAAAATTACCTGTAAAATAAATCCTAACCTAAGTTACAATTAAACCTAACACTACACTATCAATAAATTAATTAAATCAATTAACTACAAGTACCTACAATTAAATAAACTAAACTAAATTACAAAAAAAACTGATTCAATCAGCCAATCAGATTTTTCCTACCTTAATTCCGATTGGCTGATAGAATCCTATCAGCCAATCGGAATTCGAGGGACGCCATCTTGGATGACGTCATTTAAAGGAACCTTCATTTGGCGAGTAGGCGTCGGTAGAAGAGGATGGATCCGCATCGGCTGGAAGAAGATGGCTCCGCTCCGGATGGATGAAGATAGAAGATGCCGCTTGGATGAAGATGTCTACCGGTCCGGATGTCCTCTTCTGCCCGGATAGGATGAAGACTTCTGCCTCTCCGGATGCCCTCTTTTGGTCCATCGGATGAAGACTTCGGCCCGGTTGGGTGAAGACGACTCAAGGTAGGGAGATCTTCAGGGGGGTAGTGTTAGGTTTATTTAAGGGGGGTTTGGGTTAGAGTAGGGGTATGTGGGTGGTGGGTTGTAATGTTGGGGGTGGTATTGTGTTTTTTTACAGGCAAAAGAGCTGATTTCTTTGGAGCTGCCCCTCAAAAAGCCCTTTTAAGGGCTGGTAAGGTAATAGAGCTGTCAACTTTTTTAATTTAGATTAGGGTAGGGAATTTTTTTATTTTGGGAGGCTTTGTTATTTTATTAGGGGGCTTAGAGTAGGTGTAATTAGCTTAAAATTCTTGTAATCTTTTTTTATTTTTTGTAATTTAGTGTTTTTTTTGTTTTGTAATTTAGTTTAGTTTATTTAATTGTAGGTACTTGTAGTTAATTGATTTAATTAATTTATTGATAGTGTAGTATTAGGTTTAATTGTAACTTAGGTTAGGATTTATTTTACAGGTAATTTTGTAATTACAAAATAGTAAATAGTAAATAACTAACTAACTCTAAATCTAGGCGTATTAGATTACCATATCAGCAGAGTATGAACACCATTTAAACAGATTAACAATTTGCTTGCAAGTTTTTTAGTGGTTAAACCCCATCCACTATGTTCCTAATTTGGAGGAGCCAATCCAGATTTGTGTCTGGAAAAGAGAGTTCAGCAGAAATGAAAAGATAACAAACAGAAAATCAGAGAGCGATGTGGAAATGTTAGACTTTTCTACGTTAACTTTATTATGCTCAGGACTTGAAGATCAACAATTTTCAGACTTAATGGGACACTGAACCCAAATATTTTCTTTTGTAATTCAGATAAAGCATGCAATTTTAAGCAACTTTCTAATTTACTCCTATTATCAATTTTTCTTCGTTCTCTTGCTATCTTTATTTGAAAAAGAAGGCATCTAAGCCATTTGTTTGGTTTAGAGCCCTGGAAAGCACTTGTTCATTGGTGGATTAATTTATCCACCAATCAGCAAGAACAACCCAGGTTGTTCACGAAAAATGGTCCGGCATCTAAACTTACAATTGCAAGCCCTATCTGAATCATTAAAGAAACAATTTGGGTTTAATATCCCTTTAAATTACAGGAAGTGAGGACAAATTTAATAATGAAAGTGTAGTGCAAAGCTGTTTTACTGCGCACAATTAAGCATTTTATGACAATCTTAATGTGTTTGCTGTCCCTTTAATGGAAGACATGTTCAGTAGTACTATAAAAAAAAGTGATTTTGCTTGTTAGCTAATTGTGAAGCTACTCTGTGCATGCCCAGAAGACTTTTTATCACATCATTGGCAATATCTTGTGCACAAATATTTTGTAGACTCTATGACAGGGCCGGACTGGGACCAAAAATAGGCCCGGGCATTTTAAGGCAAAGCAGCCCCCTCCCCCACCCCCATTTCTTATTTAACTGTATACCAATTAAGACAAGAATAATGTATATTTTGTGAATTGGTTGGTATGAACAAAAAATAAAGTAAAATATATAGTCCCATGACCACAAGAAACCATTTTTTATTGTTGGATTTAAACACACATTGCTTAATATAAAGGAAAGGGGCATGTGTTTTTACAATTAGATACAGTGGAATAAGGTGCATAAAGCCTTTTTAAAGGGACATGAAACCCACATTTTTTTCATTCATTGATTTAGAAAGAGCATACAATTTTAAACAACTTTCTAATTTACTTCCATTATCTAATGTGCTTACTTCTCTTGATATCCTTTGCTGAAAAGCATATCTAAATCAGCTCAGTAGCTGCTGATTGGTGGTTACACAGATGCCTTGTGTGATTGTCTCACCCATGTGCATTGTTATTTTTTCTACAAAGGATATATAAAGAATTAAGCAAATTAGATAACAGAAGTAAATTAGGATGTTTTTTAAAATTGTATTCTCTCTATGAATCATGAAAGAAATGTTTTGGGTTGAATGTCCCAAATGGCACAGAGATCTAGGCATAAGTCACATATAGCTAACTAGGATGTAAGCAGAGGTAGCCATCTTTAAGGGACACAATCCAGATAATAATCTATGTGTAAGGCACATTTTGGAAAAAGGCACAGACAAGTATATAGATTTAAAGGTTTAGAAAGGTCAAAACTGAAAATATGCATGGGCAGTCACATTAATACTAAAATTAAATAAGCTAATAGATTTAATAATGTAATTGTTATAAGTATCAGAGGCTACTGAAGAGGTGGAGATGTTGCTGCAAAATTTAAATAAAAGTCAACCCTAGACAGCACTGTACAATTAGTAAAAATAAACTTTAAATAATTTGCATCTTAGGTAAGGTGATATAAACTAACTGATAATGTCTGCAATTTTCAGATTCAGATAGAGCATGCAATTTTAAGCAACTTTCTAATTTACTCCTATTATCAATTTGTCTTTGTTCTCTTCCTATCTTTATTTGAAAAAGAAGGCATCTAAGCTAAGGAGCCAGACAATTTTTGGTTCAGACCCTGGACAGTCCTTGTTTATTGGTGGGTGAATTTATCCACCAATCAGCAAGAACAACCCAGGTTCACCAAAAATGGGCTGGCATCTAAATTTACATTCTTGCTTTTCAAATAAAGATATCAAGAGAATAAAGAAAAATTGATAATAGGAGTAAATAAAAAGTTGCTTAAAATTGCATGCCCTATCTGAATCACAAAATACATTTTTTTTTGGTTCAGTGTCCCTTTAAATGGTTTTGGTTTTGTTTTCCCCATTTTTAAATTGTAAATAAAAGGTATGTTTTAAACAAGTGTCACACATCAGTCAATGTCTATTACACTATAATTTTTAGGAACCACTAAAGGCAAACATGTAGCACTGGCAGAGCGTTAAAGGCAAAACAGATATGCAGGAGCCAGAAACACATCAAGCATAGCTCCTTAATTGGCTCTTCATCTAAGAGCTTATAATCAGCCACCAGCCTATGATTTCTAGCATTTCTCTCCACATAAGTCCACTGCCGTAACAGCTCTAGACTACACCACTTTTCGAATTATCCAGAAGAGAGGGTAACCTGATAGACATAACAACATCCCTTTATCTCCAGCCTCAATAAGGGTAGGCTCAGTAGAATGATGATGGTGACCCTGTACTTACTAGTCCCCTACAGATCTTCTGTCTTCAAATTTGCATTTGCAGACACTGGCTCTTGCTTCTGTTCTCTCTCTTCCTGAACTGGTCATGCTCCTCCTCCCTATTCTTCTCCGGTCTAGTGGTGCTGCAACCAACACTGTCACTTCTGGCTGCTCACTGGCATCACGTGATGTGTGTGTACACAAATCTGCAGGTCCCACCACATCACTTATACCTGCACCGTGCCTGGATTTGACTGGCAACTGCTCAGTGCTCACTGACTAAACTTTTTTGGGCAACACGAACTCCAGCACTGCAGTCCCACTGAGTCCGACATCACATGTCATGTCACACAGCCGCGGCCTGCCCCAGCACTGCACCGCTGTGTGCTTCAGCTCCTTGACCCACATATCTACTATGTCTGTGTCCATAGTACATTAACATGATTTGAATAAATGATTTGTGTCAAAGTAGTCCTGTCTGCTGAGCTTTAGCTTAGTCAGTGTGTGGGCGGGGCTAAGGTAACCGTCGGCCTAACAGCTGCACTACATCAGCACATAAATAAAAGTTTGGGGCTAACTAAAAGCACTCAGTAAGTGTGGTAATGGTGGGAAGGCTAAGATAACCATGGCCCACCGGGCATTTGCCCGGTATGCCCTATGGTCAATCCGGGCCTGCTCTATGACCAAAACTGCTTTTACAATTTAGACAATAAACAGCATCAGAAACACACATTATATTTGTCTGTGACACTTGAAGGCTTGGTTGATACAGACTATGAGTCATAAAGTCTCTATTTAAAAAAATAAAAAAAATAATGAAGCTTGGGGCTAGATTATCTGATGAAGCCAAACTAAGGGGTAGATTTACCAAGTGCTGGGCGGACATGATACACTGTTGGCATTTAACATTGCAAAAGCATTTCTTACTCTGGTGAGCTGAGGAAATGTTGAGGTCAAATTTTTACAGAGATGTTCATGTGATATTTTTCATCAGCTTTTTACACATATGCTACCTAACTTAAAGGACCAGTCAACACAATAGATTTGCATAATCAACAAATGCAAGATAACAAGACAATGCAATAGCACTTAGTCTGAACTTCAAATGAGTAGTAGATTTTGTTTCCTACAATTTTAAAAGTTATGTCTTTTTCCACTCCCCCTGTACCATGTGACAGCCATCAGCCAATCACAAATGCATACACGTACCATGTGACAGCCATCAGCCATTCACAAATGCATACACACTTATTCTTGCACATGCTCAGTAGGAGCTGGTGACTCAAAAAGTTTAAATATAAAAATACTGTACACATTTTGTTAATGGAAGTAAATTGGAAAGTTGTTTAAAATGGCCTACTCTATCTGATCAATGAAAGTTTAATTTTGATTGAGTGTCCCTTTAAGTGATTTAGCATATGGGTAACATGTTCCTTTAAGTGTATAATAGCACAAATGTATGTAGCTCTATATAAATCATGTACTGTCCACCTACTTTGTAAACAATCTTAAATATTTGTAATGTCTCTATAAGATGTGGTAACATTTTCCCTACATAATCTACGTAGATAACGCAGTTTTAAAGATGAGAAGTTCTGATAAAGTTTCAGATATTCTTTCACCATGTGCCAAGATACGATGTGCATTTAGAAATGAATGCCTTACAGTAAGCTTTGGGAACTCAAATCAGTGCCAGTTGTAAAGGTCACGTATATAGCCTCACTGTGGATGGCCTGAAAAGCAGACAAGTAAAGTGGTGAAAGGCATCTTTTGTACACTTGCAGCTGACTTGTACAGTAGGAATTTCCAGCACTTATTTTTGTTGTTTCCAAGAAGTAATTTTACTTTTTTTTTGTCATGGAAGTTATAGACTACAGTGTAAGCTTTAGGCTATTTACAGCATTGTCGTTTCTCATATTCTCATGAGACATATTACGTGAGTCTTATACATGGCTGTATTCTTACACTGTTACTGAATCACAGTTAATTTGTTTGTGCTCTGAGAACATTGAAGATTGTATGATTGCTGTCCTGCAAATCATATTTTCCAAAAAACAAAAGAAACTTGATATAGTTCAAAGACCAATATGGCTTTCATGTCACTCATTTATAAATACAAATCTTAATAGAGTCAACGTATAACAAGCACTAGTTTTTGAAAAAATTAAAGGGACATGATACCCAAATGTTGAAACACTTGAAAGTGATGCAGCATAGCTGTAAAAAGCTCACTAGAAAATATAACCTGAACATCTCTATGTAAAAAAGAAAGATATTTTACCTCAAAATGTCCTACGTATTCACCCCCCACTGTAAAAGACTTTAAGCAGCTAATCATTATGCCTGTCCCGGGACTTGCAAGAGAGTGTGCCTCATGCACACTCATGTTATTTCCCTATTCAGTTTAAGGAAGTTTATTATGAAATCTCATGAGAATTAAGTAAAATCTCATGAGATCACAGTAAAACAATTCATGACCTCAGCACTGCTGATGCTGAATGGCTGCTGTTCATTTCTTCCTTCTTCTTTTTTTTTTTGCCTGCAGCTGGGCAGTAACTGAAAGATAACTTTTTACAGAACACTTAGGCCTAGATTTGGAGTTTTGTCGGTAACGACCCGAAAAACTAACGCCGGCTTTTTTCTGGCCGCACCATAAAAATAACTCTGGTATCGAGAGTCCACATAAAGGCTGCGTTAGGCTCCAAAAAAGGAGCGTAGAGCATTTTTAACGCAGCTTCAACTCTCGATACCAGAGTTGCTTACGGACGCGGCCAGCCTCAAAAACGTGCTCGTGCACGATTCCCCCATAGGAAACAATGGGGCTGTTTGAGCTGAAAAAAACCCAAACACCTGCAAAAAAGCCGCCTTCAGCTCCTAACGCAGCCCCATTGTTTGCTATGCGGTAACCCTTCCGACGTCTGCACTTAACACTCTAACATGTACCCCGAGTCTAAACACCCCTAACCTTACACTTATTAACCCCTAATCTGCCGCCCCCGCTATCGCTGACCCCTGCATATTATTTTTAACCCCTAATCTGCTGCTCTGTAAACCGCCGCTACTTACATTATCCCTATGTACCCCTAATCTGCTGCCCTAACATCGCCGACCCCTATATTATATTTATTAACCCCTAATCTGCCCCCCACAACGTCGCCTCCACCTGCCTACACTTATTAACCCCTAATCTGCCGAGCGGACCTGAGCGCTACTATAATAAAGTTATTAACCCCTAATCCGCCTCACTAACCCTATCATAAATAGTATTAACCCCTAATCTGCCCTCCCTAACATCGCCGACACCTAACTTCAATTATTAACCCCTAATCTGCCGACCGAATCTCGCCGCTATTCTAATAAATGTATTAACCCCTAAAGCTAAGTCTAACCCTAATACTAAAACCCCCCTAAGTTAAATATAATTTAAATCTAACGAAATTAATTAACTCTTATTAAATAAATTATTCCTATTTAAAGCTAAATACTTACCTGTAAAATAAATCCTAATATAGCTACAATATAAATTATAATTATATTATAGCTATTTTAGGATTTATATTTATTTTACAGGTATCTTTGTATTTATTTTAACCAGGTACAATAGCTATTAAATAGTTAAGAACTATTTAATAGCTAAAATAGTTAAAATAATTACAAATTTACCTGTAAAAGAAATCCTAACCTAAGTTACAAATAAACCTAACACTAGACTATCAATAAATTAATTAAATAAACTACCTACAATTACCTACAATTAACCTAACACTACACTATCAATAAATTAATTAAATACAATTGCTACAAATAAATACAATTAAATAAACTAGCTAAAGTACAAAAAATAAAAAAGAACTAAGTTACAAAAAATAAAAAAATATTTACAAACATTAGAAAAATATTACAATTTTAAACTAATTACACCTACTCTAAGCCCCCTAATAAAATAACAAAGCCCACCAAAATAAAAAAATGCCCTACCCTATTCTAAATTACTAAAGTTCAAAGCTCTTTTACCTTACCAGCCCTAAACAGGGCCCTTTGCGGGGCATGCCCCAAGAAATACAGCTCTTTTGCCTGTAAAAAAAAACATACAATACCCAAGCCCCCCAACATTACAACCCACCACCCACATACCCCTAATCTAACCCAAACCCCCCTTAAATAAACCTAACACTAAGCCCCTGAAGATCATTCTACCTTGTCTTCACCATACCAGGTTCACCGATCGGTCCAGAAGAGCTCCTCCGATGTCCTGATCCAAGCCCAAGCGGGGGGCTGAAGAGGTCCATGATCCGGCTGAAGTCTTCATCCAAGCGGGGCAGAAGAGTTCTTCCATCCGATTGAAGTCTTCATCCAAGCGGCATCCATCCGGAGCGAAGCGGCAGCATCCTGAAGACCTCCACCGCGGAACATCCATCCTGGCCGACGACTGAACGACGAATGACGGTTCCTTTAAATGACGTCATCCAAGATGGCGTCCCTCGAATTCCGATTGGCTGATAGGATTCTATCAGCCAATCGGAATTAAGGTAGGAATATTCTGATTGGCTGATGGAATCAGCCAATCAGAATCAAGTTCAATCCGATTGGCTGATCCAATCAGCCAATCAGATTGAGCTTGCATTCTATTGGCTGATCGGAACAGCCAATAGAATGCGAGCTAAATCTGATTGGCTGATCGGATCAGCCAATCGGATTGAACTTGATTCTGATTGGCTGATTCCATCAGCCAATCAGAATATTCCTACCTTAATTCCGATTGGCTGATAGAATCCTATCAGCCAATCGGAATTCGAGGGACGCCATCTTGGATGACGTCATTTAAAGGAACCGTCATTCGTCGTTCAGTCGTCGGCCAGGATGGATGTTCCGCGGTGGAGGTCTTCAGGATGCTGCCGCTTCGCTCCGGATGGATGCCGCTTGGATGAAGACTTCAATCGGATGGAAGAACTCTTCTGCCCCGCTTGGATGAAGACTTCAGCCGGATCATGGACCTCTTCAACCCCCCGCTTGGGCTTGGATCAGGACATCGGAGGAGCTCTTCTGGACCGATCGGTGAACCTGGTATGGTGAAGACAAGGTAGGATGATCTTCAGGGGCTTAGTGTTAGGTTTATTTAAGGGGGGTTTGGGTTAGATTAGGGGTATGTGGGTGGTGGGTTGTAATGTTGGGGGGCTTGGGTATTGTATGTTTTTTTTTACAGGCAAAAGAGCTGTATTTCTTGGGGCATGCCCCACAAAGGGCCCTGTTCAGGGCTGGTAAGGTAAAAGAGCTTTGAACTTTAGTAATTTAGAATAGGGTAGGGCATTTTTTTATTTTGGGGGGCTTTTTTATTTTATTAGGGGGCTTAGAGTAGGTGTAATTAGTTTAAAATTGTTGTAATATTTTTCTTATGTTTGTAAATATTTTTTTATTTTTTGTAACTTAGTTCTTTTTTATTTTTTGTACTTTAGCTAGTTTATTTAATTGTATTTATTTGTAGCAATTATATTTAATTAATTTATTGATAGTGTAGTGTTAGGTTAATTGTAGGTAATTGTAGGTAGTTTATTTAATTAATTTATTGATAGTCTAGTGTTAGGTTTATTTGTAACTTAGGTTAGGATTTCTTTTACAGGTAAATTTGTAATTATTTTAACTATTTTAGCTATTAAATAGTTCTTAACTATTTAATAGCTATTGTACCTGGTTAAAATAAATACAAAGTTACCTGTAAAATAAATATAAATCCTAAAATAGCTATAATATAATTATAATTTATATTGTAGCTATATTAGGATTTATTTTACAGGTAAGTATTTAGCTTTAAATAGGAATAATTTATTTAATAAGAGTTAATTAATTTCGTTAGATTTAAATTATATTTAACTTAGGGGGGTGTTAGTATTAGGGTTAGACTTAGCTTTAGGGGTTAATACATTTATTAGAATAGCGGCGAGATTCGGTCGGCAGATTAGGGGTTAATAATTGAAGTTAGGTGTCGGCGATGTTAGGGAGGGCAGATTAGGGGTTAATACTATTTATGATAGGGTTAGTGAGGCGGATTAGGGGTTAATAACTTTATTATAGTAGCGCTCAGGTCCGCTCGGCAGATTAGGGGTTAATAAGTGTAGGCAGGTGGAGGCGACGTTGAGGGGGGCAGATTAGGGGTTAATAAATATAATATAGGGGTCGGCGGTGTTAGGGGCAGCAGATTAGGGGTACATAAGGATAACGTAGGTGGCGGCGCTTTGCGGTCGGCAGATTAGGGGTTAATAAGTGTAGGCAGGTGGAGGCGACGTTGAGGGGGGCAGATTAGGGGTTAATAAATATAATATAGGGGTCGGCGGTGTTAGGGGCAGCAGATTAGGGGTACATAAGTATAACGTAGGTGGCGGTCGGCAGATTAGGGGTTAAAAAAATTTTTTCGAGTGTCGGCGATGTGGGGGGACCTCGGTTTAGGGGTACATAGGTAGTTTATGGGTGTTAGTGTACTTTAGAGCACAGTAGTTAAGAGCTTTATAAACCGGCGTTAGCCAGAAAGCTCTTAACTACTGACTTTTTTCCTGCGGCTGGAGTTTTGTCGTTAGATGTCTAACGCTCACTTCAGAAACGACTCTAAATACCGGAGTTAGAAAAATCCCATTGAAAAGATAGGATACGCAATTTACGTAAGGGGATCTGCGGTATGGAAAAGTCGCGGCTGAAAAGTGAGCGTTAGACCCTATTTTGAGTTACTCCAAATACCGGCGGTAGCCTAAAACCAGCGTTAGGAGCCTCTAACGCTGGTTTTCACGGCTAACGCCAAACTCTAAACCTAGGCCTTAGTCTGGTGAGCTGAGTAAATTGTGAAGTAAAATATTTTCCTTTTTTACATAGAGATGTTCAGCTTTTTACAGTTATGCTGCACCACTTTCAAGTGATTTAGCATATGAATATTATGTCCCTTTAAATGGACACTAAAGTAACTTTTTTCATTTATGATTCAGATAAAACATTTAAATTTAAATTTAATTTAAATTGCACACTTTGATATGCACACAGGTATCAGCTCCAACTGAGCATAATCAAGAGTTCACAGTGTATACGTATATGAGTCTAGGATTTCTATATTATACAGCGTGCAGGGAAAACTAAAGGACATTTTAAAAGTTGTAAAAAAAAAATCTCTACTGCTGAAATTGAAAGTAAGTGTTATTGCATTATATTTTTATTATGCCGTTCTACTGTATTTAATGGTGTTTTAACATTAACAATCAAAATAAGATATTTTTCTTTTAATATGAGAAAATACTGCTATAAATTCGAAAGCACTGTGAATTGTATCATTAAGATTTAATTAGCAAGGCAGTATAGTTCTATAACTATTTTTATTATTATTATTTTCATTGTGTAAAATAAATCTTAAGCAGAGCTGTCCAACTTTCTTCTTCAGGACCAAGTACACAGTTTAAAGGGACACTAAACCCCAAAAAATTATTTCATGATTCACATAGAGAATACAATTTTTAACAACATTCCAATTTACTTTTATTATCTAATTTGCTTCATTCTTTAGATATCCTTTGTTGAAGAATTAGCAATGTACATGGGTGAGCCAATCACACGAGGCATCTATGTGCAGCCACCAATCAGCAGCTACCGAGCCTATCTAGATATGCAAAAGAATAGCAAGAGAATGAAGCAAATTAGATAAGAGAAATAAATTTGAAAGTTGTTTAAAATTGCATGCTCTTTCTGAATCATGAAAGAAAAAAAATTAGGTTTCATGTCCCTTTAAGCAAACAATGGTATCTTGTCTACTAAATGATCTATTTCTACTTGAACACAAACATCTATAAAATTGAATTCAGTAACAAAAACTGCAAGTCTGTGCCTGATGTACAATATAGACTTTAGTAACAGATATTATATAGTTTTAGAACTAGATGATAAAATACAATCTAATTTTCACATTTGTAGTTCTTTTAAAATATTACACATTGGTGGTTTTTAATACTACCAAGCTCCCAATCGTCCTCCATATTGATATAAGCTGTCACCACTTGGGAGCTCTGCAATACTGCTCCTCCTATAACTCTGTCTGCCTTATGAAATGTCCTGGTTTCTGGAAATGAAACCAATAACCTCTTATCCACACCGAGGATACATCATGCAGGGGATTGGATTGGATCTGCAAAATGTAGGTAGGTGTGACCATTTGTATAAAAATGTATATGCATTTGGCTCTTTTTATAAAGTATACAATCTCTGTGTTTAAAACTTTTTGGCATATGCTACCACACAAAATACATTTTAGATAGATTATTGCCTGTTGTTTCCAGTGATTTATTATTGCAATTTCAATGTGGAAACAGGAGATAAAAAAATTAATTTAATATTAATATAAAATTAATTTAGAAATTAGATTGGCTTTATTGGTCTTTAACAAATTTAAAAAAAATGTGTTGAGGGTCAAGAATGAGGCCCTGATGATCGAAAGTGCCGCATAGCAGCGATATATATTTAAAATGAATCCGACACAATGTTAAGAAAGCTGGCGAAATATTCCATAGTGCCAACATTACTATTTAAAGGCAGTTTCACAGAGAGGCGTTTTACTATACAGCACAATGGGTGGTGATGCTGGCGAAATATTACAAGCATAATCGGTACCGACATTGGCAATGTAAAGTAAAGGATCTCGTTTAAATATATAGCGCCGAGCCTAATAAATATACCTATGTACCCCTAAACCGACATAACGCACCACTGCAAACTAACCCTACACTAATTAACCCCTAAACTACCAATAGCCCACCGCAAAAAAACCTTTCTAACCAATTAACCACTATACTGCCCAAACCCCCAAAGCAAACACCCCTAAACCTATTAACCCTTAAATTGCCATAACCCCAGAATGCAACCTAGCCCTACACTACTTAACTACCTAACAGCTAACCCCCACAAGGCCCCTAACCTAACACCCCCTAAGTTACACAAAATAACAAACACTCAGCTAGATTACAAGTTTGTGCGTTCGTCTTTTAATGCCGAAAATATGGTATTTTCAGCGTTAAAACAGCACTGCAGCCATTACGAGTCTTTTCGGTATAGGTGTACCGCAAGCCTTTTAGCTTGTAATGCAACGTCAGTACCGCACTCATAAAAATTACGTTTTTTTTATAGGATTCCCATAGCGCTGGTATTACAAGTTTTGCAGTGAGGCTAAAAAGCGAGCGTTACACTCTAAAACGACAAGATCCGTAGCGCCATCTAAAGTCAGTAGTTATGAGTTTTACGCTACAAACATAAAACCCATAACTTATGTGTTAAAAAGTACACTAAAATCCATAAACTACCTATTAACCCCTAAACCGAGGCCCTCCCGCATCGCAAATACTATATTAAACTTATTAACCCCTAATCTGCCGCTCCCGACATCACTGCCACTAAAAAAAAGATATTAACCCCTATTGTTTTTTTTGTAGCAAAAGTGCTGTTTAACTTAGGGCAATGCCCTATAAAAGGCACTTTTAAGGCCCCCCCAAAAGGCCTTTTTAAGGTCCCTTGGTAGTTTGGGGGTGGGAGTTTGTATACTGTTAGGAGATGTTTGTTGTTTTTTTTGTAGCAAAAGAGCTGTTTAACTTAGAGAAATGCCCTACAAAATGCCCTTTTAAGGCCCCCCCAAAAGGCCCTTTTAAGTGCCCTTGGTAGTTTGGGGGGTGGGGGTTTGTATACTTTTAGGGGTGTTTGTTTGTTTGTTTTTTGTTGCAAAAGAGCTTTTAAGGGCCCTTGGTAGTGTATTCTAGATTAGGCTTTTTATTTTGGGGTGTTTTTTTTTTAAAAGGGTATTAGAATAGGAATAATTTAAATTTTTTTGGATAATTTTGATTTTTTTTTTATTTGTAATGGTAGTTTTTTTTTGTAATAGTAGTTTTTTTATTTTTTGTAATTTTAGGTTTTAGTGTAAGGTAGCTTTTATTTCACAGGTAAGTTTGTATTTATTTTAATTAGGTAGTTAGTAAATAGTTGCTAACTATTTACTAACTAGTTTTACCTAGTTGAAATAAATACAAACTTACCTGTGAAATAAAAATAAAACCTATGCTAGCTACAATATAACTATTAGTTATATTGTAGCTATCTTAGGCCTAGATTTGGAGTTTGGCGTTAGCCGTGAAAACCAGCGTTAGAGGCTCCTAACGCAGGTTTTAGGCTACCGCCGGTATTTGGAGTCAGTGATTAAAGGGTCTAACGCTCACTTTTCAGCCGCGACTTTTCCATACCGCAGATCCCCTTACGTCAATTGCGTATCCTATCTTTTCAATGGGATCTTTCTAACGCCGGTATTTAGAGTCGTTTCTGAAGTGAGCGTTAGAGCTCTAACGACAAAACTCCAGCCGCCGGAAAAAAGCAGGAGTTAAGAGCTTTCTGGGCTAACGCCGGTTCATAAAGCTCTTAACTACTGTACCCTAAAGTACACTAACACCCATAAACTACCTATGTACCCCTAAACCGAGGTCCCCCCACATCGCCGCCACTCGATTAAATTTTTTTAACCCCTAATCTGCCGACCGCCACCTACGTTATACTTATGTACCCCCAATCTGCTGCCCCTAACACCGCCGACCCCTATATTATATTTATTAACCCCTAATCTGCCCCCCTCAACGTCGCCGACACCTGCCTACACTTATTAACCCCTTATCTGCCGAGCGGACCTGAGCGCTACTATAATAAAGTTATTAACCCCTAATCCGCCTCACTAACCCTATCATAAATAGTATTAACCCCTAATCTGCCCTCCCTAACAGTGACGTGCGGTGAGGTCAGAGGCTGGTGAGGCACTAGATATGATATGCCAGAGAAACACATATACCGCGGGCCGCAAGTACCCGCAACAGGACAGGTTTTCATTATAGCTGAACCAGTGCACAGGTGAAATAATCAGCTGATAGGTGAGAGCAAGTTAGTAACCACTGTGTTACTGATCAGCTAATTACTTCACCGGTGCACTGATTCATCTAAAATGAAAACCTGGCCTGTTGGGGGTACTTGATCACCATGGTTGAGAAACACTCATCTAAATCACCAGCTCATCTGAAATGTGTTGATTATCTGGAGAATAAAGCACACATACTCTGCTCACTGACTCACACACTACACACACTCTGCTCACATACACACTCACACAATTCTGTGGCACAGTGCCAGTTACTAAGCAATTAGAATGATACACAATCTCTTCTCTACTCACTACTGTATTGTAAAAATAGAAATAATTTACCATACAAATTTTACACAAAGACCAAGTTATCAATACTGCCAACACAGCTGCTGCAATAGGGTGCTCAAGAAATGCATGTGCACATCCCACTTAGGTATGCTCTTCAACAAAGGATACCAAAAGAATGAAGTACATAGTAAAAGTAAAATAGAAAGGTTTTTTTTGTTTTGTTAGTGCAATTTCTATCTGAATGATGGAAGTTTAATTATGACTGTCATGTTCCTTTCAAAAACTAATTTGATTTGCTGACATGGGGCCAGTAACAGTTAATGCTAATTCTCAAAATATAATTAACTAGAAAAGTCTATTAAAATAACATGCACTACCTCAATCATGAAAGTTTAATTTTGAATGTCCTGTCCCTTTGACTATGTGTTTAACCATTTACTGTACAGTGGCATTATTTCTCAAAACATTTAACAACTGCAATCATTATTACATATATATTTTTTTTAAATGACTCAGATGAGAATTCATTATCTCTTTTTACATCATGTCATGAACCAAAAAGGGAGACTTTCCAAACACAGCCCCAAACAGTCACTGGGAATCAATTCAAATATGGCACTCATCTGGTCAGCATTTGCTTTGCCAACTCTTCTGAAAGTCAGTTACATAAAACACTACAATTTGTAAAGTTTACAACCTAGCCATTTCTCATAGCCTGTCATGGCCCTGAGCAGAGCTACAGGATACCCAACTGCAAGTGGATTGTTTGCATTACACTATTCAGACAGGGTTAAACATAATTACAACACTGATACATGTTCCATAAATCATATCTGAAATCTTAAATGTGTATCAGGGAGTGAAGAAAAATAATTTGATCTTAAATTATACACAAAATGTTCTCTTTAAGCCTTTACCATAGCAAACGTCTTTCCCATATACCATGTACAGAAACAGATTTCCACTTGTTAAACAAATTAATTAGAGGAAGGGCAATCAGGTAAAATATTTACTATTTATAGATATGAAAAATCATATTAGAGGAAAATGTCATTTACTCTAGAAATAATTGGTTGTGCAATTCTCCTTGTTAATCCAGAGGGCAGGCAATAAGTTACAGGCTACTTATACATAGCGCTGCAATGGTAGGCACACTAATAAAATATAGAGAAACTCATATAAGTTATTAAAATGTAGTGTATGATAAGCATGTGTACAACATTATTCTGATTGCTGTAAAAGGTATAACACTTCAGTGCGGCAATCATTCACCTAAGCAAGCAGGCTAAATATTCATGACAAAACTTCTGATATGAACTGGACTAACATAAGTCATTGCATGCAATACAAAAAAACATATAATACTATACTATAACCATAAAGGAGACCTGTATGTAGGGGGCCAGCTAGGTTGGTAAAGCAGGAGGAACAGATCTATCATACAGTTAGACAGAGGAGAGAGATCAAATATCACAATTCTAAGAGACAAGTCTGCCAACCTGTCCCAAATTCTAGGCACGCAGAAGAGGTGGGCTATGCACCATGCATAATAAAAGTGTGTCCAACATTTACCCTTTGCCTCTATGCCAGAATACCATGTCCTCACTGTAGTATTATAAGTATAATTATTAGATACTATTAGTAGTTTTAACCTAACCAGTCACTGGTTAGGTTAACTACTAATAGTATCTAATACTACTACTAAAAAATTTAAACTAACTTAGTGGTCACACAGTCTGGCTTAAATCATGGCTTCCTTCCTCCTTATCCTTACCTGATGATAAGAAGATTCAATCCGGTCGGGTCGTCGTGACTCTCTCTCCTCCTGAGTCCTGCTCCTCCAGGCACTGCACTCTGCAGCAACTCCAAGTCCTGTCCTGACTCCTCAGTGGACCCACTGGACCGTGACCGTCGGTGACAGAAGTTAGTGGTCGGACGGCGGCACACACGCACATTAGCACAAGAGCAGCTCCCTCCACTGACACTGCTGAGTCTTCCCGCCACTGTGTCAGAGCGGCGCGCGCAACGCGGTGACACGTCAAACTGGTCACATGGCCCCACATCTGTCAATCAGCAGCCCAGCAGGCACACCTCCCCGCAGTGCTGCTGGAGCTGTGATTGGCTGAAATTACATAGCTCATCATGGAGGCGGTTTTGAGAACCGCCTCCATTGGAGCTTGTAGCAGGCCCTTTAGAGTCACGAGTGGGTGGCGCATCTCCAGATCCATTGTTGCGCAATTAATGGAGGGCAGCGGACCGGCTCACTGCCTCCTAATTGCGCAACAATGGAAATGGATAGAGAAGAAGATAGAGAATATTTTGCGCATGCGCAAAGCGCTAGTACCAAAGCGCTAGTATACTAAGTATGTACCGTAACACAAATATCGCCATGGGGGTGGGGGGGGGGGGTAGGTACCCTTGGGCAAAGGTGGGCGTGGCCAAAATTGTGAATAAATAATAAACAGTTTTTTTTAATTTTAATAAATTCAAATTAAATTCTTTTTTTCCCTCATTGGACAGGGTAGGCACTGCCTACCCTGCCTCCTATTACTGCACGTCACTGCTCCCTAACATCGCCGACACCTAACTTCAATTATTAACCCCTAATCTGACGACCGGAGCTCACCGCTACTATAATAAATAATAATAATAATGTTCCGATCAGCCAATAGAATGCGAGCTCAATCTGATTGGCTGATTGGATCAGCCAATAGGATTGAACTTGATTCTGATTGGCTGATTCCATCAGCCAATCAGAATATTCCTACCTTAATTCTGATTGGCTGATAGAATCCTATCAGCCAATCGGAATTTGAGGGACGCCATCTTGGATGACGTCCCTTAAAGGAACCGTCATTCGTCGGGAGACGCCGGAAGAAGAGGATGGATCCGCGTCGGCTGCTTCAAGATGGACCCGCTCCGCACCAGATGGAAGAAGATCGAAGATGCCGCTTGGAGAAGATGTTTGCCGGTCCGGATGAACTCTTCTTGCCGGATAGGAGGAAGACTTTGGAGCCTCTTCTGGACCTCTTCAGCACCGGATGCCAGGACGGATCGGTGATACCTGGATGGTGAAGACAAGGTAGGAAGATCTTCAGGGGCTTAGTGTTAGGTTTATTTAAGGGGGGTTTGGGTTAGATTAGGGGTATGTGGGTGGTGGGTTGTAATGTTGGGGGGGGGTATTGTATGTTTTTTTTACAGGCAAAAGAGCTGATTTTCTTGGGGCATGCCCCGCAAAGGGCCCTGTTCAGGGCTGGTAAGGTAAAAGAGCTTTTAACTCTATTAATTTAGAATAGGGTAGGGCATTTTTTTATTTTGGGGGTCTTTGTTATTTTATTAGGGGGCTTAGAGTAGGTGTAATTAGTTTAAAATTGTTGTAATATTTTTCTTATGTTTGTAAATATTTTTTTATTTTTTGTAACTTAGTTCTTTTTTATTTTTTGTACTTTAGTTAGTTTATGTAATTGTAGTTATTTGTAGCAATTGTATTTAATTTATTTATTGATAGTGTAGTGTTAGGTTAATTGTAGGTAATTGTAGGTATTTTATTTAATTAATTTATTGATAGGGTAGTGTTAGGTTTAATTATAACTTAGGTTAGGATTTATTTTACAGGTAATTTTGTTATTATTTTAACTAGGTAACTATTAAATAGTTCTTCACTATTTAATAGCTATTGTACCTGGTTAAAATAATTAC
Source organism: Bombina bombina (assembly GCF_027579735.1). Taxonomy (NCBI): domain Eukaryota; kingdom Metazoa; phylum Chordata; class Amphibia; order Anura; family Bombinatoridae; genus Bombina; species Bombina bombina. The sequence goes on along the minus strand of NC_069500.1, from coordinate 934,105,418 downwards.
CAAGTTGCCTGTAAAATAAATATTAATCCTAAAATAGCTACAATATAATTATAATTTATATTGTAGCTATATTAGGATGTATTTTACAGGTAAGTATTTAGCTTTAAATAGGAATAATTTATTTAATAAGAGTTAATTAATTTCGTTAGATTTAAATTATATTTAAGTTAGGGGGGTGTTAGTGTTAGGGTTAGACTTAGCTTTAGGGGTTAATCCATTTATTATAGTAGCGATGAGCTCCGGTCGTCAGATTAGGGGTTAATTATTGTAAGTAGCTGGCGGCGACGTTGTGGGGGGCAGGTTAGGGGTTAATAAATATAATATAGGGGTCGGCGGTGTTAGGGGCAGCAGATTAGGGGTACATAGGGATAATGTAAGTTGCGGCGGTTTACGGAGCGGAAGATTAGGGGTTAATAATATAATGCAGGGGTCAGCGATAGCGAAGGGGGCAGATTAGGGGTTAATAAGTGTAAGGGTAGGGGGTGTTTAGACTCGGGGTACATGTTAGAGTGTTAGGTGCAGACGTAGGAAGTGTTTCCCCATAGGAAACAATGGGGCTGCGTTAGGAGCTGAACGCTGCTTTTTTGCAGGTGTTAGGTTTTTTTTCAGCTCAAACAGCCCCATTGTTTCTTATGGGAGAATCGTGCACGAGCACGTTTTTGAGGCTGGCCGCGTCCGTAAGCAACTCTGGTATCGAGAGTTGCATTTGCGGTAAAAATGCTCTACGCTCCTTTTTTGGAGCCTAACGCAGCATTTTTTTGAACTCTCGATACCAGAGTTAATTTTATGGTGGGCCAGAAAAAAGCCCACGGAGCGTTAACAGCCCATCTACCGCCAAACTCCAAATCTAGGCCTTAGGGTTTATTTTATAGGTAAGTATTTAGTTTTAAATAGGATTAATTTATTTAATTGTAGTAATTTAATTTTGTTTTATTTAAATTATATTTAAGTTAGGGGGTGCTAGGGTTAGGGTTAGACTTAGGTTTAGGGGTTAATAAATGTAATATAGTAGCGGCGACGTTGGGGTCGGCAGATTAGGGGTTAATAAATGTAGGTAGGTGTCGGCGATGTTAGGGACGGCAGATTAGGGGTTAATAAAATGTAATTAGTGTTTGCGAGGCGGGAGTGCAGCGGTTTAGGGGTTAATACATTTATTAAAGTGGCGGCGATGTCCGGTCTGCAGATTAGGGGTTAAACATTTTAGTTAAGTGTTTGCGATGTGGGGGGGGGGGGCTCGGTTTAGGGGTTAATAGGTAGTTTATGGGTGTTAGTGTACTTTGTAGCACTTTAGTTAAGAGTTTTATGTTACGGCGTTAGCCCATAAAACTCTTAACTACTGACTTTTATATGCGATAGGAGTCTTGCCAGGAGAGGGTCTACCGCTCACTTTTTCAGGCGATCGTAATACCGGCGTTAGGAAAATCCCATTATAAAAGATAGGATATGCAATTGACGTAAGGGGATTTGCGGTAAGCTAAAATCGCAGAAAAAAGTGAGTGGTAGACCCTCTCCTGCCTGACTCGTAATACCAGCGGGCGTTAAAATGCAGCATTGGGACCCCTCAACGCTGCTTTTTAACGCAAGACTCGTAATCTAGCCGTATGTATTTAGTTTTAAATAGGTATTATTTAGTTAATAATTGTAACTTTAATTAAGATCTATTTTAATCATGTTATAGTTAGGGTTAGGTTTAGGGGTAGGGGTTAATAGTTTAATTTAGGTTGTTGCGATGTGGGGGGCTGGTGGTTTAGGGGTTAATAGGTTTATTTACTTGTAGTGATGTGGGAGGCCAGAGGTTTAGGGGTTAATAACTTTATTTAGTTGCGGCGATGTCGGGGAGCGGCGGAATAGGGGTTAATAACAATAATATAGTGGTAGCAATCTTTGGGTGCGGCGGAATAGGGGTTAATAACTTTAGTATAGTGGCGGCGATATCGGGAGCGGCAGATTAGGGGTTAATAACTGTAGGCAGGCGTCAGCAATGTCGGGGGGCGGCAGATTAGCGGTGTTTAGACTTGGGGTTTTTTGTTCGGTTTAAACGTTAGTTTCTTTTTCCCCATAGACATCAATGGGGATGCATTTCGGAGCTTTTCTTTCCGCAGGTGTTAGACTTTTTTCTCACCCCCGCTCTCCCCATTGATGTCTATGGGGAAAGCGTGTATGAGCACGTCAAAACAGCGCTTCTTTTTGGTGCGGTATGGAGCTTAAAAGCACCATATCGCCTGCACAAGCTGGGTTTTTTAAAACTTGTAAGGCCAGCACTATAGAGGATTAAATAACGCCACTTTTGTTGCGTTTGTTAATTTCCCTATAGCGCTCAATACTCGTAATCTAGGCGACTATGGGCTAGATTACAAGTGGAGTGCAAAATTATTGTGCGCCCACAAACGGTCAAATTTGCCCGTTTGCGGGAGCACGATAATTAACCAGCCATTACAAGTGGCTGGCTATTGCTACCACGAGCATGCGGTAGCAATTAGTGCTCAGAAAATTAACCAGAGATCCGATCTCTGGTTAATTTTCTAAAAGTTCCCAAAAGCCCTCAATATAGAGGGCATTATAGTTTTTTATAAACAGTTTTTGGGGTCTAAAGTTGGTGGGAGTGGGGTGTTAGAAAAAAAAAACGCAGTGAAAAGTGCCTTTACATTCCAGTCTATGGGAACAGTTTGTTCCCAGTAAATATACTGTATATGTATATGACTATATACATATATATTTAAGTGTTAATATTTATATATACACATTTTAACACATAAATATATATGTTTATAATCATATACATATACTGTATATTTAAATTAGCTGCCATCGCTGCACTACTTATGCCCTTCTCTGACCGCATCAGAACGAGGCTCCCATTGGAGCCTATGTAGGCGCGATCTCGTGATCACAATGCTTCCCAGCAATGCGAATGCGTGCTCGTGTTTGAATTGCTGTAATCTTGTAATACCAGCGCACATTAGCATGGGTTGGTATTACACAGTGCAGCGCAAATATCACTTTCTTGAAAGCGATATGTAGCGCCCCACTTGTAATCTGGCCCTTAACTGGTTGTGACGGTTTAGGGGTTAATAGTTTAGGGGTTGTTTGCATTGGGGGTATTGGTGGTTTAGGGGTTAATAGGTTTTGGGGTTATTAGGTTAATAGGTTATGGCAGATTATGGGGTTAATAGTGTAGCAGAGTTAGTATGCGTTGGGGGTGAGGGCACGTACGGTTAAATATTTTTAATGTCTTTTTTTTTTTTTAAATAAAAGTATTTTTAAATTTATCTTCAAGACATCCAAAGCTTTCTTTTATCCATATTTACGCCAGCATGAATGCAATAAGCAATAAATTACTTGTTTATAGAAGCATGTAAAAAAGTAGGTTTTAAAATGCTGATACTGTTCAACATTTAAAAAAAATATGGAGATCTGTCACATGGCCACTTTAAAATGCATGAGATTTAATATGACATTTAAATTATAAGAGGGAATCCATGTATAATTTATACCGTAAAATGAATAGTCTATTTGTGGGAATGTATTGGAGCTTAGAGTATTCATCACTACACAAGAGGAGTAAGATGTAATCCATTCTCAAAATGGTCTGTGTCAGCATTTGAAAGAGTCTGAGGAATGGATTTTCTGTTATCACTCCTAAGGCTTATGTTACTGTCACGCTGCGCTGGGATATCAGAGCTTCACCTTACTGTAACTCTTTAACCATGTTGGCATGTTATGTAATGCATTGCAGAGCTAGATAGGGTCACTAAGTATAACCCCAGTCAACCTCTATTATGAATTAAGACATTTTAAAGAGACAGAGAAGTCCTCCTTACCTGTAAACCAAATGTTTTAAAAATTACATATTATAAAATTTAGAAAATGTTATAAAATAAAATCTATATATATATTTTATTTCCATATGACACGGAAACAAAATCTATTTAAACAAGCTGTAATGTTCTGTATCAATGAAACTATTACTTTTTTCCATTAACTATAAAAAATATGAATATATAATAACAGTATTGCTGCACTGTAAGATATATCTTTAAGAGTAAATATATGTGATGTGCAAATGATAAATACACTATATGACCAAAAGTATGTGGACACCTGACCATCACACATATATGAGATGTGCCTCCGATTCCAAATCTGTGGGCATTAATATAAAGTTGCCCGGCCACACTCTTTTCTGGCTACAACCACTCTTCTGGGAGGGTTTACCACAAGATTTTGGAGTGTGCCTGTGGGAATTTGTGCATATTCAACCAAAAGAGCATTTGTGAGGAAGGTGCTGATGTTTGACTAGAAGGTCTGGCTGGCACTCAGAGTTCCAATTCATCCCAAAGGTATTCAGTGAAGTTGAGGTCAGGGCTCTGTGCAAGCCATTTGCGTTCCTCCACACATAACTCAAACCATGTTTTCATGGACCTCACTTTGTGCATAGGGTAGCGGTCATCATGCTGGAACAGAAAATGGCATTCCTCAGCTGTTCTCACGAAGATGAAAGCAACCAATTGTCTAAAATGTTTTTGTATACTGTAGCATTAAGATGACCCTTCAATGGAACTAAGTGGCCTAACTTAATCCTTGAAAAACAGCCCCCGACCATTATCCCTCTTCCACTAAACTTTCAGTAGATAATATGCATTTGTTATGTACCGTTCTACTTGCATCTGCTACACCCAGATTCTTCCATCAGACTTCCAGATAGTGAAGCATGATTCATCACTCCAGAGAACACCACTCGAGGGATAGCCTATATGAGTTTTGCAGTATGCTCCCATACAAAGTCTATTATGTAAGGCATTTAGCACACCCACTCTATCTGACATCCAGATGGTAGCGTGACCTAGGATTTTTTGCTTTATTACTTTCAACTTGTAATATCGGCACAAAAATAAAAGCACTATTGAATTGGGGCCAGATTACAAGTGGATCGCTATTGTTTGCGAGTGAGCAATAATCAGGTCTTTGCATTCATTTGCGCACAAGTTAAATTGCTCTCATATTACTAGTTGAAAGTAAATTATTTTTTTTAAATAGTTTTTATTGAGGTTATGCAAATAAAGCAACAATACAGGTTTTCAATAGTACAGGATAAATGTATATATCAATATTACATTAGCCATCCATCAGCATATAATCACCAGAATATTTAACATGGTATGAAACTGAAACCTCTAGAATATTCATATTTTTATAGAAGTATAAACTGTGTCCAAACACTGAACGCACAGGCCAAGTATCAGTTGGTAGTCAGAGCTTTACTAGAAGTATTTATAAAGATATGGTAGATTTTGTAGGTAAAGTATGAATCAAAAGTGAGCTGATGAAAGCACTAACTACGTGTGGGAGTGTTTGGTAATGATGAAAAGAAACTTAAATTTATGCTTTTAGGCATCTTCTGAAGAGGGAGCACCGAGCATGACAGAAAAGGGGTGAAGAGGGGAGGAATCATGGTATAGGAAGGAGAGGGAAGAAAGAGGAAAAAAAAGGGAATGAAAAGCCTCTAGAAGCTTGCATAAGTCTTTGTCAGTTTTAAGTTATAGGAGTCCTAATTTTCTTCCATAATTCCCAGGTTTGACAGTGTAGTAAGACCTTGTTATTTGTGGTAACTATAGGGCCTTCCATCACTTCTAGATAGTCCATAATTTTGGCCAGATTGCCCCAATTGGGAATAGAGGGTTGTTTCCACTTACGTGCAATACTTAGCTTGACAGCTGTTAGTAGGTAAATGCTGAGGAGACCCACCGGGGAGAGAGGGAGCCCAACGCCCAAACGAAACAGTACTTTCTGTGGATCCAGCCACAGATTTGGATCCACTTCTAAGCATCTATGTGAAAGCATAGCCCAAAGAGGCTGTAGGGCAGGGCATTCCCGCTATATGTGTGCTGACAATCCTAATTGGCCGCAGTCTCTCCAACAAAGCGGGGAGTTCACAGGGGAAATTTTAAAAAGTCGTAGTGGGGTCATTTGCCATTGCATGCATATCTTGAGGTACAGCTCCAGCATTGTAACGCAATGGATAGCCCGCCTAGTTACACTCATGGCTTTAGATCATTCCTCTTGAGAGGTAGTTGAAAGTAAATTTGATTGGTGACTGTAATCTTGATTTATGCTAGAATGATTACCATAACCTCAGAGCTATGGTTAACTGTTTTGCAAAACAAAAAAGTGTCACAAAATACATTACAAAGAACAGTTACACTCATAATAACACTATCTAACAAAAACATTTCAATAAAATATTGCACAAAAAAGTTATAAGGACTCAAAGATATGAGATCCCAGGTGAGGTTAGGGGAAAAAAGGTAGGTAAAGGGCTTTAAAATAGAGAAACATACATACAGTATACATGTATAAAGATGTATATGTGTATATATTGTTTATATATATATATATATATATATATATATATATATATATATACATTTGTATTTATATGTGTATATATGTATTTACACACATATATGCACATATAAACACATAAATACATATATGTAAAATCATATTTATTCAATATTCATATTAATAAAGTGTTATACAGCATATTTATTGTAAATATTTGACATTCCAATGTTCTGCACATAGAAGAATATGTTTTATGTAACTTTAAATAGATATTCCTATTTATATTTATATATATATATATATATATATATATATACCTATATACAGCATAATCATTTATGTGTGTGTGTATATATATATATATATATATATATATATATATATATACTGTATGTATATATATATATATATATATATATATATATATATGTATATATATATATTGTACCAAAAAAAATCAGATATAGAAATAGAATATGTATTTATGAATAAATAGAACATATTCTGCTATGTGAAGAACATTGGAATGTGAAATATTCATATTTTTATGTAGGGTTAGCGCACTTGAGAATATGTGTTCAGGTTAGTGCGAGAGTGGAGTGGTTTATTTCTCACTTTTTTGTATCCATTGACTATGGGGGAATAGGTTATAGCGTGCCTAATATTGTATGTTTGACTTTTTGCGCTCATCGGGTTAGTGCACAAGCGATAATGTTTTACTTTTAACTCATAATATGAGTGCAACCTGATGTGCGCAAAAAAGTTTACTTCTAGCACAGTTAACGCTTGAACGAGAGCATTAAATAGTGCTCCACTTGTAATCTGGCCCCGAATTTGATCGGTGTTAGTGCACAATAGCGTTACTATGTTTGTGCTCTATTTGTAAACTAGGTATAAATGTTTTAAAATTATTTCATGCTTTCATTTTGATAGCACAAGCCAACACATTTGTTAAGAAAAGCTGATTATTAAAACACTAAGACATATGTAAGGTACTTTTTAGTGATATTACTTTATTTGTACAAAATAAGCCAGGTTAACTTCTTATTTTATTTGCACTACTGAACAGCACAAAATGTGTGATATTCTATTATGAAGAAATTAGGATTGTATACATCATTTGATATACTAATGTCCTAGAGAGAGATTGCTGTGTTAGGTTTGTCGATAGATATAAAGAATTAAGAGGATAGAAATATCAAGGTCTTTTGTCGGTCAAAATCTTATAGCAAGAAGTCAGGCGTATAACGCGTTTTAATAGTAAGAAAGATTTAGAAAGAACACTAAGGAGATCAAAGGACCAGGAAAATAAATATTGTTAAATCAGTATGTATTAAAGAATCACATGTGAAATGTGTACAGTATATCTGAAACATCAAACGATTTCCACTGCACTGTAACAGCCTGTGAAACATTGACTTTGAAAATCATGCATTCAAATTAAAGGGACACTCAGGTTAAATTAAATTTTCATAATTCAGATACAGCATGTAATTTTAAACAACTTTCCAATTTACTTCCATTAAAAAAAATGTGCACAGTCTTTTATATTTACAATTTTTGAGTCACCAGATCCTACTGAGCATGTGCAAGAATTCAGACTATACGTATATGCATTTGTGATTGGCTTATTGCTATCACATGGTACAAGGGGAGTGGAAATACATATAACTTTGAAATTTGTTATAAAAAAATCTACTACTCATTTGAAGTTCAGACTAAGTGCTATTGCATTGTCTTGTTATCTTGCATTTGTTGATTATGCAAATCTAATGTGTTGACTGGTCCTTTAAATAAGAGCATTAAAAATGGACAATTATTTGATATAATTTATCATGCCTGACTTTTTATTGTTTCATTAAATAGTAAGAATAAACTTGAATGTGTGGAGTGGCTGAAATATTTTTTTTACAATAGGGCTTTTTCTTTATTTCCTTCAAACACAATAAACTTTATTGACATGACAGAATTTATTTTAGTTCTGTCAAACTTCACACACACACACAAAGGCAAATTGTCAAAGTGAAAAAGTCAGAGGCCTAGATTTAGAGTTCGGCGGTAGCCGTCAAAACCAGCGTTAGAGGCTCCTAACGCTGGTTTTGGGCGCCCGCTGGTATTTGGAGTCAGTGATTAAAGATTCTAACGCTCACTTTTCAGCCGCGACTTTTCCATACCGCAGATCCCCCTACGCCATTTGCGTAGCCTATCTTTTCAATGGGATCTTTCTAACGCCGGTATTTAGAGTCGTTTCTGCAGTGAGCGTTAGAGCTCTAACGACAAGATTCCAGCCGCCTGAAAATAGCAGGAGTTAAGAGCTTTCTGGCTAACGCCGGTTTATAAAGCTCTTAACTACTGTACCCTAAAGTACACTAACACCCATAAACTACCTATGTACCCCTAAACCGAGCTCCCCCCACATCGCCGCCACTCGATTAAAATTTTTAACCCCTAATCTGCCGACCGCCACCTACGTTATACTTATGTACCCCTAATCTGCTGCCCCTAACCCCGCCGACCCCTATATTATATTTCTTAACCCCTAACTTGCCCCCCACAACGTCGCCGCAAGCTACTTAAAATAATTAACCCCTAATCTTCCGACCGCAAATCGCCGCCACCTACGTTATCCCTATGTACCCCTAATCTGCTACCCCTAACACCGCCGACCCCTATATTATATTTATTAACCCCTAATCTGCCCCCCTCAACGTCGCCGACACCTGCCTACACTTATTAACCCCTAATCTGCCGAGCGGACCTGAGCGCTACTATAATAAAGTTATTAACCCCTAATCCGCCTCACTAACCCTATCATAAATAGTATTAACCCCTAATCTGCCCTCCCTAACATCGCCGACACCTAACTTCAATTATTAACCCCTAATCTGCCGACCGGAGCTCACCGCTATTCTAATAAATGTATTAACCCCTAAAGCTAAGTCTAACCCTAACACTAACACCCCCCTAAGTTAAATATAATTTTTATCTAACGAAATAAATTAACTCTTATTAAATAAATTATTCCTATTTAAAGCTAAATACTTACCTGTAAAATACATCCTAATATAGCTACAATATAAATTATAATTATATTATAGCTATTTTAGGATTAATATTTATTTTACAGGTAACTTTGTAATTATTTTAACCAGGTACAATAGCTATTAAATAGTTAAGAACTATTTAATAGTTACCTAGTTAAAATAATAACAAAATTACCTGTAAAATAAGTCCTAACCTAAGATATAATTAAACCTAACACTACCCTATCAATAAAATAATTAAATAAACTACCTACAATTACCTACAATTAACCTAACACTACACTATCAATAAATTAATTAAACACAATTCCTACAAATAAATACAATTAAATAAACTAGCTAAAGTACAAAAAATAAAAAAGATCTAAGTTACAGAAAATAAAAAAATATTTACAAACATAATAAAAATATTACAACAATTTTAAACTAATTACACCTACTCTAAGCCCCCTAATAAAATAACAAAGCCCCCCAAAATAAAAAATTCCCTACCCTATTCTAAATTAAAAAAGTTACAAGCTCTTTTACCTTACCAGCCCTGAACAGGGCCCTTTGCGGGGCATGCCCCAAGAATTTCAGCTCTTTTGCCTTTAAAAAAAAACATACAATACCCCCCCCCCCAACATTACAACCCACCACCCACATACCCCTAATCTAACCCAAACCCCCCTTAAATAAACCTAACACTAAGCCCCTGAAGATCTTCCTACCTTGTCTTCACCATCCAGGTTCACCGATCCGTCCTGAAGAGCTCCTCCGATGTCCTGATCCAAGCCCAAGCGGGGGCTGAAGAGGTCCATGATCCGGTCAAAGTCTTCATCCAAGCGGGGCAGAAGAGGATCTTCCATCCGATTGAAGTCATCATCCAGGCGGCATCTTCGATCTTCTTCCATCCGGAGCGAAGCGGCAGGATCCTGAAGACATCCAGCGCGGAACATCCATCCGGACCGACGACTGAACGACGAATGACTGTTCCTTTAAGGGACGTCATCCAAGATGGCGTCCCTCGAATTCCGATTGGCTGATAGGATTCTATCAGCCAATCGGAATTAAGGTAGGAATTTTCTGATTGGCTGATGGAATCAGCCAATCAGAATCAAGTTCAATCCGATTGGCTGATCCAATCAGCCAATCAGATTGAGCTCGCATTCTATTGGCTGTTCCGATCAGCCAATAGAATGCGAGCTCAATCTGATTGGCTGATTGGATCGGCCAATCGGATTGAACTAGATTCTGATTGGCTGATTCCATCAGCCAATCAGAAAATTCCTACCTTAATTCCGATTGGCTGATAGAATCCTATCAGCCAATCGGAATTCGAGGGACGCCATCTTGGATGACGTCCCTTAAAGGAACAGTCATTCGTCGTTCAGTCGTCGGTCCGGATGGATGTTCCGCGCTGGATGTCTTCAGGATCCTGCCGCTTCGCTCCGGATGGAAGAAGATCGAAGATGCCGCCTGGATGATGACTTCAATCGGATGGAAGATCCTCTTCTGCCCCGCTTGGATGAAGACTTTGACCGGATCATGGACCTCTTCAGCCCCCGCTTGGGCTTGGATCAGGACATCGGAGGAGCTCTTCAGGACGGATCGGTGAACCTGGATGGTGAAGACAAGGTAGGAAGATCTTCAGGGGCTTAGTGTTAGGTTTATTTAAGGGGGGTTTGGGTTAGATTAGGGGTATGTGGGTGGTGGGTTGTAATGTTGGGGGGGGGTATGGTATGTTTTTTTTTACAGGCAAAAGAGCTGAAATCCTTGGGGCATGCCCCGCAAAGGGCCCTGTTCAGGGCTGGTAAGGTAAAAGAGCTTGTAACTTTTTTAATTTAGAATAGGGTAGGGAATTTTTTATTTTGGGGGGCTTTGTTATTTTATTAGGGGGCTTAGAGTAGGTGTAATTAGTTTAAAATTGTTGTAATATTTTTATTATGTTTGTAAATATTTTTTTATTTTCTGTAACTTAGATCTTTTTTATTTTTTGTACTTTAGCTAGTTTATTTAATTGTATTTATTTGTAGGAATTGTGTTTAATTAATTTATTGATAGTGTAGTGTTAGGTTAATTGTAGGTAATTGTAGGTAGTTTATTTAATTATTTTATTGATAGGGTAGTGTTAGGTTTAATTATATCTTAGGTTAGGACTTATTTTACAGGTAATTTTGTTATTATTTTAACTAGGTAACTATTAAATAGTTCTTAACTATTTAATAGCTATTGTACCTGGTTAAAATAAATACAAAGTTACCTGTAAAATAAATATTAATCCTAAAATAGCTATAATATAATTATAATTTATATTGTAGCTATATTAGGATGTATTTTACAGGTAAGTATTTAGCTTTAAATAGGAATAAGTTATTTAATAAGAGTTAATTTATTTCGTTAGATTTAAATTATATTTAACTTAGGGGGGTGTTAGTGTTAGGGTTAGACTTAGCTTTAGGGGTTAATACATTTATTAGAATAGCGGTGAGGTCCGCTCGGCAGATTAGGGGTTAATAATTGAAGTTAGGTGTCGGCGATGTTAGGGAGGGCAGATTAGGGGTTAATACTATTTATGATAGGGTTAGTGAGGCGGATTAGGGGTTAATAACTTTATTATAGTAGCGCTCAGGTCCGCTCGGCAGATTAGGGGTTAATAAGTGTAGGCAGGTGTCGGCGACGTTGAGGGGGGCAGATTAGGGGTTAATAAATATAATATAGGGGTCGGCGATGTTAGGGCAGCAGATTAGGGGTACATAGGGATAACGTAGGTTGCGGCGGTTTACGGAGCGGCAGATTAGGGGTTTAAAAAAATATGCAGGGGTCAGCGATAGCGGGGGGGCCGATTAGGGGTTAATAAGTGTAAGGGTAGGGGTTTTTAGACTCGGGGTACATGTTAGGGTGTTAGGTGCAGACGTAGGAAGTGTTTCCCCATAGGAAACAATGGGGCTGCGTTAGGAGCTGAACGCTGCTTTTTTGCAGGTGTTAGGTTTTTTTTCAGCTCAAACAGTCCCATTGTTTCCTATGGGAGAATCGTGCACGAGCACGTTTTGGAGGCCGGTCGCGTCCGTAAGCAACTCTGGTATCGAGAGTTGCATTTGCGGTAAAAATGCTCTACGCTCCTTTTTTGGAGCCTAACGCAGCATTTGTTTTAACTCTCGATACCAGAGTTAAATTTATGGTGCGGCCAGAAAAAAGCCCGCGGAGCGTTAACAGCCCTTTTACCGCCGAACTCCAAATCTAGGCCAGTGTGTTTTAGTCATAGATAAGGATGCAAGGATTTAGGAGGCGTTTCTTACTCTTTGACAGGTGTAACATAATGCACAGCTGTTTTTTCCCCGAATCTTTTCTTCTCTTAAGGGAATTACTGGTTTTGTATGGAAAAGAGCAATGTGGATACAAGGTCATAAAATCAGCCAACTGAATCTGTGATGCTCTCAAATTTCCTTGCGGGTAGTAATCATGATAAGCTTCATGTGTCATCTGTTAAAATAAATAAATAAATCAGTTTTACTGGTATGACTGGTGCAAGAAATACATTTCATATAATGGTACTACTTGAATAGTCTGAATATTTAGTATAAACAGGTACTGCCTAATGAAATTAAAGGAACAGCAAAGTAAAAATAAAAAGATTGATCATTTAGATAGAGCGTGCAGTTGTAAACAAGCTTACTTCTCTTACCAAATTTTCTTTGTTCTCTTAAAATTGTATCCTTTGTTGAAGAGTAAAGCTATAGAGGCTGATAAAGCGCATTAAAATGATAATAACAACAACAATAAAATAATAACGTAGAGTTGTCTCCACAAAACCCATGCCAGTCCATATCATTGTTGGTAATTAATCTCTCTCTCTCTCTCACACTCTCTCTCTCTCTCTCTCTCTCTCTCTCTCACTCACTCACTTACTCACACTCTCTCACACTCTCTTACACACTCTCTCACGCTTTGAATGTACCCAAGACAGATGAATGTATAAGACATTTAGCTAAGAAGGGGATTGGAGTAATTTGACAGAAACCATTATAGGGACATACAAATTATTACTATCAGTTATTTGTAGAGTGCCAACAGATTCCGTAGCGCTATAAACATAGATGTGGGGGCTGATTTATTAAGTGTCTGGTGGACATGATCCGCTATAGCGGATGATGTCCGCCAGACATGGATAAATGCCGACAGCATATCCTGTCTGCATTTATCATTTAACAAACAGTTATGGTGAACTGCTTGTGCAATGCCGACCCCTGCAGACAGGCCGCTAGCAGGGGGTGTCAATCAACCCAATCGTATGAGATCGGGCGGATTGATGTCCGCTGCCTCAGAGGAGGCGTACGAGTTAAGGAGCACCGGTCTTAAGACTGCTGCTTCTTAACTCCTGTTTCCGGTGAGCCTGAAGGCTCGCGCGGAAACAGGGGTATACGGCCCCATTCGGGCCATGATAAATTGGCCCATTGGTATGCAAGGTACATACCATACAGATATAAAAAATGATTTGTTCCAATGCTGGAAAAAGCAGCTGAAATAAAAAGGAAAGAAAACAAAGATCAGCAGATGAGTAAGAAATCTGGCTTTTTCTTATATGAGTGGACTAGTAACTTTTTCTTTCCTTACTAGTACCGTTTTCCTGACTTATACACCAAAGTGAATTTTCACCCCTCCTAATCACGCTATTCAAATAAGTATGTTAAATAATTACAGTGCAATAGGAAATAGTTGTACCTAACCTTCCACTAATGTCTCTATCGATATTAAAAAAATTCAATTTGGACGCATTGTTTCTAGATAAATATTCTGTCTCAGAAGGGGAGAGAATTTCTTGCAGGCAAATAAAGTTTTCCTTCCTATAATAGAATCATTATAGCGTAGTGTCAAATTTTCATTGGATTTTACGTTATCTCTTTTTACTTCTATCTGCAGCAGGTTTAAGACATTTTATTTATCCTTATCTAAAATCTACCTCTTCGAAAGGAATTACAAATACATTGAATGGCCCCTGGCTTAAACCTGAGATTTCTGACCTTTTTATATAATAAACCTCTTCAGCATGATCCATCTATTAAGGTACCCTACAGCTGTTAAATTTCCCATAAAAAAAGTTGAAATTACAATGAAATGCAACCTTACTTTTCTTCATTTGCAGTATTAAAATTTCAATTTCATTAAAAGAATGATGTATAGTAAAGATATAAAGCTAAATATTTAACCCTTAGGTTTTGCAATGTGTCATTTTAATTAAAAAAGGAAATAACCATTACTTAGATCAGGGGTGGTGAACCTTTTTGGGAGTCTCTCAAGTGCTCATAGTACTTTAAAAAATAAAATAAAGCAAAATTAAAGAAACATTATAATGTTTTTATACTTTTGAATCCATATTATATATCAATAACTAAAGATTAGCATAGATTAATTTATTGAGTGCTACATTTGCAGTAATTTAAAGCAATTATAGTATGGTGGTTGCTCAGTTGTGGAGTGCCATGAAATTTATTATAAATGCCACCTTGGACGCTAGTGCCATAGTAACCGGATTTAGATTGTAAGCTCTAAAACAGTATATTATGTAGTTGCTGATTATAATGTTAATAATTATTTTACTACAAACCTCAAAATACAACTATCATACCATGAGAACAGGTTTGATGCCTTTTGAGAAAATGACTGTGCTCCACTTTTTAAGTTTCTGCTTCACTTCAGCCATGTGACTGTTGCACAGATATACAGTATATCTACTTGGCATACATAGAACAGATGCATACACACATACACATATACATACACACACATACATGCATACATAAACACATACAGTACATACACACACATACAGACATACAGACACACATACATACAAACATACATATATATATACATACATAAACACGCATGCATACATACACACACATGCTTACATACATGCATACATACATTCATAAACACACATACATACACACATGGATACAAACACACATACATGCAAACATACATACATACACACTTATATACATAAACACATATGCACATACATACAAACATACACACATTCTCTCTCATACACACACACATACATACATATATATACACACATGCAGTAAATACACACACATACATACATAAACAAATTTACACATGCATAATACACACTAACATACACATAGACACATATACACATATTTGCACACATTCATACATACACACATACATATATACACACACATACACACATGCAGTACATATACACATACATTTACAAATTCATACATACACACACACATACATATACACGTACACACAGATACATACATACACACATACATAAATACATATGCATATACACACATACATACACACATGCAGTACATACACACACATAAATATATAAATACCTACATACACACTAACATATATACATACATACATAAACATGTAAACACACATACATGCATACACACTTACAGTACATACACATACACATGCATACATACACATACATACACACATTCACACATACACACTTACAGCACATACACATACACATACATACATACACACATTCACACATACACACATATACTTACATAAACACATGCACACTTACAGTACATACACATACACATGCATACATACACATACATACACACATTCACACATACACACTTACAGTACATACACATACACATGCATACATACACACATTCACACATATACATACATAAACACATACACACTTACAGTACATACACATACACATGCATACATACACATACATACACACATTCACACATACACACTTACAGTGCATACACATACACATGCATACATACACACATTCACACATACACACATATACATACATAAACACATACACACTTACAGTACATACACATACATACATACACATACATACACACATTCACACATACACACTTACAGTACATACACATACACATGCATACATACACATACATACACACACACATTCACACATACACACTTACAGTACATACACATACACATGCATACATACACACATTCACACATACACACATATACATACAGAAAATCACACATACACACTTGCAGTACATACACATACACATGCATACATACACACATTCACACATAGACACATATACATACATAAACACATACACACTTACAGTACATACACATACACATGCATACATACACATACATACACACATTCACTCATACACACTTACAGTACATACACATACACATACACATGCATACATACACACATTCACACATACACACATATACATACATAAACACATACACACACAAGATTAAATGGTCAAGTACCATATCCCTTTAATCCAGTCAGAAAGAAAAAACTTATTTTCATAATTAAACATATTTTTTCTAAGTATTGTCTAAATATAACTTAAATGTATTATTCCATAGCATTTTCGTGTGTTTTGTAAGGCAAAATAGCAAGCAATAATCATTTACTTCAGGTTAAAAAAGCACAACATTTTAAAGTGGTATTTTGGATTGAGCATGAACACATCTCTTAACTGACCACTTGCAATATGAACACATGAGCATGCGCTACTGCTCTGTGCTATCAATTAAAAGTATAGGGCATGCTAAAAAGGTTTTGGACTCATTAAGATGTTTTGGATAACATTGTTAATCATCTATTTGTAATACCAGACAACTTTCCTTTATTGAAGTAGCAGCAATGCACTACTGGGAGCTAGCTGAAAACACCAGTACGTCAATGACTCCACCACCAATCAGCAGCTAGCTTCAGGCTCCTGAGCTGATCTAGGTATGCTTTTTTAAAGGGATGGTAAATTTTCTATACTCTAATAAACCCATTGCATTCCTAAACCTACTTATGGTGGATCGCTATGTTTTTTTTTTTTTTTTATATTCAATCAGTAGTTTAAAAAATATTATCTTTGTCCTCCACCCCCATATCTTCTTCCTTCTTGCTTCACCTTGTCACATAGAGAGCGGTCCCACCTGCTCCCTATGTCAATCTATGGACAGCGTTTCTTCATGGTTAGCTTTGCGCATAAGTGTCCCTGTATGCTAATTACAATTTGTAGATGCCAAAAATCATTAGCACATGCGCTGTCCAATGAAGGGGCATGCGTGTTTGTTCAAAGGACACCAGCTGGCCCGCCTTATGATTGGACAAGACTTTTAAAAAAAATGTATAAAAATAGATGGGTGGAGGAACGGCGGCACAACATGAACATTTTCACAGGTATTATATGTTAATAATCACAAATTACATGGAAGTAATGAATAAAAAAAAACCATTCCTTTAAAAAAAAAAATCACATGCAGCGTTGCATTGGCGGATAGTTTACCACCACTTTAACAAAGAATACCAAAAGAATGAATCAAATTAGATAACAGAAAAAAATTGGAAAGTTGTTCAAAATTGTATACCCTATCTGAATCATGAAAGAAGAAAATATAAGAAAACATGAGTGTGATTATAATGACCTTGTTTCACTGCCCGCCTTTAATTAGAGAAGAGGGGATAACATTAGCGCTGCGGAATCTGTTGGCGCTCTACAAATAACCGATGATAATAATAATAATAATGATGTATATTAGACTCATTATAGGTGTGTTGTGTGTCTGTCTGTACACTTCACCCCAGAGACTCAATAGAATCTTATTGCAATCATTTTCTTGTACATTAGCTGAATGTGGTCTTGGCCTAACCTTGAATATTTCATATATATTTAGCCCTGGAGGAAGAATTAATTAAAGCACAAAACACAGCCAAAAAAAAAGAAATCTTAATAGATTTTTAGTTTAGTCTCATGGCTTAATCATATCATTCTTTCCCCTTATTACTCCCATTCTAATGTCCTTAAGTTTAATTATGAAGTGAGTACAAGGGAATGGTTTCTGTAATGTGCAGTACTCTTATGTTTCCTGTTTTCATAACTGAAGGGCTATTTGGAAGACTCATGTGTCGGTCTGCAAAAAAAAATGTAATTGTGAATATTACCTTACTATTGGGATTGTTCATCAAATTCTTAAATCTGAAATGTTGTTTGTTTGTTTTTTTACGTTAATCAGTTGTTGTTTTTCCTCACTTTATCTAGAAGCATAATGTTTTAAAGTATTACAAGTTACATGTTTTATATGTTTTAAAGGGTCATCAAAGTTATTTTATGAGCCCTTGCCAACTCATGGATAGCTAAGTAAAAACATCCTGGTTTCATTTGCCTGGGAGGTACAAAGGGCAGACTTCCCAACCAAGGGAAATCCCATAGTTGGGAGTTATAAGAACAGGAGACATTCATATCTGAGTGCAGGGTCTGACCATATTTTTTTTTTTTTTATTAAAGTAAATGCCCATATTTTAGAATTTAGGATTTTAAATTCCATACAATCTCTCTTTTAACTATGTGACTTTGTAAATACTTGTTAAACCTATTAAAAAATAAAGGTTTCATTGATATTCAATGTCAGTGGGATAACTTTTAACTATTAACAGCTTTGCCCTTTTAAAGGAAAACACTTTTCATTAAAAATATTTTATGCCCAATATTTATATTTGTAAAAAATGTTTATTTGAAAAGTTATTGTTTTGATGAAGATTAAATAGTTACTGTCTAGAAGTGAAGAATTATATCAGCAGCCTCTCAATACCGTACACAATTGTCACTTATTGGGGCATCCTATCCTCTTTAGGGACATTTTTATCCCCATGTATCAAAAGGCGTGCAGACCACTTCTAAACTTGAGAAACTGTCCGCACGCCTTCGCCTCATATGGACAGCAGCCCGTATGCAGCATTATACACTCTGCTGAGTGGAAACCCAACACACATTACTTTTATTGTGCTCAAGTGATTGTGTTTACTTTAAGTTTGTAATACACACGTTACTCCCGACGCTCACAAATAGGCGCGAAAAACCCAATATCACTTGCATGCAACCATTAGCGTGCCACTAGTAATCTTTTACTGTAATGGGAAATTCACTTTATATAAAGCAAACATTAATGGAAATTATGTATTAAGGGCCAGATTACAAGTGGAGCACTAACTAGTGCTTTCGTTAGAGCGCTAACTGCACTAGCGGTAAACCTTTTGCCCGAGTCAGGTTGCACTAGTATTACAAGTTGAAAGTAAAAAAAGTTATAGCTCCATCACTAACCGGACTCACGCAATTTACAATAACCTACTCGCGCACTTACCTGAATCACCATAAAACCACAACTCTAATAACCCCTAAACCGCCACATATCCCACCGCAAAGTTCCCACTACACTATGAACCCCTAAACCGCCACCCCCACATCGCAAGATAACCCACTAACAGCTAAACCCCCCTAACCTAACACCTACTAAGTTAACCCAAAATAAAGTAACCCTACCTTTACAAAAAAAGTTAACTTCCCATTAAAAAATAAAAACTTACCTGTGAAATAAAAAAAAATCTAATCTTACCTCTTAAAATAAAAAACCTAACATTTCTATTAAAATTTTAAATAACATTAAAGAAACCCCGCTACCATCACAAAAAAAACCCCTACCATTACAAAAACAAAAACCTACCATAACAAAAAAGACAAAAACAAAAAAAACTACCATTACCAAAATAACAGACCCTAATATTAGAAAAAAATACAAAATAAATTACTAAAAAAGGGCTTACTCTAAAAAGGGCTTAAAAGGGCTTACTCTAAAAAGTGCACTGAAAAAAGACATTTGGCTGTGCATTGCCTTTAAAATGACATTTAGCTCTTTTGCTGCCCAGAGAAAAAAAATATAAAACCTAATCTTAAAAAAATAACCCACTCTAAACACCAAGATGGTACTCACCAAAGATGATGGCGGCAGCGCTCCTCCATCCGTGCAGAGCTCCAACTTCATCCTGCTGGCATGTGGCGGAGGTCGTGGTGGCTGTGGTCCTCGAACATGGAGGTCCTCTTCATGCGGTCACCAGCCGCACACTGCATTTTGAATGCGAGGTACTCCTTGCATTCTTATTGGCTGATTTCCATGCTCAAATTCAAATCAGCCAATAGAATGAAAGCTTTTTCTATTGGCTGATTTGAATTTTCAACAAAAGAGCTGGATCAATTTGGGGCAATGCCCTACAAATGGCCCTTTTAAGAGCTATTTGTAGTTTATTTTTAGAATAGGGTTTTTGTTTTTTATTTTGGAGTGTTTTTTTTTTATTTTGGGGTATTAAAATAGGCATAGTCCTTTTTCATTTTTGTTTATTTGTTGTTGTTTTTTGCAAGCTTAGTGCTTTTATTTTTTGTAATGGTAGTTTGTTTTTACTGTAATGTTACGTTTTTTTTAACGTAATGTTAGTTTGTGTTTTTAATGTAATGGTAGGTTATTTTTTATTGTAATGGTAGGTTGTCTTTTTTTACTGTAATGGTAGGTTTTTATTTTGTAAAGGTAAGGTTAGATTTTTTTTTAGGTAAGTTTTTATTTTTTTAAATGAAGTTTCTGCCCGTATACTATACACTAACCTCACTACCTGTCCCCTCGACCCCATCCCCTCACAACTACTCCCCTCCCTATCTTCTACCCTTACCCCTATACTCACACACATCTTCAACCTCTCCCTCAACACTGGTATAGTTCCCACATCTCTTAAACATGCATTAGTTACACCTTTCCTCAAAAAACCTTCTCTCGATCCAACCTCCCTATCCAACTACCGCCCTATTTCCCTACTCCCTCTTGCCTTAAAGCTTCTTGAAAGCTAGTATATGCACGTCTATCACATTTCCTTACATTAAACTCCCTCCTTAATCCACTGCAATCTGGATTTCGCCCCCTTCACTCAACAGAGACAGCAATTGTTAAGGCTACCAATGACCTACTTACAGCAAAATCTAAAGGCCACTTCTCTCTACTTATTCTCTTTGATCTGTCTGCAGCCTTTGATACTGTCGACAACCCTCTTTTGCTTCATACCTTCCAATCCTCCGGCATCTGCGACACAGCTCTCTCTTGGTTCTCTTCCTATCTGTCTAACCATACCTTTAGTGTAGCCTTCTCTGGGGCATCCTCTGCCCCGTTACCTCTTTCTGTTGGGGTACCACAAGGCTCTGTCCTCGGTCCCCTTCTCTTCTCAGTCTACATGTCCTTATTAAGTTCCTTAATAAAGTCCCACGGGTTTCATTTTCATTTGTATGCCGACGATACCCAAATCTACCTCTCTGCACCAGAACTATCCTTCATTGCTAACCCGTGTCACTATTTGTCTCTCTCATATCTCATCTTGAAAGTCCTCTCACTACCTCAAGCTAAATCTCTCCAAAACTGAGCTCCTTATTTTCCACCCTTCTTCCAAAATCTCCACCCCTGATGTCTCTATAACTGTTGATAACTCCATCATTACCTCAACCTCATATGCCCAATGTCTTGGGGTCACAATTTACTCAGATCTTTCTTTTGCTCCTCACATTCAGTCCTTGGCTAAAGCCTGCCACTTCTATCTTAAAAACATCGCTAAAATCAGACATTTCCTTACACAAGACACAACTAAGATTTGAATCCACTCTCTCATCCTTTCCCACCTCAACTACTTCAACTCCATCCTCTCTGGTCTCCCTAGCTGCCGCCTAGCTCCTTTACAATCCATAATGAATGCCTCTGCCAGGCTCATCTTCCTTACACATTGCTCTTCATCTGCTGCACCTCTCTGCCAATCCCTTCACTGGCTTCCTCTTGCCTCCAGGATTAAACACAAATTTCTCACTCTGACACACAAAGCCATTAATTGCATTGCTCCTCCCTACATCTCAGATCTTGTCTCCAGATACTCTCCCTCCAGTCCCCTTTGCTCCACTCATGATCTCCTATTTTCCTCCTCTCTTGTTACCTCCTCACATTGCCGTTTACAAGATTTGTCCAGACTGGCTCCCATCTTATGGAACTCTCTGCCTCGCTCCACAAGACTCTACCCTAGTTTTAAAAGCTTCAAGTGCACCCTGAAGACTCTACTATTCAGGGATACATACAACCTACACTAACCTTCCTATCTCCACTGCTATTCCCTTAAATCCCATAGCATTTAAGCCTATGAGCCCAGCTGTTTATAGTCCACCTTCATAAGAGCCGACTACAACAGTGCAACTCTCGGCAGGACCCTCTTCCCTGAAATTGTTTTTTATATACCACCTATGTTCATAGCGATGCGGAACCTGTTGGCGCTCTATAAATACCTGATAATAATAATAATAATAAAAAATAGTAGTTAGGTTTTATTTGGTAAAGGTAGGGTTAGTCTATTTTTGGTTAACTTAAAGGGCCACTAAATCCAAAATCTTTCTTTCATGAATCAGATAGAACATTCAAATTTAAACAACATTACAATTTACTTCTATTATTTATTTTGCTTCATTTTTTAGATATCCTTATTTGAAGAAAAAGCAATGCACATGGGTGAGCCAATCACATGAGGCTTCTATGTGCAGCAACCAATCAGCAGCTACTGAGCATATCTAGATATGCTTTTCAGCAAAGAATATCAAGAGAATAAAACAAATTAGATAATAGAAGTAAATTAGAAATATGTTTAAAATTGCATTCTCTTTCTAAATCATGAAAAATGTGGGTTTTATGTCCCTTTAAGGGTTGTTAGGTTAGGGGGTTTATATGTTAGTGGGTTACTTTGCTTTGTGGATCGGGGGTTTAGGGGTTAATAGGGTAGTGCAGACTTTGTGATGTGGGGGGGGCTGGTGGTTTAGGGGAAAATAGTGTAAAGACGTAGTTTGCGATGTGGGAGGCTGGCGTTTTAGGGGTTCGTAGTGTAATGCGGATGTTGTGATGTGGGTGGGTGTGGCAGTTTAGGGGTTAATAGTGTGGATGCTTACTTTACGGTGGAGTGTGTGGTGGTTTAGGGGTTAATAGTGTAAAGTGGTAGTTTGCAATGTGGGTAGTGGCGGTTTAGGGGTTCATAGTCAAGTTTAGTGCAACTGTTTTATCTGGAAAAACTCTTTACGCTACCTTTCAGGTTGCGTAAAAAGTTTGAGCAGTAAATGCAATTGCATCTACTTTCAACTTTTAATACGAGCGGATATTATCGCTAGGGATGGGCAAATGTTTCGCAACATTGAATGAAACTAATTTTAACACGTTCGTTCGTTTTGAATTTCGAATGTTTGTGCAACATTCTAAAATTAATTTAATGTAATAGTATTTCGAACGCTTTCTTTAAATGTAGTATTCAATTAGAATTATGCAATATTCGAATTCTAAAAATTCGAATTTATATATTTGTAATAGTATTTCTAATCCTTTCTTTAAATGTAATATTCAAATTAAGCAATATTCAAATTAAAAAAATTCTAATTTATATTTTTGCATAAATTCACATAGCTAGTGTATTTTAGGCATCCAATGCTGAAGTTTGAGCATTGCTTTATTTTATTTCATTACTATGTCTACTACTAAAGCAACTGTGAATCAAAGTCCTATGAGATACATTTATAAAAATATGAGGAGAAAGATTATTAATTTTTATTCTTCAAGATTTTCCATATAGTACAATTTTATTACAATGATTCGTTAAGCAAATGACTGAAGCAAGAAACCCGCCAGTACAATTGTATCATAAAATGAGCATATAACACATCATTTATTTTGATATGGCTAATTTTACTGCAGGTTACAATACTTGTAATAAAGGCATATAATATAATAACCATAACTGTGTATAATCTGTTTTACATATGCCAAAAATCTGCAAATAAATTAAAGAGACAGTAACATCAAAATTCAACTTGAATAGATTGGACAGAGCATGTCATTTTAAATAAGTTTCCAATTTACTTGTATTATCAATTTTGCTTAGTTCTCTTGGTATCCCTTGTTAAAGTGTAATCCTAGGTGAGCATACACGTGTCTTTAGCCTTCTGGCAGCAGTGTTTGCAACAATGTTTATATCAATGTTATGCACTCACTGCAACCATAGAATGCTAAAGATACATGCAAGCTCCTAAGCCTTTATCAGCCTTACTAGATTTACTCTTCAACAGAGGATACCAAGAGAACAAAGCTAATTTAATATAAAAATTAAATTGGAAAATTGTTTAAAATTACATGCTCTATACAAATCATGAAAGTTTAATTTTGACTTTACGGTCACCTTAAAGGTACATTAAAAAGCTCTAAAAATAGTTCTCTTGGGACCCTTTGTTATAGTGTAATACTATGTGAGCTCAGGACCATGCACATATCTTTAGCCATCTGCAGTATTTGCAACAGTGTTTATAGCAATGTTATACACAATTGTAAGCACTGCTGCCATAGAATGCTAAAGACGTGTAAGCCCAGGAGCCTGCACGTGTCTTTAGCCATCTGGCTGCAGTGTTTGCAACAATATTTATAGTAATGATATATACAATTGCAAGCACTGCTGCCATAGAATGCTAAAGACATGTTGTCACTCCGCTCCTCTGTGCTCCTCTGCTCCTTTCGCTGCTCCGTCCTGTTGCTATGGCCATTGCTATGGTTCCTGTGGGCGCACAGTGATGACATCATCGCCACACAACACTTCCCCTCTGATGCCGGTCAGATCACTTGTGAGTCCTTTTGGCACGAATCTGCACCTATGTAAGTACCTGCGTTACTTACCTTCAGCGCCCAAATATAGGTTACTCTTGTGCTTCCCTGGGTTATAATATTCTGAACTGCTGTTACTTTGATTGTTTATTGTTACTGAACTCTGCCTGTCTGACCACTCTGCCTGTTTAACCCTTGAATTGCTGGATTGCCTTATTGTTACCAAACTCTGCTTGTCTGAACACTCTGCTGCTTAACCCTTGAATTGCTGGATTGCCTTATTGTTACTGAACTCTGCCTGTCTGACCATTGTATTGGTTTACCCCTGAACTGCTAAGCTGCTGGATTACCTTTTGTTGCTGACCTCTGCCTGTTTCTGACCATTTTACTGGTTTACCCCTGAACTGCTAAACTGCTGGATTGCTTTCTGTTGCCAAACTCTGCCTGTCTCTGACCATTCTCTGCCTTAACCTTATTGCAGTGAAGGACTAACCTGTCTACCATGAGTACTGCTTACCTAATTTCTTAAACTCACTTTGTTCTGGGATGTTTCCTTATCCTTCCACTTGACGCTGGGATAAGAAGACAACTGGCCAAGTTTGATCTGATAGGGAAATATCCCATGAGCTTTACACATGTGAGCTCAGGAGCGTGCACATTTTTTAGTGATCTGGTAGCAGTGTGTGACGGATACCCCGGCTACCCCGACTCGGTAGCTCCGCCACACGGGTCCTGCTTCCTCCCTGCCGACTGCAGCTATGTAGCAGTCAAGTGACCACAGCCTGTAGCCACCCCTGATGCCCGACAGCACCAGTACTCAGGGTCCCACCCTGTGGCAGACTCCAGCTACCCAGACTAGGTAGCTCTGCCTGAGGGTCCTTCCTCTGCCTGGAACAGGCTGCTATGTAGCTCAGGAAAGTGATTCTAGCAGGAGCCCACCTAAATGACTAGACAGACAAGCATTCAAGTGAAATAAGAACTGACTTTATTGGGACAAACACACATCTTTTATACACACACATCTTGATAAGACATGGAGACAATGCCACAGTTTTCCCACCATTCCCGCCCCTCCAGACTGACCGGCGCCTCCATAGCAACCATAGTCCCACAGAATCCCAGGACACAGTGGTGACAGTTATGGGGTGATCCCGGGGGAGCGGCGGCACTTCCAGGATGTCATTTGAAAGCTCTCGGTCCCCAGATGCCACATTCCAAAAAGCAGCATGATTCGTTATTGGGGACCAGAGATACAGCCCATTGAAGTTATGGGGGTAGGGGTGTCCAAAACCCCCGGTTCCCAAAGCAGCTCCCCTCAGGTAATTCCCCCACCTCTTGTCCTCCCTAGGGGCTACTAATCCCCAAAAGAGCGGAGTTCTGGGGCACATGGTTGCTGGAGCGACCAGGGGTAAAGTTAGAGGGTGTCCTGCTGTCCTGTGGCCGAACGCGAGTTCCAGGAGCCCGGACAGCCTGAGAGGGGTAAGACGGGTGTGCGTTGTGAGGCGGCCGACTGGGAGTTCCAGGAGCCCGGCCAGCCTTGGAGGGTTTTCCTGGTCATACACCAGCTCTTCACAAGACAAGCAAACAAAAGCTTCCAGGGATTGTGGTTGCTCTGAGGAGCCCAAAACCACTGAGAAACAACAGGGGTGAGGTTGTAGGGGGGTGGGGGGTAGCCTTAGCTGTCTGGTATCCGTGACACAGTGTTTATAGCAATGTTGTACACAATTGCAATCCTTGCTGCCATAGAATGCTAAAGACATGTGCCCACTCCTAAGCTTCTATCAGCCTTACTAGATTTACTCTTCTACTAGCTTACAAAGGTAAGCCTGTAACTTTAAATGGCATTAGGCACCTTTTGCTTTGTGTAAAATTGTGCTTGTTCCGTGCTCCCTAGAAAAGCCACAAAAAAAACTAATTCTGCAAATTGCCTAAACCAACTCTTTAATTTGCAGAATTTCGGGGGTTTTTTTGGCTTTTTTAGGGAGCACGGAACAAGCACAATTTTACACAAATCAAAGGGTGCCTAATGCCATTTTAAGTTACAGGTTTACCTTTGTAAGTGCGACAAAGCACAACTTTTAGAGGTGTATAATGTACCTTTAAGGGGACAGTAAAGTAAAAATTAAAGTTTCATGATTCAGATAGAGCAGGCAATTTAAAAAATCTTTCCAATATACTGTACTTCCATTATGAAAACATACACATTCTTTATATAGCACACTTTCTTAGGCTAAAGCTCTTACTGAGCATGTGCAGAAGTCCCCAGTAAATACATATATTCATTTTGTTATTGGCTAATGGCTGTCACATAATAAATGGAGAGGAAACTTTGGATTACTGCTCATTTAAAATTCAAAGTAAAAGCTATTGCCTTGTCTTTTCATTGTGTATTTGTTAATTATTAAATTCTACTGTATTTAGATGCCCTTGGTGAAACCGACCCTCAAACTTGTTGCACATTGTGAGACAGCGTGTCAGCTGCAGTAGTTGTTTCTGGGAAATGGGCTGGAATTGTTCCAGGGCCAATTTAAACTTTCATCCCTCTGAGGTCCATAATTTGAATACATACAGAAAGAGAAGTGCTCTCTCAGGAACAAACAAACAGCTTGGTAGCTTGTTCTATGGCGATATACCACCTGGGGCAGCCTTTTTTGAGCCCAATTGTGCTTTTTACAGTGAAGAAATGTACGGAAATTTACTGATCCCGCCTAACAAAGTCAGTCCAGACCCAAAATACCAGTCTATCCCTGTCTGAACAAGGAACATGGAAACAACAGATTATGGTTTTGGCCTTCTTTTGGCCTTGTCAGTGAGGTCCAGCCATACTTCTCTATGCACATTGGGTAAGGAGTCCACATCAAGATTCCCCCATTACTAGGGTTGCCACATTGCCACCTTAAACAGGACACATATGAAAAATACATGTGTTAGGGCTGTTTAAAGAAATGTCTTGAATAATGTTCCATTATATGTCCTTTTTTTAAAGCGGCAATATGGCCACCTTACCCATCACCCTTAGGGAGACCTCCCTATAGTCATATTACAAATACATACAGAAAGAGAAGTGCTTTCTCTGGAGAGAAAAACAGCTCAGTAGCTTGTACTATTGTGATTTGCCAGCTGATCCCACCTAACAAGGTCAGTCAAGCCCTGAAATACCAGGCAATACCTCTCCGAACAAGGAACATGACAATTCCAGATGATTATTTCATCTTTCTTTGCGCCTCCTCAGTGAGGTGCAGCCATATTCCTCTAAGTAAATTGGACAAGAAGTCCACTTCTGGTTTCCCCCATCACCCTTAGGAAGTCTTCACTAGGGTTATATTACAAATACATACAGAAAGAGAAACACTCATTCAGGAGCAAATAGTTCTGTTGTTTAATAATAATTATAATAAACTTATATAAATAACTTATTTTCTGTTAAGTCTGAGTTGGTAACAATAATATCTTTGAATCTCCTTGAAAGAAACAAAATACAAATATTTATAAAGTTTTACCAAATGTCATCTTTTATGTTCATTTAATTATCACAAGGAAATGTTTTATTTTGTCTATCTGAATTCTTTGTTACTATTCTGTACCTCGATTTTTGAAAAGAAACAAACCTATTATTTATTTATTTTTTATCAAAGTACTCCACGTGTTCAAACCTTTTGTTTCTACTTACAAAAGCGTGACTAAAGAACTGAAATTGATGCATATTTCTTTTTCGGCAGTTGATGGCTTATGCCTATTTTTTTTATTTTTTTTTAAATGGAAAGAATGAATTAATAAAGCAAAGAAAAGTATGTGGGCAGTAGATTTATTAACCATATAGTAATCTGTCAGTTTGTACAAAATATCTTTTAAGAATTTTAAGTAATTTGTAAACATTGCTTAGTCTTGTCTTCATGTTTATGAATTTAGCCAGTTGATTAACCCTTTCCTGCCGGGGTTAAAGTGTCTACATCGGAACAACTGTTCCGATGTAGACAAATTGAAATCACGCGATCGTGCACACGATCACAAGATTTCAATTATTGGATCGGGTCTGGGGGGCGTCCCTATAATCCTAGGAATGCCCTCCAGACCGCAATCAAATCCAGAAAGTGCAGTAGGCTTCAGGACAGCCGTTGGCTATGACGTTCATTCCGTCATAACGGCTCTAAAGCCCAGTGTAATTATGACGGAATAGAACGGCATAACGGCATTAAAAGGTTAAAGAAACATTAAACACAAAATAAATGCTAGATAGAATGATGCATTAAAAGAAAAGATTTGTTCATACTTAAAGCCTCACTCCCCTTTCTTTATGAGGACTTCACAGGCAAGATGCTGTTATTACTCCAGGATGATAATTATTAGTGCAGTTGTAGCCTTTAATTCACATTTCTTTTCCTATTAGACCATAGAACATTACTTTTGTTTTATCAAGCAGTCTTGAATATAAAAAAGTTCTTGGAGGACCTATTCCTTATATTGTCCCTATATTGCTCTAATTATATAACTATGAAGGACCCAAGAAAGGTCTGGCAAAATATTATTAGGGACAAAAATGAGGATCTTGTTTGTATTATTTTTACTCTTAGATAACATATGTAATTTTGTTGAAAGCTTGCTATTCTTATGCTTGTATGTTTTTCAGTTTATGTATATCCTCAATAAAAAAAATTAAAAGAAAAGATTAGTCTGAGAATATCCTGTAGATGCGTTTTTTTAAAGTTTCATTAGTTGTTTAAATATTGACAAAATAAGGGAAATGTTTTGTGTCTATAAAACAATGTGAGCTGCCATATTATAACTTAGGTTACTTTCTCTGCTGTGGAATATAGCGGTGTTCTGCACTTCCATTTCTAACAGGAACTGAAAAGCTCACAATTTAAGAATGAAATTAAATGAAAAGGGGACAAAATAAATAAAGTATATTGCATAGTTTTATATACACTCACCCGCCACTTTATTAGGTACACCTTGCTAGTACCGGGTTGGACCCCCTTTTGCCTTCAGAACTGCCTTAATTCTTCGTGGCATAGATTTAACAAGGTGTTGGAAACATTCCTCAGACATTTTGGTCCATATTGACATGATAGCATCACGCAGTTGCTGCATATTTGTCGGCTGCACATCCATGATGCGAATCTCCCGTTCCACCACATCCCAAAGGTGCTCTATTGGATTGAGATCTGGTGACTGTGGAGGCCATTGGAGTACAGTGAACTCATTGTCATGTTCAAGAAACCAGTTTGAGATGACTTGAACTTTGTGACATGGTGCATTATCCTGCTGGAAGTAACCATCAGGAGATGGGTACACTGTAGTCATAAAGGGATGGACATTGTCAGCAACAATACTCAGGTAGGCCGTGGCATTTAAACAATGCTCAATTGATACTAAGGGGCCCCAAGTGTGCCAAGAAATATCCCCCGCACCATTACACCACCACCACCAGCCTGAACTGTTAATACAAAGCAGGATGGATCCATGGTTTCATGTTGTTTACACCAAATTCTGACCCTACCATTTGAATGTCGCAGCTGAAATCGAGACTCATCAGACATTTTTTCCAATCTTCTGTTGTCCAATTTTGGTGAGCCTGTGTGAATTGTAGCCTCAGTTTTCTGTTCTTAGCTGACAGGAGTGGCACCCTAGTGCGGTCTTCTGCTGCTGTAGCCCATCTGCTTCAAGGTTCGACGTGTTGTGTTTTCAGAGATGGTATTCTGCATAACTTGGTTGTAACAAATGGTTATTTGAGTTACTGTTGCCTTTCTATCATCTTGAACCAGTCTGCCCATTCTCCTCTGACCTCTGATATCAACAAGGCATTTTCGTCCACACAACTGCTGCTCACTGGATATTTTCTCTTTTTCGGCCCATTCTCTGTAAACCCTAGAGATGGTTGTGCATGAAAATCCCATTAGATCAGCAGTTTTTTAAATACTCAGACCAGCCTGTCTGGCATCAACAACCATGCCACGTTCAAAGTCACTTAAATCCCCTTTCTTCCCCATTCCGATGCTCAGTTTGAACTTCAGCAAGTCGTTCTTACCACATATAGATGCCTAAATGCATTGAGTTGCTGCCATGTGATTGGCTGATTTCCTAATAAAGTGGCCAGTAAGTGTGTGTGTATATATATATATATATATATATATATATATATATGTATATCCACGATTTATCATTTTATATTGCCATTTAAAAGTGTTTAATGTTCCTTTAACACTTCATGCAAAGTAATACAGATACAAATTCACAAATCCGGAATTCCAAAATTCAAACTTATTCTGAAATCCAAGATTTTTAATTAATATTTTTTTTAAAGACAAAATGATCAAAATTACTATTTTTCCCAGCCGGTAAGTCACAATCTTTTCTGCCTGTGTCTTTGGTTTGGTTTTTGTGTTCTAAAATGCAAATAATATGTTACCTTTCTGATTACTTTACTGTACTATCATTCTGAGGGTACTATGTATATAAAAGTATTAAACATTATATAAAACTACCTTTAGGAATAGGATACATGTTTAAGCTGCATTATGACATGTAAATATTGCCTAAATGATATAAGACATTGAGGTTTATACATGTTTTATATGTTTTACATATCAAGTTCATGGAATGAAGCTTACTGGCTAAAGAGTAGAACTCCCACAGTTCTATTGGTTGACCGTGACACACCCCACAAGCATGAACACAAAAAAATGCTCCTTTAGCTTTTAAACCCTTGTGGTTATTATTTGTTATAGTCTTTATAACATCTCATGTGTGTTTAACTGGCGCACATATTCAGATAACTGTAAGTAATTATGCAAATGGTTCTCGATTCAGAAGGTATTTTATAAATTATTAGCTAAAGGAGGTACAACAATTATAATGAGCATTTATGTTACAACGTAGTAAATGCTATATACTGTATATAATGAATAAAGATAATTCTGCAGTATTTGGAGTAATGAGTTAGAACACATATAAGCTTAAAATATTTTCATACAGTTTTCAGATCTCAAGGCTTTTATAGCATTGTTGCCATTTACACAAAAAAAATCAGAGTCTAAGTATTTCTAATTAAAAAGAAAGAAAGAAATATGAAAACTGTGACGGAACTACACACTGATGGATAATTTGTTGACACAAGTAACTTTGTACGATTCCAACCAACATTAACCACTTAAGTGAGGATAATGCCAGGCTTAAGTGTAGATGACAACCAAGTTTCATCATCCCGGGGGGCTTTCGGTGCTGATCACGGACCCCCTGCACTAAAGGCAGATAACCATTTGGTCAGGAGATCAGCATCTCAGAGGGAATGCAGATATGCTGGTGACATCATAACCCATGAGTGTAGTGACATCACCAAGTCCCAGGAACCCAAAAATACAGGCTGAAGAAAAAGGCTAGACTGGAGGGGGTAATTACAAATAACCCTTAATCTTAGCTCCCTTAAGTTGCAGATGCCTCCAAGACCCACCGTTTGAAAGGCAATCATCTGCTTTGGTGTGTCTTGGTGGTATAAAGTGTAAGCAAAATTTGAAAAAAAAATAATAATGATAATAATAATAAAATACACACACACTATTTCATGAAGTTCCTCTAAGCTATTATAATAAGCCATCAAAAAAGGTCAACATGGACCCTTTTTCTTTAAAATAAGTTTTAATAGCCAGGGGATTGCTGTAGTAATAGTGATCACCTGGCATAAATAAATGTGCATTTATTCAAGTAGAGGTTCATGAGACCCCCTCTTATAAAACTATACACAATTGCCCTTATTTATGTGACGATAAACACACGTTATTGTTTATATTTTTTTTAATTGAGATATGCATATTTTTACACATTTATTGCAGATTTTTTTTACATCATGATATATATATATATGTGTGTGTGTGTGTGTGTGTGTGTGTGAATGTGCTTGATAATAGCTTAATTAGCTAGACCCCTCCCTATATAATTGGCCAATCAAGTATAACTGTGAATATTCATAGGCATCCTTTGGAAGTACAGTGCTTGGAAAATATTGGGGGGGGGGGGTTTGGAACAAATGCAGATGTAATTAGCTATTATATCCTCCTTTACAAACATTTTGAAACTAGAAGTGACCTCTGTCTCATATCAGTCCCCAGGTCAAAACCATGTCCCTAAAGGCCCATCTGCCATATAGGTCCAAATAATGGTACTAAATAGTACTAAAGAAATTGCATTATTTAAACAAAAATATCATTAAAAGATAGAAATAATAAAATGTATACTTTACTTGGGATTTAAGGGAAACAATCAATCTATTAATTCCCCCATAAAAGTAATTTGCTATCTCAACACTAAAATATTATTAAAAAAAAGAGACCTGGGCATTATGACCCATGTCTTACTTCTCATACATAATTGTTGAACACACATTAAGCACACAGTCGCCATATATGATTGTAACTAGAATTGACCCTTATCTCAGTTCTTTTGACAGACATGTAATTTAGCCAATCAGTTCTGACTCTTAAATAACTCCACAGGAGTGAGCACAATGTTATCTATATGACACACTTGAACCTGCAGTGAGTGTCTAACTGTCTAAAACTATCAAACTGCACTGAGATAAGAGGCAGTTCAACTGCTTTGAAATTAGCATATGAGCAAACCTAGGTTTAGCTTTCCACAAAGAATACCATGAGAGCAAAGCAAATTTGATGATACAAATAAATTGGAAAAAGGTTTAAAATTGCATGCCCTATCATCATGCAAGTTTAATTTTGGCTAGACTGTCCCTTTAAATACTTGACACTTAACAACTTTATTCAAAACCAACAACTTTTATACCAATTTCTGTATTTAGTCACTGAGACTTGTAAACATCTAAACAACATAAAAACAAGCAAAATTAATTGAACTAGTTGACTCTTGCCTGCTGTGAAGAGGAAATCTTTGAGTACATACAGTGCGTTAGTGCATACCAATTCTCATTAATATTTTCCAGGTGTCCCTTACTTGACCAGAAAATCAAATAACTTGGCACACTTGACAAAACTGAAATACCTAGTACTTAATTAGTTCAGGAGATGAAAGGAATCTCTATTGCATCTGAACATTAAGTAATCAGATTTAATGTGAAATGTCTCAAATAACATCAAAAGTAAATTAAAAAAAAAAGCTGAAAATTGAATGTTATATGAATCCTAATACTTGTTTTAGTACACAATAAGCATTCTGTAAAAATTGCACATTTACCATTGAAATGGAAACAAAGTGAGTTTTGTTTTAAACATTATGATTGGAAGATTAAATTAAACACACATTGAGGCCTATTTAGCAAAGGTCTGTCGGACCTGATCCGACAGTGCGGATCAGGTCCGACAGACATCGCTGAATGCGGAGAGTAATAAGCTCTCCGCAGAGGCATAACTAGAAACCACAGGGCCCAGGTGCAAGAATCTAAGAAGCCCCCCCCCAAAAAAAAAAGTGAATTTGATACATATCTTTTTTTTTTTTTTTACATTTAACACAGAAAAATGTGAATTAGATTACATGTCTGCAAAAGGAGGTACCCTGTGCCCACAGTCTGTGAGATGGTCTGACCCCCATTACTGTATATAGTGACACTGTTTAACCCACCAGCACTGTATATAGTGAGTTAGTGACACAATCTGTAATCTGCCAGTGAGATGGCTGGCCTGACACTACCCGCCCCAGTACTTTATAAAGTGACCACAGTATTCTGACATAGTCCAGCCCCCCCATACTTTATATAGTGGTACTGTATAGTGACACTGTTTACCCCCTCCCCCATGCTGTTGTAACAAGGCCTGTAATTTGCTGGTTCCACAAACATACATACACACACACACATACATGCATAAATACACACACAGTCACATACACACACACACACACACACATAAACACCAATGGGTAAAACAGAAACACTAACCCCTGTAGTCAGAGACACTATTGAAGCATCATGTCACACTCACATGATATCAGTGCAGGCAGTGGCCAGCAGGGGAGTGTCAATCAAGCCGATCGTACTTTAGACCGCTGCTCCATAACTTGCGTTTCTGGCGAGTCTTCAGACTCGCCAGAAGCACGGGCCCTCAAGCACCATTCAGAGCTTGATAAATGGGCCTCAATATCTCAGCAATTAGCTCTTTTAAAATAATAAATAAATAAAATAATGCACATCATTAAATTAGTGTGTAAAGTGCTTTAACCACTAACAGTTTTCAATGTATAGATAGTAAGGTACATTTGAACTGAATGTTAAGAAAGTTTATTTTTGCTTTCTAAACAGAAATGATTAATCTTGCATAAAGACATGTGACTTCTCATTGTGGTTTACATCCCTGGGGTTCCTAGGTATAAGTTAGCCCCATAAGTCTTCAGTAATGTTCTCCCAACTGTCCCGCATAATGATCTGTCTTGTGGCCCTCCTGCAGCTTCTCCTTACCCTTTTTTTGTCCCAGCTTCACCAATCAAAACTTAAACCCACCAATGCACTGCCTAAACCCCTACCCTATATCACAAATCCATGACCACAGAACTTCCAAAACCTAAATTTCCTACTCATGCCCATGGAAAGCCATCAACTCAGTCTTGGTCTTAGTTATACATTATTAATGCGCTAACTAGGCAAAAGTGTTACCCAGTCATGTCTCTAACCTGGGCCAATGATCTAACGCTCTCCACTCATGCAAGGTGATCTAAAAAGTCTCATCTGTATAGTGAGGTCTCTCAAAGCATTTTAGAAACACAGAGTTTACCTTGAGATATGTTTAGCTTAGTATGCAGAGTTCTATATGTGAAGGACAAACTTTAGTATTAAAATATACGATCTGAAAAATTTCTCTCCATGGTGGTGAGTTTTTGATCATCAGGTCTCTTGACTTTATCGTTACCTGCAGTAACTCTCCAGCTCCCTTGTCCTGGTATTAAAGTACTGAACTTTAGGGTATGTGACATGAGCGCATTTTGGCCTAGTTAACAAGACACTTGCCTAGGGCAGCAAATTTTTAAATCTCACTACACACACACTCACTACACACACACACACCATAAACACACACTTACCATATACACACATGCACTCTTGAACATGAACATTTTTCTTTGAAAAGGCCAATTAAAAAAAAAGGCACATTACACCCTCACCAAAAAATATTATGTCTAAAAAAGGCCTAAAACAGGGGGGAAGGAGGAGCAGAATTTTGACTGCCTAGGGCAGCACAAAACCTAAATACGCCACTGGTATGTGAGTATGTGTTTGTACTCTCTATGATCAACCAAGGAACATAACACTGATTGAGGATGAGGTCAGAGAAATCAGAACTATTATTATTATCGTCATTATAGTTTTGACTGTAAGTAGGCTGTCAAGATGGAGAATACAAAATGTAAGAAAAACAAAAACAATTGCTCCACTAGGCAAAACAATAAAGACTGAGTTTGCCATGGAAAAACAAGTGGGTCTTCTAAGCCAATCTTAGAAGTGCCCCATTTTGAACTAGCTACAAATTACAAACGGAAAAATCTGTTTTTTTTTTTACTATATTGTCTATATAGGTAACTGTGAGCGGAATTCACAGATCATGGAAGCTAAAGATGCTAAAGTAAAACATGGCATCTAATTGATTCAATGCTAACAATGACTGCCTAGGGTGTTTGAGCGGTGTCTCACTTAATTTATAGTATGAATTCATAACTGAAAAGCAATTAATAATTTGAAATAGTATTACATAATTTTGTAAATAACATTTTAAAAACATTCATAAATATAGTATAATATAATAAATTAGCATTCGTAATGATCCTATATAAGGTTTCTAAAAATGTCTAAATGTATGTATTAAACTTTGTATTAGGCCAGGTAATGCATTTGTTTATTAAAGGGACAGTCTACTCCAGAATTATTATTGTTTAAAAATGTAGATAAACCCTTTATTACCCGTTCCCAAGTTTTTCATAGCCAACAAGGTTTTATTAATATACTTTTTACCTCTGTGATTACCTTGTTTATAAGCCTCTGCAGACTGCCCCCTTATTTCAGTTCTTTTGACAGACTTGCATTTTAGCCTATCAGCGCCCTCTCATAAGTAACTCCACGGCATGAGCACAATGTACTGTCCCTTTAATATATGAGCTGATCATGTGCAAAAACATAAATATAGAAAAATTACATTCAAACATGGGTTTTCAAGAGGTAGAAACTGTTATAGAAATAGAATAGAAATAGAAAAGTAAAAAAATCAAGCAAACAATATTTGAGAAGTGTTTTAATGGATTGTAGAACCACTGTTGAATTAGAGCAAGCTATTGGTGAAAACATTGCTTTTTAATGTATTGCAGCACTTAAAATTTGAAAACCCCAAGTTAAAAGGGACATTAAACACATCTTGTATAAAAACTGTTCTTATACCACTCTTCTTTGGAGGCCAGAAAGCTAATTCTGTGTAATGTGCTAATGCAGCAAATCAAATAGCAGGTTGAGGCAATTTGCAGCATTTTGAAAGGCCTCTCTAGGGAATGTCGGACAGAGCACCCTTTTTATATAAAAGATTGAGATGTTAAACTTATAATGGATTGGAATAAGCCCCACAAGTTCCTAGGAATTAATTAACCCAACTTTTTTCTTTCGTGATTCAGATAGAGCATGCAATTTTAAACAACTTTCTAATTTACTCCTATTATCATTTTTTCTTCGTTCACTTGCTATTTTTATTTGAAAAAGAAGGCATCTAAGTTTCTTTTTTGTTTCAGATCTCTGGACAGCACTTCTTTTTATTGGTGGATGAATTTATCCACCAATCAGCAAGAATAACCCAGGTTTTTCACCATTCTTGTATTTCAAATAAAGATACCAAGAGAAGTAAAAAAATTTGATAATAGGAGTAAATTAGAAAGTTGCTTAAAATTGCATGCTCTATCTAAATCACGAAAGAAAAAAAATTGGGTTCAGTGTCCCTTTAAGTACCATTTAGCACCTGTTTCAGTAGTTAAAAAGGGACAACTGAACATTAATATGCATTTATACATGTCAGAGTATTACTTTATATAATTTTCAAGCAATCATAAATATGTTTAAGTAGTTTAATTGTAATACTAACTATGATACTGCAACATTCTCTTTATCTTGTGGTATTTAAACTGTTGACATACTTTAAGGTGCAGAGATGTGTCATTAAAGTGCTTGTTTTACATTTTACAAAATATTTGTATTTATTTGTTTATTTATGTTGCATGCGAGTGAGATTAAAAGTAAAAGACAACAATTATTATACAGGAATTAGCCAGAGTTATTGAGCACATATGTTGGTAATAAACAGGGAAGCAGGGCCGTAACTACAGTGGTTGCAGGGTCTCCACTACTACTGGGCCTATCCTTTTAGGGGGCCTGCAGCCACTGCTCCCTCTAAGCTGTGCAGCTGGTGTGGATTAAGAGTCATAAATATTGCTCATTAGCTATGCTTTGGAAGGGGTTCTGTTGAAATAAGGGGGGCCCTGCCACAGAGTTTGCCCTGGGGCCCAGTGACTTCTAGTTATGCCTCTGCAGGAAAGCCAGCACAGTAGCCATAAAACACAGATGTCAGAGAAAAAAAAGTACATGCATTTCTCAGTTCTATGCTTTGGAACAATCATTATTTCATGTAAAATGTTATAGCATATTTCCCTCAGTTTAACAGCTAAAAACATTACTTGCTATTGCAAATTATAAGCATAAAGTAAATCAGACAGTAACATATCATACTCTACCAGTTCAACATATAAGGAAGATGAAACACAGAATGCAATATGTCTCTGTACAGATTTTTATAAAAAAAAAAAAAAGTGTAATCATTAAAACCTTTATTAATTGTCCAGGAATGTGGAAGTCACATTTCCAATGGTCAAGATGATCGGAAGTATAGTGTAGCAAACTGTGTGCTATTTCCAATTAACATCAGTAGAACAAACAGAAAAATATCCCAGCACTTCAGAGCTCAGAATGATTAAAAACATTGTTTATTATCAACAATTCAAATATAAAGCATGCGTAAGTGTTTGGCACATTATCCTGACACGTTTCACGCTTCAATCAGCTCTTAGTCATAGATCAGAGGAATACATTTCATAAAGTCTATACGATGAATGATATTGCACTATACATCATTTTGGCCTCTGGCATATCATTTGACTCCAATACACCTTGCATGAGAAAACAAAATATGCATTTGATAGAAATCTATGTTAAAGGTCTTTCAGGTAGTTAAAAGCGACATATTTTAAACCAGTCTTGTTTAACATACAACCCAAAACCCACACCGCTTAAAATCCAGATATATCTGTCCTTTGTCTCAATCCTTGTTTAAAAAAATCTTTTGTGCAGTTGTTATCTACAATCATGGTAATCTCATCTGCAATTCATATCCAGCAAGGTGGGAATAATGTGTCATTAGATAAGTCACATAAACATATTTTGTAGATGAACATTGTAGATTATGTACAGTTGTTTTTCTCTCTCTTCTTAAAGGGACATGAAACCCACATTTTTTCTTTCATGATTTAGAAAGAGAATGCAGTTTTAAACATATTTCTAATTTACTTCTGTTATCTAATTTGTTTTATTCTCTTGATATTCTTTGCTGAAAAGCATATCTAGATATGCTTAGTAGCTGCTGATTGGTTGCTGCACATAGAAGCCTTGTGTGATTGGCTCACCATGTGCATTGCTTTTTCTTCAACTAAGGATATCTAAAAAATGAAGCAAAATAAATACTAGAAGTAAATTGTAATGTTGTTTAAATTTGTATGGTCTATCTGAATCATGAAAGAAAGATTTAGGGTTTAGTGGCCCTTTAAGAGAATGAGTAATCTAAAATACTAAACTTTTTACTACATGTGTGACTGCTTAGATCCATAGACAGACGTATTTACTTCTGTCTTCTAATTGGCCACAGGCTAAATTGGTGTTCAATAGGTGTATTATAGTACTTTTCTGTGTGTGTTACAACCTGCAGATTTTGCTAAAAACATGACAGTTTAACCAATAAGTTTCATGTCCCTATAAGACAGGAGCCATCATCACATTGATGATAAAGAGCTGTTTGTGGTTAAAGGGACACTGTGCTTAAAACATGTCTGTGATCCGTATGAAAGAACAGCATCTACCCATGCTTATATTTTTCATGAAAAAGTGAAGTAAAAGTTGTTTCAATTTGTTTCAATGAAGCAAATACAGCTGTATCAGTTTTCTTTCTACTTATGCTCGGCTGATAAGTGCTTCCTACTAATGCTCATTGGCTGATATGTGCTTCTTACTAATGCTCATTGGCTGATATGCGCTTCCTACTAATGCTTATTGGCTGATATGTGCTTCCTACTAATGCTCATTGGCTGATATGTGCTTCCTACTAATGCTCATTGGCTATGTCCTTCCTACTAATGCTCATTGGCTGATATGTGCTTCCTACTAATGCTCATTGGCTGATATGTGCTTCCTACTAATGCTTATTGGCTGATATGTGCTTCCTACTAATGCTCATTGGCTGATATGTGCTTCCTACTAATGCTCATTGGCTATGTCCTTCCTACTAATGCTCAATGGCTGATATGTGCTTCCTACTAATGCTCATTAAAGTAATTGTAAAGTTGAATGACTTAAAGGGACAGTCTACCATAGAATTACTATTGTTTTAAAAGATAGATAATCCCTTTATTACCCATTCCCCAGTTTTGCACAACCAACACAGTTATATTAATATACTTTTTACCTCTGTGATTACCTTGTATCTAGGAACCTTCTTCCAGCCCCCTGATCACATAACTGTGACTGTTTATTATCTATTGTCTTAAATTTAGCATTGTTTTGTGCTAAATCTTAAATAACCCCCTGTGCCTGAACACAGTGTTATCTATATGGCCCATGTGTACTTTCTGTCTCTTTGTGTTGAAAAGAGATTTAAAAAGCATGTGATAAGAGGCAGCCCTCAAAGGCTTTGAAATTAGCATATGAGCCTACCTATGTTTAGTTTAAACTAAGAATACCAAGAGAAAAAAAACAAATTTGATGATAAAATTAAATTGCAAAGTTGATTAAAATTAAAAGTCCTATCTGAATAATGAAAGTTTAATTTATACTAGACTGTCCCTTTAAAGGCCAGCATTAAAAAATATTCTTAAAAAGATGGGCACTTTAAGTCATTCAACTTTACAATTGCGTGTCTTTTTAAAATACTTACCTTTTTGTTACTTGAAATTTACTGCCGATCCTCCTCCCACATCTCCTTCAGTATTGAGCAGATCAATGATGATTACGGCTTCCTCCAATCGTTGTGTGCCCCCTTTGGCATCCAGCTTGTGAGGCATGCAACAATTAGAGGAAGCCGGAATGAGCACTTAGAAATTCTCAATGTAGCCACTGCCTTTAGTGAGATAAGGGAGCTACCATTATAAAAATTACTGTCACATGATTTTTGCAGCAAAAGTACCCTACTGAGCATTTGCAAGAAACGGACTGGAGCTTAAACAGATGTCTCCTAGCAACCACTTCAAAGGAAAAGCTATTTCTTTGCCTTCCTGTAGAGACCACAGCCCCCTTGGGGGCTGTGACAGGAACTTAAGGACACTGCATGGCTGAAGGAAAAAAAATATATTTTTATTCAGAGAATACAGATGTAAACTTGTTTACATGCTGCTTTTTCATATGGATAGTAAAACATTTTTGAGTAAAATGCCCCTTTATAAAAATCATTAAACATTTCTTGCTTTTGTGTAAAAAAAATACAGCTTTGTTCCAGAGTCCCTAGAGAGGCCAAAAAGAAACATTCTATAACCTGCAAATGTTTGCAGCATTTTGAAAACCTAGGATAAAGATTTTGCTTTTTGACCTCACTGGGGAGTGTAGGACAAACTCACAGCTAGAATACGAGTTGTGCGTTAGGCTGAAAAAGTAGCGTTAACAGGTCCTAACGCTGCTTTTTTACGCCCGCTGCTATTACGAGTCTTGCAGGTTTAGGGGCACCGCACACTTTTTTGGCCTTACCGCAAAACGACTTACGTAAACTTTGTAAAGTCTTTTTTCTATGGGACTTCCATAGCGCTGATATTACGAGTCTGTCCTGGGAGGCCAAAAAGTGAGCAGTACACCCTCTACCTCCAAGATCCCTAACGCATTTAAAAGTCAATAGTTAAGAGTTTTATGGTACAACGCCGTAACATAAAACTCATGACTAAAGTGCTAAAAGGTACACTAACACCCATAAACTACCTATTAACACCTAAACCGAGGCCCTCCTGCATCACAAATACTAAAATAACATTTTTAACCCCTAATCTGCTGCTCCGGACATCGCCGCAACTATAATAAACATATTAACCCCTAAACCGCCGCACTCCCGCCTCGCAAACACTAGTTAAATATTATTAACCCCTAATCTGCCGTCCCTAACATCGCCACCACCTACCTACATTTATTAACCCCTAATCTGCCGCCCCCAACGTCCCCGCCACTATATTAAATGTATTAACCCCTAAATCTAAGTCTAACCCTAACACCCCTTAACTTAAATATAACTTAAATAAATCTAAAGAAAAATTAATATTATTACCTAAATAATTCCTATTTAAAACTAAATACTTACCTATAAAATAAACCCTAAGCTAGCTACAATATAACTAATAGTTACATTGTAGCTAGCTTAGGGTTTATTTTTATTTTACAGGCAAGTTTGTATTTATTTTAACTAGGTACAATAGTAATTAAATAGTTATTAACTATTTAATAACTACCTAGCTAAAATAAATACAAAAGTACCTGTAAAATAAAACCTAACCTAAGTTACAATAACACCTAACACTACACTATAATTAAATAAATTTACTAAATTAAAAACAATTAAATAAATTAAATTAGCTAAAGTACAAAAAAACAATACACTAAATTACAGAAAATAATAAACAAATTACAAGATATTTAAACTAATTACAATTAATCTAATAGCCCTATCAAAATAAAAAAAGCCCCCCCAAAACAAAAAAAAACCCCTAGCCTAAACTAAACTATCAATAGCCCTTAAAAGGGCCTTTTGCGGGGCATTGCCCCAAAGTAATCAGCTTTTTTACCTGTAAAAAAAATACAAACAACTCCCCCAACAGTAAAACCCACCACCCACACAACCAACCCCCCAAATAAAATACTATCTAAAAAAACTAAGCTCCCCATTGCCTTGAAAAGGGCATTTGGATGGGAATTGCCCTTAAAAGGGCAGTTAGCTCTTTTGTGGCCCAAACCCTAATCTAAAAAATAAAACCCACCAATACACCCTTAAAAAAACCTAACGCTAGCCCCCTGAAGATCGACTTACTGTTCTGAAGACCGGACATCCATCCTCAAGGAAGCGGCAGAAGTCTTCATCCAACCGGGCCAAAGTCCTCAACTAAGCCGGGAGAAGTCTTCATCCAAGCGAAGTGGTCCTCCAGACGGGCAGAAGTCTTCATACAGACAGCATCTTCTACATTCATCCATCCGACCCGGAGCGGGTCCATCTTCAAGACATCCAACGAGGAGCATCCTCTTCATCAGGAGTCTTCTTACTGAATGACGGTTCCTTTAAGTGACGTCATTCAAGATGGCATCCCTTAGATTCCGATTGGCTGATAGAATTCTATCAGCCAATCGGAATTAAGATAGAAAAAATCCTATTGGCTGATGCAATAAGCCAATAGGATTGAACTTCAATCCTATTGGCTGATCCAATAAGCCAATAGGATTGAGCTTGCATTCTATTGGCTGATTGGAACAGCCAATAGAATGCCAGCTCAATCCTTTTGGCTGATTGCATCAGCCAATAGGATTTTTTCTACCTTAATTCCGATTGGCTGATAGAATTCTATCAGCCAATTGGAATCTAAGGGACACCATCTTGGATGACGTCACTTAAAGGAACCGTCATTCAGTAAGGAGACACCCGGATGAAGAGGATGCTCCGCGTCGGATGTCTTGAAGATGGACCCGCTCCGTGTCGGATGGATGAAGATAGAAGATGCCGTCTGGATGAAGAATTCTGCCCGTCTGGAGGACCACTTCGCCCGGTTTGGATGAAGACTTCTCCCAGCTTCGTTGAGGACTTCGGCCCGGTTGGATGAAGACTTCTGCCGCTTCCTTGAAGATGGATGTCCGGTCTTCAGAACAGTAAGTCGATCTTCAGGGGGTTAGTGTTAGGTTTTTTAAGGGTGTATTGGATGGGTTTTATTTTTTAGATTAGGGTTTGGGCCGCAAAAGAGCTAACTGCCCTTTTAAGGGCAATGCCCATCCAAATGCCCTTTTCAGGGCAATGGGGAACTTAGGATTTTTTAGATAGTATTTTATTTGGGGGGTTGGTTGTGTGGGTGGTGGGTTTTACTGTTGGGGGGGTTGTTTGTATTTTTTTTTTACAGGTAAAAGAGCTGATTACTTTGGGGCAATGACCCGCAAAAGGCTCTTTTAAAGTTTATGTAAAGTCAATGCTATCGCCCAATCTCATATTGTTTAGCAATCAAAATTAAGTGGACTTTAATTCATCTTTTTTTTAATCTACCATGTAATCGATATATATACTTATTTATTCTGAATTGTCTTACTCGCTTCCTCCGCCCACCATTTTGGACCGCATATCCAACGTTGATTGACACTCTATTCTACTAATAATCTTTCACACCCCGTGGCGTCCAGCAATATAACTATTAGTTATAT
Source organism: Bombina bombina (assembly GCF_027579735.1). NCBI lineage: Eukaryota > Metazoa > Chordata > Amphibia > Anura > Bombinatoridae > Bombina > Bombina bombina. The sequence continues at coordinate 934,060,844 of NC_069500.1, read as the reverse complement.
TGTATCTAGCTTAGGGTTTATTTTATAGGTAAGTATTTAGTTTTAAATAGGAATTATTTAGGTAATAATATTAATTTTTATGTAGATTTATTTGAATTACATTAAAGTTAGTGGGTATTAGGGTTAGGGTTAGACTTAGGTTTAGGGGTTAAAGGGACAGTCTACCATAAAATTGTTATTGTTTTACAAGATAGATAATCCCTTTATTACCTATTCCCCAGTTTTGCATAACCAACACAGTTATATTAATATACTTTTTACCTCTGTGATTACCTTGTATCTAGGAACCTTCTTCCAGCCCCCTGATCACATGACTGTGACGGTTTATCATCTATTGTCTTGCATTTAGCATTGTTTTATGCTAAATCTTAAATAACCCCCTGTGCCTGAACACAGTGTTATCTATATGGCCCATGTGTACTTTCTGTCTCTTTGTGTTGAAAAGAGATTTAAAAAGCATGTGAAGGGGGGGGGGGGGTGGAGCCAGCTGAACAACTGAGCAGACGTGTTTTTTCACAGCTCCGGCTCTAAGCCGACAAATTATATGTTTCTAACTGCTCAATATCATCTATTTTGCGATATGGCTGCTGCTACAACTGCACCCTGACAAAAGGATAACTCTAACTCTGAAAAAATAACCTACAGTGCGCTAAATGTCGTTTGCTTCCACATCACAGCCAGCCGTTTGGAGTACTGGTGAGCGGCCATCTTAATATCTACGCAGCACCTACTATATGGCGATCCCCTGCAGAGGTGTGAATTGGTTGCAGTCTATCCACACATGGAACCTACTACTTTCCTCAGAGCTTTGGAGGGACTCCTACACCAGCACTTTCATAAGCTGGAAAGACACATGGCGGCGGCTTTCAGCTTCAGCCCAGATCCCTTTTCAGAGACCCCTTGAAGCCGGGTGCTGACAAAAAAGAACCACCTGACGGTCTCAAATATCCTGGCGACCGAGTGACTCCTGAGACCACCCAGGTGTGATATACCTTTAAGGTATATCACCTGTTTGGCCTCTAACCCTATAAAAGGCTTCCTGTTCCTGTATCTCATTGCCTGAATATTGAAGGACAAACACTGCTGTGTATCTGAGTTTCTTAATTGCTCTGATTGTTACTGCAGTATTTCAAACTTTCTACTACAAGTTTTGTTGCTATTTTTCTATTTGTTATTTTGCTAGCAGTTTTGCTACTATTCCTTTTTTGTGCATTATTGGGTAAACCTCTTCTCAGCCTTTTCTCAGGAAACTTCCATTTGTACATTTACCGTTACGCTGACAGGAGTCAGCTGTTTGCAGAATCTCTCAGCAAGGACACGGTGTTTGCAGGACCGGAAGTCAGTCACGCACATACCCGCTGCTGTGTAAACACTGAACACGCCGAGGAGGTCAGGTATCATAGCGGTTACCACTTCAAGCATATTACTTTTCTCATTACTTGTGTTTATACAAAACCTTATATCAACTGTTATTAATACAAATACCGGAACTCATACTAAGACTGTTTACCTAATCTCTGCTCATTGCCGGATTCCTCTCAATACCTGAGCTTCTGTGTGTGTATGTATTGATCGGGTGTGTGTGTGTGAAGACAGAAAGACTCAATCAGATTATACTTCATCATTTGTGAAAAGACTTTTTACTGCTTCTATTACCAATTCAAACTAGCATCTCCTTGCTAAGCTACTCATATCAGAGCCAGCCCACGCTGAGAGAACTATCTTAAAGCATAAAATCTGCTCTCTTATATCTGAAACTACTTAACATCAAAACTAGCTCACTGTGTTGTTACTAAGAGTAATCAGTGACTCCTGAGTATCTTTCACAAAAGAGCAACAAAAACTTATTTTTGTAGCATTTATAACGTATTTGTTACATAATATTCAGGCCATATAAACATTAGTATCAGGTTATTAAACCATGGATCCTAATGAAATCAAAAAGGAATTTAATAATGTGTACCAGAAGTTAGATTTCTTAGCTCATGCATTAAATGAAGTTAAAGCTGAAAACACAGCTATCAAAACCTTGATAAAGGATTCATTAACCCCTAAGGAACCACAGCTTCCTGAGCCACACATACAAACACCTACACCCTTCTCAGGGAAAAGGTCAGAGTTCTGTGACTTTAAAAATGCATGCTTCCTTTTATTTTCTATGAAGCCACGTACCTATCCTACAGATAGAATCAGAGTCTGCACAACTATCTCTTATTTGATTGGTGAACCGCGGACTTGGGCTAATAGATTTTTTGAGAACAATGACCCAATATTAGATTCACTTCAAGAATTCTTTTCTGCTTTAGCTAGTTTATATGAGGACTCAAACAGTCAGCTAAATGCAGAGACAAAATTAAGAGCTCTCAAACAAGGGAAAAGAACAGTGGAAGAATACACAACTGACTTCCAAATGTGGGCTTCTGAATCTCTTTGGAATGAGATCAGCCTGAAAAATCAATTTAGGTTGGGACTCTCAGAGACTCTGAAGGACGAGCTATCTCGTTTGGAAATGCCTGAGACACTTGCATCATTAATTAAACTCAGTACTACACTTGATCGCAGATTAAGAGAAAGAAAGGCAGAAAAGGGTTACTATGATCCTACCCCCAGACGCATGACTCAAACTACCCAAGGTCACGATAGAAACCAATCCACACCCATGGAAATAGGTACTATCAAGGGACCATTATCTGCAGAGGAAAAGACCAGGAGGAGACTGGCGAATCTTTGCCTTTACTGTGCACACAAAGAGCACACAGTATCCTCATGTCCTCTATTGGCCAAACAAAAGAAGGGTAAGATTAAGACCACTATATTTGTGTGTAAAACCAAAACACCTACTCCAAACCAACTCACTTTATCCATTTCTTTACAGTGGGATCAAACACATACCCAGACTGATGCCTTAATAGATTCCGGAGCATCTGGGATATATATAGATGCTGATTATGTATATAGAAATAAAATTCCTGTTGTGTGTAAAAAGCAACCAGTCTTTGTCAAATTAATTGATGGTTCTTTAATACAAAAAGGGCCTATAACCCATCACACCATTCCTTTACTTACCACAACACTAGATGGACATACAGAATATTTAGTCTATGATATAATTCCTATTGATAGACATGAAATAATTCTAGGGTACTCATGGTTGAATACACATAATACAAACATAGATTGGTCGCATAATTCCATTCTCTTAAGTTCGGATTACTGTACTAAAACTTGTTTTCCACATTGTTCGATATCCAGCCTGGCGACTGGTTTACCATTGGCATATTCTGATTTGGTAGATGTGTTCGATCTCAAAGAAGCGGACAGTTTACCACCTCATAGGCCCTTTGACTGTCCAATAGATATAATTCCTGGTTCACAAATCCCATATGGGAAAATCTACCCATTATCTCAAACCGAACTCGAACACTTACGCACATATCTAGATGATAACCTCAAAAAAGGTTTTATTTCACATTCCACATCACCAGCAGCAGCTGGAATCTTTTTTGTAAAAAATAAGGACCACTCACTACGACCCATAATAGATTATAGAGGCCTCAACGCAATTACCATAAAAAATCGTTACCCACTCCCCTTGATACCAGAATTGATAGAAAGATTGACAAATGCAACAATTTATACCAAACTAGACCTTAAAGGTGCTTATAACTTAATTCGCATCAAAAAAGGGGATGAATGGAAAACAGCCTTCAGGACACGCTATGGCTTATTCCAATACAACGTGATGCCATTTGGTTTAACTAACGCCCCAGCGACTTTTCAATATTTTATTAACGAAATATTTCACGATCTCATAGACATATGCGTCATCATCTATCTAGATGATATTCTGGTATATTCCAAATCCCTTAAAGAACATGAAAAACATGTAAGATGGGTCCTGACACGGCTACGAGAGCACCGACTGTTTGCAAAGATGGAAAAATGTAATTTCCATGTTCAACAAATAAAATTTCTTGGATATATCATTTCACCTAATACAATTCAAATGGACCTAGACAAGATCATTGCAATAACTAATTGGCCACAACCTAAAACCCTGAGAGCACTCCAGAGGTTTCTGGGATTCTCCAATTTTTACAGAAAATTTATAAATAAATTTTCAGACATTGTGAAGCCACTCACATTACTTACCAGAAAGAACTGTAACTACAAATGGAATGACGAGGCTCAAAAAGCATTTCTTACTCTAAAACATTTATTCACAGTTGCACCTGTGTTAACCCTGCCTGATTATACTTCACAGTTCATCCTAGAAGTAGATGCTTCTAATTATGGACTAGGAGCTGTCTTATCCCAGAAGGATAAAACTACTCAGGAATTACATCCAATAGAGTACTACTCCAGATCTTTACTCCCAGCTGAACTAAACTACAATGTGGGAGATAAAGAACTTCTAGCGATTAAAGCTGCTTTGGAGCATTGGAGGCACCTTCTGGAAGGTTCTCCAGAACCTTTCCTAATATACACTGACCATAAGAACTTAGAATACTTACGGAAAAACAAGACTCTCTTGGCCCGACAAGTTCGCTGGTCTTTATTCTTAGACCGTTTCAATTTTTTAATCACCTATCGACCTGGAAACAGTAATACTAAAGCTGATGCACTATCTCGAATACCGAATGTCAATTCGAGTCTGGATACCCTCAATCCGATTATTCCTCAAGAAAAATTCTTGGGATCCCTAACCTCTCTTGAAAGTGAGATACTATCTGAAACTCTTAAAGAGACAGAGTTACCAAGTGACTGTGAGAAAGACGAAGCCACCGGACTTTACCTTCACAACAAGAAAATCTATGTTCCCAAAACACTCAGAGATGTCATTTTACATCATCATCATGACAATGTATTAGCAGGACATAAAGGCATACAAAAGACGACAGAGCTAATTAAACGCTACTTCTGGTGGCCTCAAATGGAACTTTCTATTATCTCCTATATAAAAAAATGTGATATATGTGCAAGAAACAAAGTTATACACAAAAAACCAATTGGATATCTCTCACCACTACCAATACCGTCTATGCCATGGTCCACCATCTCCATGGATTTCATAGTAGATCTACCCTCATCTCAACACTTTACCACAATATTAGTAGTTGTTGACCACTTAACAAAGCTTGCACATTTCATCCCTCTCAAGAATCTACCCACTGCTATGACTACAGCTAGAGTATTTTTGAAACACATAGTACGCTTACATGGCATTCCCACTACCATCATTTCTGATCGGGGTACACAGTTTACCTCAGCTCTCTGGAAATCACTTTGTAAACTTTTACAAATAGAGACTAGGTACTCAACTTCATTCCACCCTCAAACCAACGGGTTGACTGAACGCCTAAATCAGACTTTAGAGCAGTTCCTAAGATGTTACATAACCCACTTACAGGACGATTGGGTTGAATACCTACCTATGGCAGAATTCTCTTATAACAATTCGATATCAACATCCACAAAGATGACTCCATTCTTTGCCACTTACGGATATAATCCATCCACTATAGCCATTTCGCATGCCCCGGTCTCTTGTCCAAGTGTTACTGATTTCACCTCAACATTGAAAGACAGACTGGAGATACTCAAACTACATTTAAGTGAGGCTAAAGATCGTCAGAAAAAATATTATGATTATCATCATTCACCAACACCTCTCTACAAAATAGGTGACTTAGTGCTACTATCTACCAAACATCTTAAGCTTCAGCTCCCCAGCAAGAAATTAGCTAATCAATATATCGGACCCTACCGTATTATTTCCATAGTGAATCCAAATGCTGTAAAGTTGAAATTACCCATTGATTGTAGGTTGCACCCTGTATTCCACGTCTCCCTACTGAAACCTTATGACTGCCTTCATCAATCATCTCCTCTCCCTCCTGTTTTGCTTCAGGATGGTCCGGAGTATGAGGTGGAGCGAATTCTTGACTCCAGGGTACGGAGACGTACTCTCCAGTATTTGGTTAAGTGGAAAGGTTATGGTATGGAGGAAAACTCCTGGGTTTCTCACTTGGACGTTCATGCTCCTTCGCTTCGTTCTGCATTCCACAGACGTTACCCCAATAAACCTTCCTGATTTGACCTGGGGGGCCTTGAGGAAGGGGGTATGTGATATACCTTTAAGGTATATCACCTGTTTGGCCTCTAACCCTATAAAAGGCTTCCTGTTCCTGTATCTCATTGCCTGAATATTGAAGGACAAACACTGCTGTGCATCTGAGTTTCTTAATTGCTCTGATTGTTACTGCAGTATTTCAAACTTTCTACTACAAGTTTTGTTGCTATTTTTCTATTTGTTATTTTGCTAGCAGTTTTGCTACTATTCCTTTTTTGTGCATTATTGGGTAAACCTCTTCTCAGCCTTTTCTCAGGAAACTTCCATTTGTACATTTACCGTTACGCTGACAGGAGTCAGCTGTTTGCAGAATCTCTCAGCAAGGACACGGTGTTTGCAGGACCGGAAGTCAGTCACGCACATACCCGCTGCTGTGTAAACACTGAACACGCCGAGGAGGTCAGGTATCATAGCGGTTACCACTTCAAGCATATTACTTTTCTCATTACTTGTTTTTATACAAAACCTTATATCAACTGTTATTAATACAAATACCGGAACTCATACTAAGACCGTTTACCTAATCTCTGCTCATTGCCGGATTCCTCTCAATACCTGAGCTTCTGTGTGTGTATGTATTGATCGTGTGTGTGTGTGTGAAGACAGAAAGACTCAATCAGATTATACTTCATCATTTGTGAAAAGACTTTTTACTGCTTCTATTACCAATTCAAACTAGCATCTCCTTGCTAAGCTACTCATATCAGAGCCAGCCCACGCTGAGAGAACTATCTTAAAGCATAAAATCTGCTCTCTTATATCTGAAACTACTTAACATCAAAACTAGCTCACTGTGTTGTTACTAAGAGTAATCAGTGACTCCTGAGTATCTTTCACAAAAGAGCAACAAAAACTTATTTTTGTAGCATTTATAACGTATTTGTTACACCAGGGCATAACAACAATGGACTCTCGGGTACTCAGTACGGCCCCACTGCGCACTCATCTTAAGGGACATATCAGATGCTCGCACTCGGCTGCTGCATGCGAGCCGACACAGTGTTCCTTGCTAGCCACGCTCCTGAAACTGACCCTCAATTTACTCACCATCCTCCTTGAAAGCCTTACCCGCGTGGGTGACGGAGCACAACTGTCACAGTTGCCTGCCCAACAACCCTTCCGCCACTACCGATATGTCCAATGCTTTGATAGGCAGTGGGACCCTGGAGGCACTTTTTTTTGAGGATAACCTGAGGGGCTGATAGCCCTGATAGAAACATTGACAAACTGACACATCTCTTTCTAATCCTACACAAGATCTGGGACGCTTTCACATCTGGCGAGCAGATGTAGGGTGAGATCGTACAGCCGGTGAAATCTTGTGCCGCTGTGCTATTGAACTCTCTTACTACATTTCTTCCCAGTGACCTTTATAGATATATTCCACAGGTCTAGCCCATGTTAGATACTGGTTATTTCGTTCTGCAGTTATGTCCAGTTGAATGTTTTACTGTGCTTAGTACTTCTGTGTGTTTTTAGTTACAAGTGAGCGATTTTGACATAAACTATTACTGTTCTGGGCATTAATGGCGGTCACTGACCTGAGCTAATAACGCATTTAGTCTGCACCTCGGGTTGCAGACTTACACTATACTACCTCCCATCTTTTATGCTTGTTTTATACTCTACTCCGCAAATGTGTTAAGTTAACTATGTGTTTTGTCCTGTTCCAAGGTTTGTTGAGCTTTGTGTTTAATTCTCTCCTGCTCATATGATTAACCTTACATACTGGCCACACACTGGCATATATTACTGGTATAGGATCCTCTCATATGACTACTATACTGCTCTCTTTCTTAGGATCCTAGAACGCAGATATAGGGTACTCATGTAGGTCTCCACTATTGACCTGTTGTTGAATATACTCCTACACCACACATATAGCTGATTGCTTTTGGCACCTTTTATACATAGTTTTCCTGCATCAATGCCACACTCTGCCTCATATTATTATTGGTCAATATAGGTGTTTTAGAGAGCAAATTCCATTTATCTTAGCTGTTAGGTTAGCTACATTACAGAGAAAATTGATTGGGAATTGAATTTATATTCTTAGTATATTTATGTATGAATTGAAGACCCCATGCATTCCATTCTTTGCATCTCTGCTAATTTGTGGACTGTGGAGAAGCTGCCAGCGGCCGAGGCGGTGCTCTGTATTCCATTTTATCTGCTAGCATGTCTAACATAAAACATTGCTCCCCTCATGTAGACTATTTTCAATTCCCATTCATACCTATACTCATTACAGTACCCCATACTAGCCATGTATCCATAGAATCCAGAGGGACTTAAGTATATTTGGTTTAGCATGTTCTGGTTTATTACCGCTATACATTCCCAAAACATAATCCTCAGGGTGTATAATGCTAACCCGGGTTTTGTCTATATAGTTGATTGGAGTGCACTACAGTTTTGCTCTTGAGCCCCCCTCTGTTCCCATGTTGTTATTACACTTTATCATCAGATATTGTAATCCAAGTATCTGTTATGTTTGAGACATCGTCATCTATACCTACCATGCTTACGTTTTTTTGTTTGCCCAAAAAGCCAGTTTGTATGCTTTACTTTATTACTTGCAAGTTAGGATCTGCAAACCTATTAACCTGTCGATGCGGCCTCTATTGGGGTAAAGCGTGGCACAGCAATATTATTATATATATTAATCAATATTAGCTATGACATCATGGTGGGCTGGACCCACGCTGATGGCCACACTCATGGTTTCCCTACCTTCTACAGTATATTTAATATTTGCTGTCTATCTGGTTGTTATACTCCCCAGAGCAACTCTTTGACACACTACAACTTAAATGCCTCTTCAGCTACATTCCCTATATACCGCATTTAACTTCCCACCTCCCCCTCCAATCCCCATAATGAACCTCCTAATCTAGAAGGTCTAATTACGCGGTTTCTCTTGCCTATGCCGCAAAATACCTACATTTATACATTTCACCATATTATCTACATAGTAGAACCATATTCTCACTTAAATTGAACATGCTTACAATACCAGTTACTAACTACTCTAAACGTACAGGTTCAAAAGTGACCATCCAACTGGCTAATTTCAGCTCATATCATTTCCCTTATCTACTTTAGTAATCAACATAATTTATGAGTAGTCCTATGGATTCATTATTATTCCCAGTTAACATCCCTCCTGTCCTATGTTGTATGAATCTTCGGGACCTCAGGAACAAAATTGCTGTTAAATAAAAAAATAAAAAATCGAGGTTTATGAATGAGGCCCAAAAGTGGTCTCCTTGGGTACAATTTCCTTCTTTTGCTTCATTATTTCCTGTTACTTTTGTTGGCCCAAGAGTAATATATTGTGTCATATAGAAGGTTCCAGAAAGATCAGCATCCTATCTGTATAATGTTTGCGAGTCATGTAAATTGTTGGCTATACGTCTCTTTCATGTTTATTTTATTACTCCTGTAACATTGAAGCCTTTTCTCATGTGACATAAGAATCTGCTATTATGTTCTATGTATGCCTTTAACTAAACCTCAATAAAAATTACTTTAAAAAAAAAAAAAGCATGTGATAAGAGGCAGCCCTCAAAGGCTTAGAAATCAGCATACGAGCCTACCTATGTTTAGTTTAAACTAAGAATACCAAGAGAAAAAAGCAAATTTGATGATAAAAGTAAATTGGAAAGTTGATTAAAATTAAAAGTCCTATCTGAATAATGAAAGTTTAATTTATACTAGACTGTCCATTTAATACATTTAGTATAGTGGCGGCGACGTTGGGGGCGGCAGATTAAGGGTTAATAAATGTAGGTAGGTGGCGGCGATGTTAGGGACGGCAGATTAGGGGTTAATAATATTTAACTAATGTTTGCGAGGCGGGAGTGCAGCGGTTTAGTGGTTAATATTTTTATTATAGTGGCGGCGACGTTGGGGGCGGAAGATTAGGGGTTACTAAGTGTAGGTAGGTTGCGGCAACATTGGGGGCGACAGATTAGGGGTTAATAAGTATAATGCAGGTGTCGGCGATGTCGGGGGCGACAGATTAGGGGTTAATAAGTGTAAGATTAGGGGTGTTTAGACTCAGGGTTTATGTTAGGGTGTTAGGTGTTAACATAATTTTTATTTCCCCATAGGAATCAATGGGGTTGCGTTACTGAGCTTTACGCTGCTTTTTTGCAGGTGTTAGACTTTTTCTCAGCCGGCTCTCCCCGTTGATTCCTATGGGGAAATCGTGCACGAGCACGTACGACCAGCTCACCGCTGACTTAAGCAGCGCTGGTATTGGAGTCCGGTAAGGAGCATAATTTTGCTCTACGCTCACTTCTTGCCTTTTAACGCCGGGTTTGTAAAAACCCGTAATACCAGCACTGTAAGTAAGTGAGCAGTGAGAGAAAACTACTCGTTAGCACAGCATAGCTCCTAATGCAAAACTCGTAATCTAGCCGTCAATTTTTACACGAAAGCAAGAAGTGTTTAAAGTGTTTAAAGCTCCTTAAAGTTCAAATGAGCTTTCAAAATGGAAAATATTTATAATGACAAGTTAAATAAAAGTTGTATTTTTTAATTTAAGATTTGAAGATAGGGGCATATATTTTATAAAACTTGTTAGTGAAATGAATATATTGCTGATTTTTATTCGCCCTATATAAAACAGTTCTCTCTAACATAGACACAAATAAAAACTTAAAGGGACATGAAACCCAATTTTTTTCTTTCATGCTTTAGAAATAACATTCAATTTTAAACAACTTTCTAATTTACTTTTATTATTTAATTTGCTTTATTTTCTTGATATTCTTTGCTGAAAAGCATATCTAGATATGCTCAGTTGCTGCTGATTGGTGGCCGCACATAGATGCCTTGTGTGATTGGCTCCCCTATGTGCATTGCTATTTCTTCAACAAAGAATATCTAAAGAATTAAGCAAATTAGATAATAGAAGTAAATTGGAATGTTGTTTATAATTGTATTCTCTATTTGAATCATGAAAGAAAAATTTAGGGTTTAATGTCCCTTTAAGCATAGCAAGACACAGCCGCGAAATGAGGTACTTCACAAGGACAAACATATCTTTCTACATTCTGCATGCTGAGTTGTGGTTTAGGTAAAACATCATGACTACACACCTTGAGAACCTCCCGGCTCACCATGGAACTTCCACATTCTGCCCTTTGTTCGCATTTGCAAGATTTCAGATAAAAATTCCAATTTATCCAGAGACATTACCGAACCATAACAGAACATACATGCTAATATTTAACTATTACACACATTTACAAAATCCGATTTGTAAATGTGTTTCCAAAGTTTTGCAGATGTAATTTTTGATTTACCGCTTTGTTAGAAGTTCATGTTTGATATGCCAGATACCGGAGATTGGCAAGAAAAGATAGGTAAGTGAGCCTCAATAAGCTTCAGATGCGTTCCCTTTTTAATGACAAGGCCCCTCAGTAGTTAAACAAGCCTCCAAAAAATTAGCCCATTAAAAAAAACATAAAATACAGTAGAACTGCATAATCAACAAGCACATAATAATTAGAAAATTTAATAGCACTTACTTTTTGTTTCTCACAAACTTAAAATTTGCTAGCCCCTTGTATCATGTGACTGTCATCAGCAAATCACAGACTCACATATGTATACACTGTGAACCCTTGCACATGCTCAGTATTAGCTGGTGCCTCAGAAAGTGTACATATACAGAAACTGCACAACTTGATAATAGAAATAAATTGCATGCTCTATCTGAAATATGAAAGTATTTTTTTTACTTTAGGATCCCTTAAAAGCCATTATCAACTGTTTTAACTTTTGGACTTTTTTTAGAGTTCTATCATAAATATAATATCATAAATATTTTCCATTTATATTTGGTTCAGTCTTTATTTTGGTAGTATTCTTGCATAAACTTTTTTTTTTTTGTTTTTTTGTACAATAATCTTTTTTTTTTTTTTGCCAGGAGCTACTGGCGAAATATCTTTCAGAACTTAGTAAATGTATTTTTTAGCGTTCATCCTCTGAAGTCATTCAAACAATGAAACATTCAGTACCATTTTATATTTATATTAATAATGCAAGCGGTTGTGAATATAATATGCATAGTTCAGTATGTATTAATCCATTGTAAATAGAAGATAATTGCAATGACTGCATATGAAATAGCTCTCATTTTCTTGAATATATCCTTTCTCTGCCCTTACAGAAATTAACCTTTGCTCTTCTGAAGTATTTTTTCTACTGAAAAGGTGAAAAGTATCTTAAATATTGTTTAAGCATTAAAGGGATGGTGTTGTCAAATATTTTTTACTATATTTCTCCTTAAAGAGAGAATTCTAGATGTTCATGTTTGAAGTTTTTTAATGTTTTAAAAAGTACATGATTAAAATAAACAGAAATTAGAAACCACATAAATAGACGACTCTTCCCTGTGCACAATGTAGCAAGTGCTTACCTAAATTTAAAGAGACATTAAAGTCACTATATATTTTCATGATTTAGGGCATGTGATAAAAAAAAGCCTTTTGGGCCCGATTACAAATGGAGCGGAATTTAACCCTTCCGCTCATGGGCTAACTCTGCTACAAGTAAACTTTTTGTGGGTGTTGAATACCGCTCGTATTACAAGTTGAAAGTAAAACGTTTTTGCTTGCGCGCTAACACGATGTGCGTGAAAATCTGATATTGCACATGCGTTAACATATTCCCCCAAAGAAGTCAATGGAGAAAAAAAAAAAAATGAAAAAACCCTACTGACGCGTAAACACAATAACATATTCTCAAGTGAGGTAACCCAAATGAAAATATTAATATTAATATTTCACATTCCAATGTACTTCACATAACAGTTTATGTTCTATTTAACATATACTCATATGTTAAATCACTTGAAACTGATGCAGTATAACTGTAAAAAGCTGACAGGAAAATATCACCTGAACATCTCTATGTAAAAAAGGAAGATATTTTACCTCAAAAGTTTCTGAGTAGCCACATCCCATTGTAAAGGACTTCTAAGCAACAAATCAGTATGCCTGTTCCGGGACAGCGGAAGGAGCGAGCTTTCGTGCACACTCATCTTATTTCCCTATTCAGTGTAAGGAGGTTTACAATGAAATCTCATGAGATCACAGTAAAAGAGTTCATGACCTCAGCACTGCTAATGCTGATTGGCTGCTGTTCATTTCTTCATTTTTTATTTTTTTTTACCTGCAGCTGAGCAACTTTTTACACAGAACTTACTCTGCTGAGCTGAGGAGATTGTGAGGTAAAATATCTTCCTTTTTTACATAGAGATGGTCCAGTGATATTTTCCTGTCAACTTTTTACAGTTATACTGCATCAGTTTCAAGTGATTTAACATATGAGTATTATGTCCCTTTAAACACTTTACTAAATATAAATATTGTATAAATATGCTTTTACAAGTTTTCTTCTACTTGACTGTAAAGGGGTCAAATGCACTTTTATATATGTCTATGTAAATGTATACATATGTATTTATGTGTTTATGTGTATATATGTCTGTAAATACATATAGGGCACATATATAAATATACAGTATTTATATGAGCACACATATAAACTGGGCCAATGAAACTAGTAATTCAGCTAAGGGAGATAGATTTATAAATGTTCACAGGGATAACATCTTGCCACAATTAGTAGCCAACTAGGAATAAAGTTATATTGGATTTAGTGCTAACAAATGATACAGAGATAATATCAAATATATAAGTCAAAGAACATTTGGGAAACATTGATCATAACATGGTCTCATTTGAAATCACTTTCCATAAGCAGTGTCTTAAAGGTTGAACTAAGACTTTTAATTTTAAGAAAGCAAAATTCAATGATTTAAGGAAATCATTAAATAACATAAACGTATTCTCTAATTAACTATATATATATATATAAGATTAATTGCAAAGGATTCCAACTCAAGCCCTAAAAGGTTTTTTAAGTACATAGATGGCAAAATATATAGGTACATTAAAGGGACATTATACACTAGATTTTTCGTTGCATAAATGTTTTGAAGATGATCCATTTATATAGCCCATACAGTTTTTTGTTTTTTAAATGTATAGTTTTGCTTATTTTTAAATAACATTGCTATGATTTTCAGACTCCTAACCAAGTCCCAAAGTTTTAGGAGAATACCAACGTATACCTACTCCAGCTTGCTTCTGTTTGTGTAAAGGGTCTTATCATATGCAAAGGAAGGGGGAGTGTCTGCTTTTTTCCACTTGCAGTGGGAGTTCCAGTAACCTTTTAAACAGAGCTAAACTGGGAGCTTCTAAGTAAGTTTTTACATGTTTTTTTACTGGATTTTTATATCAGTATCTGTGTATATTATTATTTATAGTAGTGTCTATTACATGCACTTATATGAGAATTGGTGTATACTGTCCCTTTAAAATTAGGAAGTTCTTTTCTTCAGTATACACAAAAGAGGAACCAATAGGGGATACTTTGAAACAAACTAGAACATACAAGCCAATATCATTAACTGGGTTATCTCTAGAGGATATAAGGGAAAAAGTAGATAATATTAAGGTAAATAAAACTCCAGGCCCATATGGAATACACCCAAGGGTGTTATGGGAACTTAGCACTGTTATAGTCAAACCTCTACTTTTTTAAAGACTGATTATCCTCAGGCATAGAACCCCAGGACTGGCGTAAAGCTGATGTGGTGCCACTCTTTAAAAAAGGGAAGCAGGGCTGATCCAGGAAGCTATAGACCAGTTAGTCGGACATCAATAGTGGGGAAGATACTTGATGGGATTATATATTGATGAGTATATTCATGTAAACAAGATTATGGAGCCGATTTATCAAGGGCCAAATGGCCCTTGATGCCCCTGTTTCCACGCAAGCCTGAAGGCTCACCGGAAACAGCAGTTATGAAGTAGTGGTCTTAAGACTGCTGCTCCATTACTGGTCCACCTGCTCTGAGGCTGTGGACATCAATCCGCCTGATCCTATATGGTCGGGCTGATTGACACCCCCTGCTAGCGGTCGATTGGCCGTGAATCTGCAGAGGGCAGCATTGCACAAGCAGTTCAACAGAACTGCTTGTGCTATGATAAATGCCGACAGCATATGCTGTTGGAATTCAGCGATGTCTGTCGGAAATGATATGCTGCAGCGTATCATGTCAGACAGACATTGATAATTGATAATTCGGCCCCTATGAGTGCAACTCAGCATGGTTTTATGAGAAATAGATCATGTGAAATGAATCTAATTAGATTCTACAAGGAAGTAAAAATTGTAGACATTCCACTATTTAAAGTTTAAGTCAGGATCAGATACCCAAGCCCAGGCGTTACCCACAGAGGAGGAGAGCAACACAGTTCCAGAAATATGCATGAATCTTAATAATGTTGTTAATCTTTCTTCTTGTGTTCTAATTAAAAAACAAATTGAGGTTTTATCTTTGGGTCTTGGTTTTTCTCCAACCACACACTTTGATCTTTTTAACACAGTGATATATCTCAATAGATTTGTGAGATCGCTTGTTCTCAAAAAACATTTTTTGGGAGTCACTGAAACTGTTCAAGGTGTGGTGGACGAGGAAGGACCAGTTCCCATTAGATGTGGTTTAGATTTTTCTGAGGAATGTTCCATTTTGGACTTAATGGAATTGGATAGAGAAAACTTGGAATTAAACCCTTATCCTATTGGGGTTATCCAGGATATAACAAAAATGAAGGGTAAATCAAAATTTTATCCAGTTAAATCTAGATCCAATTCCATAGAAGTCTTTCAAAAAACTGTTGAGCAAGAATTGAAAAAACTAAGTTTAACTGAAAGTGATAAACAACATCATAGAGCTAATCTGTCTAAAGCACAATTTCAATCCATTCAAGAATTAAAAAACAAGCATGAACTTGTCATACGTAATTCTGATAAAGGTGGTAAGGTGGTGGTTCTTAATCGTCAAGATTATTTAAGTGAAGCTTACAGACAACTCTTGGATGTTACAGTATATGAGAAACTCAAAAGTAATCCTGTATTCTATTTTAAATCAGCATTAAAGATTATTTTGGAACAAGCCATGAGTGATGGCATTATCAAACAGGCTAATTTTGACTTCTTATATACTGAGCATCCAGTTTCGGCAATATTTCATTATTTGCCGAAGGTTCACAAACACGCCACCAGTCCACCTGGCAGACCCATAGTGGCAGGAATAGGCTCATTGAATGAGCCACTTTCCGAATTGATAGATGGGTATTTGAAACCTTTGATCTTGAGCCTTATGAGTTATATAAGAGACACATCTGATGTTATCAGACAAATTGAGAGCCTAGTTTGGCAGGAGGACTTTATGTTCGTTACAATTGACGTGGTCTCTTTGTATACTTGTATTCCTCATGACAAGGGTGCTTTGGCAATCAAATTCTTTTTGGACAATTTTTCAACGTATGATACTGCATTGAAGCGGTTCATTGAGGTCTCAGTTGACTATTTGCTGACCCATAATTATTTTCTTTTTGAGGGGGATTTCTATCTCCAGAGGCGTGGGACGGCGATGGGGGCCAAGTTTGCCCCCTCCTATGCCAACCTATATTTGGGTTGGTGGGAGTTGTCCCACGTCTATGGAGATGGGAACCCCTTCAGAGATTATATACATTTTTTTGGTCGCTACATCAACGATATTTTGTTGATTTGGAAAGGTCCTAGAGACCTTCTTGACCCGTTTCTCAAATATTTACAGAACAATTCACTTAATTTACAGTTTACCATGGAAAGTAATCCACATTCAATTCCTTTTTTGGATATTGAATTACATTCAAATGTTCAAAAATCATGTGTAGAAATTGAATTGTTCAGAAAACCAATGGCTGGAAATACAATTTTGAATGCTAAATCATGTCATCCACATCATACTATTAAATCTATTCCCAAAAGTCAATACATGAGGGTTAAACGTAATTGCACAAGCTCAACAAGTTATGAAAAACATTCTAGTGATCTGACTGACAGATTAGTCATGAGAGGGTATTCACGTATAGCTTTACTCCAAACTAAAAGTGATGTTGATCAGTTAGACAGAACAGACTTATTTTTGTCCGGTAAATCTAAGGCTTCTGATAAATTTAATAAATTAAAATTTATCACTTCCTACAGTATGGAATATGGCAAGATTTGTGACATAATCAGGAAAGCTCTCCCCATATTGACTACGGATGAAAGTTTGGTAGATATTGTTAGGGAGGGCATTTGCTTCGTGTCCCGCAGGGCACAAACCTTAGGAAACATGTTGTCTCCTTCTATGTTGCCACGTCAACAGACTCAAAAAAACTGGCTCTCTATTAAACCCGGTTTTTACAAATGTGGAAGTAAAAGGTGTAAGTCTTGTGCTTTTGCATCTTTCGGCACTACTTTTACATCTACGAATTATCAAAAGACATTTGAAATTCGAGAACATATGACGTGCAATTCTTGCTACGTTATATACCTTTTGACCTGCAGGGGGTGCTATAGGCAGTATGTAGGACAAACGACTTGTGCGTTAAAAGATCGCTTTCTAGAGCACTTACGCTCAATTGATGATCCAGAGTCCACTACTCCTATTTCCCTGCATTTCAAAAAACATCACCACTCTGACAGTTCACTGCTGACATTCCAGGCGATCCAACTGATTTCCAGGCACCCAAGAGGTGGCAATAGAGGTATTGCTCTCAGTAAAAGAGAAGTTTACTGGATTTTTCAGTTGGGCACTAGGGTGCCAGCAGGTCTAAACTTTGATTGGGATGTAAAACTATTTGTAGATCAATAATATAAATTTAAGTTTATTTATTTTTTCAGTGTTCACTACTCTCAGCATAATTGTTGAAATTTTTCTATATATTTTTTTTATAATTTTTTCAGATTAAAAGACATTATTTAATAATTTAATAATTTATTTTTATTACTGTTATTGTTTTGTATATTATTTTCATTTGCATTTAATGTAATAATTATATAATAGTACCATATTTTTACATTTAGGATGTTTATTATGTCTTTTATTTTCTGTTAGTTTGAGTATTTGTGTCAGGACAAAAATTTGTAGTTAAACACACATACTTTGCTCATGCTAACCTGCCTTAAAGGATTAAGTTTACTTTAATTAACTAATTGATTGCTGTGAGTTTTCAGCTGACCTGTATTTAAGGCAGTGTATCATGGGTAGTAAGTATGGTCACTGAGGATGTAACACAAGGAAACGCGTCTGACCAGTCTTTATTTTTTCTACCTTGCTGCCTGTCTATAGCTGCTTTTCAATCCTACCTGTTGGATATCGTTATGCCTTATTATATATAAGAAGGAATTTCCAAATAAGCAGGTATAAATATTTACTTACTTCTACTTTGCTGTGTGTTTTATTTGAGATTAAGTCTCACTGCTGCCGGGTGCACCGGAAGTATTTGCCTTTTTTATTCCACTATTTAAAACCTGAGCCAATATATGACTTAAAACTTTAATTTCACTCAAAAGGTTTTACCTCTCAGCTTGCTCATCTCATGCAACTGGTGTTAATTAATTTCCCTCACTGGACTGTACAAACTAGATCTAGGAGTACCCCACATCTCAATTCTAGCTAAAGGGCCATGTCTTTGTATTCCTGTAGCAATAACAGGAGGTCTGCCTACAATCTCTACTATACCATCATAAGAAACATTTGTAATTCTATGTGTTGCAGGATCAAAATCTGCATCTATGGTGCAATATGTAGGTTGTTGCAAAGCTACTCCAGCAGCATTAGTAAAGTTTAAACAAATTAAACCATACCTGTCCCCTAGACCCCAAGAACCATTATATATTTCCAAAGCAATAACCTCATCATTTCTAATGTCTCTACCATTCTGAATTTTAAATACATCATTCGGTTTTAAAAGATTCTACAAATCCTGATTAGCCATGATATTTTAGTACCTTCTCTTACGTATAAGAGGACATAGGTAAAATTATAATAACACTTATAAAACAAATATTATCTCTCAAACACACCCAGGGACGCCAATTGTATTGGTTTACACCTCTTTCACTCATAAGGTCTTAAAACACAGTTATGTTGAAAAATAATTTCCAAGCATTTAAATGTCATACCAGTGCAACAGGTCTGTGAGTACAATATATATAAAGAAATGGTATTGAGAGAGAAATATTGTTTTAAAATAAATTTGTATTATGCAGAAAAATTAACTTAAAGAAGTAATAAAAAATGAAATACATTTAAATCCAAAATACACAGAGTTAAATTGTCTATCAGTTAAGTTTGCTTTCAATAACAATTGTTTACATACCACTCAAAATGACTTCTTTGCAACCAGACACCTTATCTTTTAGATGCTCTAGAATGACCTGACCATTGTTTATAATTAGGTGTTTTTATAGTGTGTCTTATCAGATGGAGACATCTTATCACTCTTTCTAGCATAAACATTTTCTACATAAACAACGTATCCTTGAAAATTTGTTATACAGGTTTTAGACATACGCACTTAAATTATTGCAATAAGCATGCATTTTAGAAGTTGCTAATACAAGTTTGAATAAACCTCCATTTTAGTTTCAGTACAGAAAATCATATAACATCATTTGTTAGTATTCTAATTCCACTAAACATAGTTATAAATATTATATATTGTAGAAGAACTTTATTTAAACATATATTTAAATATTGTAGGATAAGCATATGAAAGATGAAAAATATCCTTTGGGGGATATTTATCAAAGCGTCAACTGATAATATGCTGGAATCCTGCATCGTATTTGATGCAAGATTGATCGGCTGTAGTTAACAAAGCGTCAAGATTGTCAAATGTAGAAATGTGTGACGCGATCTCAATCCGACGCAGATCGATGCTTGCGTTATAACAGATGTTTCGAATTCACATTCGACTCCATTTGACCCTTTTCCCAATTTATCAAACATTTAACAGGTACGCTCGCGTCTATTCCGACGCAGCATACCTATTTTTTAAACCACCACCCTTGAAGCAGAGGATGCCATAGAAATCAATGGGAGTCTGAAAACACAGAAAGCTTATGTTCGATGCTGCAAACTGCCCCAAACTTGTTGCACTAATAGATATAGAGATACAAATGAAATAAATACACAACATAATATAGCTAACTTCCTTTTTATTTTTTTGATAAATCTATTTGTATCATGCTTAAGTCATATAATACAAGTCCCAGTCTCCACTTCACACCAAATTTGACTCAACACTTTTTGCACCAATTATGACGCAAACTCCTAAACAACCCACTAACTATCACTAACTAATCAAATTGCTTGATACTTGTGTCATTGATCACTTATCAGAACATGTAAGTGCCATTTGTTACAATGTGTATTATACTTTGAAAGTATGTATATGTGAAATTAGTATTAAACATTCATGCTGACATTAGGACACACAGTGTAATATTTTAGACAATGATTTTAAAATTCGAATGATGTTTGATTCAATATAATCTTAAGCTGATAGCTCAAAGGGATAGCCCACGTAACATTAAACTGTCATGAATCAGATAAAGCAGAAATTAAAATCACCTCTTTACTGTCATGCTATTTTCAGTGTATTTCTTCCTTCTCTTGAAATGAAATGGTATAAAGTTGGGAAAAAACAGAGTAACTGTGACATTGATGACTGTTAGTTAACAACAGTCCGATACTCATCGCGCCATACTTGACGCACGTGTTTTTGACTGTTTTTTTTTTGTTTCAATAAGGGCATCGTATGCAGATCCGCGGCAGCGATGTCTGGCGAGTGTATTGACGCCAACAAATGCACCAAGATTGACGCTTTGATAAATATCCCCCTTTATGTATAGGATAAGCATATGAAACATTATATATCCTTTATGTATAGGATAAGCTTTTTAGTTTATAGTAAGTATGTGTCTTTCTAAAAGAATGTATTTCTTACTGTTGGCATAGTATTTAACTAAACATTTCATAGCAGTTTTGTATGCAAATATGCTACCAACAAACTTTATTGCAAAGTTATGCACAATGTTGGCAGAGATTCAGCACAAAATGTTGATAAAGGGGAATCAGTTGATGTGTTATACTTGGATTTTGTAAAGGTGTTTGATACAGTGCCACATGATAGATTAATGTACAAAATGAATGGACAGGGAATAGTTGAAAATGTTAGCTTATGGATAAATAACTGGATAAAAGACATTGAACAACAAGTAGTAGTAGTAAACAAATCATTCTCAGATTGGACTAATCAGTAGAGTCCCCCAGGGATCAGTACTGGGCCTTGTTTTTTTAACCCCTTAAGGACCAGCGACGTACCCTGTATGTCGCTGGCCTTTTTTTGGGACTTGATTGTTTTATAGCGCGGACTTGCCACCAACGTTGAGACTGCTCTATTCCACAAAGCCTGCTGGAGGGAGGGCATTAATAGCGTCTTCTTGCTAGACTTGTGCTATTATGTCCTGAAAAGACTCTTAACAAACAGTGACATACAGGGTACATTGTGGTCATTAAGGGGTTAATATTCTTATTAATGACTTGGAGCAAGAATTAAATAGCAACATCTTTTTGGAAATGATGCAAAGCTGTGTAAGGTTATTAGGTCATAGCAGGATAAAATTTCTTTACAAGGGGGTCTTCAAAAGTTAGAAGAATGGGCAGGTAAATGGAAAATTAGATTTAATACAGGAAAATGCAAGGTTCTACAATTTGGAAGTAAAAATAAGCAGGCAATCTACTATTTAAATGGGACAAGACTTAGCCAAATAGAGGAGGAAAGGGATTTGGGAGTAGTAATAGATAACAGGCCAGGGGCGAAAGCACAGGGGGTGCAGAGGTCGCAATTGTTACTGGGCCCCCAAGGGTGGGGGCCCAGCTTAATTTTTTTTATTTTATTTATAAAAATCGTTGACCTGCCAATGCCTGAACTGATATCATGTGAATGTGACATGATGCTTCACTAGTGTCTCTGACTACAGGGGTTAGTGTTTCTGTTTTACCCATTGGATTTTATGTGTGTGTGTGTATTTATGTATGTGACTGTGTGTGTAGGTATGCATGTATGTGTGTGTTTGTATGTTTGTGGAACCAGCAAATTACAGACCTTGTTACTACAGCATGGGGGGGGGGGGGGCGGGGGTAAACAGTGTCACTATACAGTACCACTATATACAGTACAGGGGGGGCTGGACCATGTCACAGACTACTATGGTCACTTTTTAAAGTACTGGGCCTGCCATCTCACCGGCAGATTACAGACTGTGTCACTGACTCACTATAGACATACAGTACTGGTGGGTTAAACAGTGTCACTATATACAGTAATAGGGGGGTGGGGCCTTCTTAGATTCTTGCACCTGGGCCCTGTGGTTTCTAGTTACGCCTCTGTAACAAGCTAAAGATGGGTGCACAATGCAGGGCAGTGGCTTCAAAGGCTAATAAGATACTATCATGTATCAAAAGAGGTATTGATTCAAGGGAGGAAAGCATAATTTTGTCACTATATAACTCCCTCACCTTGAGTATGGAGTGCAATTCTGGGGATCGAACTCAAAAATAGACATTGCAGACTTAGAAAAAGTTCAGAGAAGGGCGGCAAAACTAATAAGATGGAGAATTTAAGCTATGATGAGAGGCTAGCCAAACTGGGTCTGTTTTCTCTAGAAAAAAGGTGCTTGAGAGGTGACATGATTACTTTATATAAATATATTCAAGGCCCATATACAGAGATGGCAGAAGCTCTGTTTATTCCAAGAAAATTGTTTGTGACAAGAGAACACGATTTAAAGCCGGAGGAAAGAAAATGTAATCTCCTGCAACGGAAAGGTTTTTTCACTGTAAAAGCAATAAAATTGTGGAACTCATTACCAGAGGAGGTAGTGAATGCCAATACCTTAGATACATTTAAAAATGGTTTGAATACATTTCTGGCTAGAAACAGAATTCACGGATATGATTGCTTGTGCTAAATGGGTCACCTTTTTTTAATCAGATTAATTTAAGCTTAACTGGAGCTTTTATTGTAAGTATATAATATTTGTACAGATTGAACTCAATGGACTTCTGTCTTTTTTCAACCTCATCCACTATACAACTATATATATATATATATATATATATATATATATATATATACATATATATATATATATATATATATATATATATATATATATATATATATATATATACAGATCCAAAAAAGACGGCACTCACTGGGCTTATAAAAATAAAAATTAACTTTTAATGATCAAAGGGTTAAAAAAAGGGGAAGGCATGACGTTTCAATCCCGTACTGGCATCTTAATCAAATGTCCTAAATTCGTAGGAGTAGTGCTTCAGAGAAGGCACATCAGCTACGTGATGTCCCATTGAAGACGCTGCATTAACAAATGCATTGGAAAAGACTACCTTTCAATGGGTTTCATCGCCTAACCTCATCAACAGAGCTAAACTGGGAGCTTCTAAGTAGAACCTCCACTGTTTAATGTCCACTAGATGGCAGTATGCTGTAGAGAAGATGATATGCCCATGACATTAAGGAGTTAATTTGTTAATCACAGGTGGTATAAATTGAGGTGCTCTACCTGTAATATACAGCATGAATAATGGCTATGTAGGTCCGAAACGTAGCTGTTGTTTTATTCTCGGACACTTCAATAAAGGATGTTTTCCTAAAAAATAAACAGTGCTGGGAGTATTCTATTACTTTGTTTATACCTGGGGGATTGCAGGACCCCTTTTTTTCTCCCGTGCACTCCATACAGTTGGATTCGTTTTGGCAATATTGTGCTGTACCTATACTCTTTTGTGGTTATATATATATATATATATATATATATATATATATCTTTCATCTTGTAATATGAGCGCTACAACCGAAGCACACTAACAGCCGCGATAAACCCCTTTTCACTCACATGTAACTGTTAGCGCACCACTAGTAATCTGGCCTTTTGAATTTTTACTACTACAGGTACAAATCCCTGAATCCGAAATTACATAATCAAAACTTATTCTGAAAACCAAACTTATAAATTAATATTTACAAAATAACATTATCAACGATTACTATTTTTCATGGCTTTAACCCTTTCCTGCCGGGGTTAAAGTGTCTATATCGGAACAAATGTTCCGATGTAAACAATTTGAAATCTCGCGATCGTGCAATTGATCACGAGATTTCAATGATGGGATTGCGTCAGGGGGGCATCCCTATGATGCTACGCACGCCCTCCAGACCGCGATCCTATCAGGGAAGCTTCAGGAAAGCCACCCGTTTAGGATGTTGCATTCCGTCCATTGGCGTTAAAGCCCAGAAAAATTCGGACGATATACAACGCTGTTAAGTTACAATCTTCTCTGTCTATGTCTTTGGTTTGTTTTTTTGGGTGTTCTAAAATGCAAATAGTCTATATTTATCTAAAACAACAATATTACCTTTCTGATTACAGTACTGGACTATCGTTCTAAAGGGTACTATGTATACAGAAGTATTAAAAATTATATATATAATAACATGCAAATATTGCCTAAATTACATAAGATATTGTTGTTAAACTTGGTTCTATCCCTTCTCCAAACTCTCCTATTTTACAGATACAAATATTTCAAAGGCCAAACCTTTTCTGGTCCCAAGCGGTTTGGGTAAAGGGTTTTCTAACTATATTATCAAATGGACTTCGTTCTATTGGTATTCCTTTGTTGGTTCAGTGTCTTGAGCACTATATTGTGGCAATGTATATTGGAAACACTGCAGCCATATAGTGATCAACAGTGTTTGTGATCAAGTTTTGCATAAAGTGCTCAAGAAGGCACGAGCGCACTCCTGACCCTACATAGGTATGTTTGTCAACAAAAGATGCTGAGATAATTTTTCTAGTTTAGTGTTTTTCAACTACAGTCCTCAAAGTCAAGCCCCCCCAAGGGCTAGATTTTCATGATAACAGAACTAAGGCATAGGTCAAATAATTAGCTGATGGGTGAGAGCAGGTTAGTAATCATGGTTACTTATAATCTGAAACACATGTTCTAGTTAACGAATGATAAACTAATCCTAAAGCTTATACTATGATTTTTGATTCTTCCATTTCAAAGAACCAATAACTTATATTTTGAGGCACTGTATAAAGTTTATCTTTCCTATAAAGCTTTACAATTAAATTAATAATAAGTTACCACTCATTAGGTTCCTTAAACTTGTGTCCAATAACAGGCCTTGCTACAGAAATATGGTCTAAGGTGGGGGGTTTTTCTACATAATTTTCCAATAATAAACTTAAAGGGACAGTCTACAATAGAATTTTTATTGTTTTAAATGATAGATAATCAATTTATTACCTTTCCCCAGTTTTGCATAACCAACACAGTTATATTAATTTACTTTTTACCTCTGTGATTACAGTATCTAAGCATCTTCTGACAGCCCCCTGATCACATGGCTTTGTATTTATTATATATTGACTTGCAGTTAGTACTGTGTTGTGCTAACTCTTAAATAACTCCTGGGGGTGAACACATTGTTATCTATATGGCCCACATGAACTAGCAGTCTCCTGTTGTGAAAAGGAAATACAAATGCATGTGATTAGGAGGCTGTCTATATAGCCTTTGAAACAGGCAGAAATTTAGAGGTTTAAATGTTATAAAGTATATTCATCTAACAATGTTGGTTGTGCAAAGCTGGAGAATGGGTAGTAGAGGCATTGGGGCCTACTTATTAATGTGCGAGCGGACATGATCCGATATTGCGGATCATGTCCACCGCACATCGATAAATGCCAACAGCATATGCAGATTTGCGGCCACCAGCAGGGGGTGTCAATCAACCTGATCGTATTGGATCGGGTTGATTTCCGGCAATGTCTGTCTGCCGCCTCAGAGCAGGCGGACAGGTTATGGAGCAGCGGTCCATGGGGCATCAAGCTCCATACAGAGCAGGGGCGAAACTACAGGGGGTGCACAGGTCGCAATTGCGACTGGGCCCCCAAAGGTGGCGACCCAGGTTAAAGAAACCCCCAAAAAAACCTTGACCTACCACTGCCTGCACTGATATCATGTGAGTGTGACATGATGCTTCACTAGTGTCTCTGACTACAGTGGTTAGTCTTTCTGTTTTACCCATTGGTGTTTATGTGTATGTGTGTGTGTGTGTGTGTATACTGTATGTATGTGACTGTGTGTGTATTTATGCATGTATGTGTGTATGTTTGTGGAACCAGCAAATTACAGACCTTGTTACTACAGCATGGGAGGAGGGGGTAAATAGTGTCACTATACAGTACCACTATATACAGTATGGGGGGGGGCTGGACTATGTCACAGACTACTGTGGTCACTTTATAAAGTACTGGGGTGGGTAGGATCATGCCAGCCATCTCACTGGCAGATTACAGACTGTGTCACTACCTCACTATATACAGTACTGGTGGGTTAAACAGTGTCACTATATACAGTAATAGGTCAGACCATCTCACAGACTGTGGGCACAGGGTGCCTCCTTTTGCAGACATGTAATCTGATACACACTTTTAACTACCCTCAAGCATGAGCATTTGGTGTTGTTGTATTGTAAAGCTGCGTGTTTACTTTTATAACTTGTAGATAACCATTGCTACGGAGTTTTGTATTGCTACTCAAATAAGCAATAATAAAATTATTAGTAACTAATATGGCTGAAATTTGATAAATTTATTTAGTTTGACAAGCTTTTAAAAACTATATTACAGTCTCAATATCAGGGATGTAACTACAGCAGTCTAAGGGGTCAAAACTATATTACAGTCTCAATATCAGGGATGTAACTACAGCAGTCTAAGGGGTCAAAACTATATTATAGTATCAATATCAGGGATGCAACTACAGCACTCTTAGGGGTGAAAACTATATTACAGTCTCAATATCAGGGATGTAACTATAGCAGTGTTAGGGGTCAAAACTATATTACAGTCTCAATATCAGGGATGTAACTACAGCAGTCTTAGGGGTGAAAACTATATTACAGTCTCAATACCAGGGATGTAACTACAGCAGTATTAGGGGTCAAAACTATATTACAGTCTCAATATCAAGAATGTAACTACAGCAGTCTTAGAGTCAAAACTATATTACAGTCTCAATATCAGGGATGTAACTACAGCAGTATTAGGGGTCAAAACTATATTACAGTCTCAATATCAAGGATGTAACTACAGCAGTCTTAGAGTCAAACTATATTACAGTCTCAATATCAGGGATGTAACTACAGCAGTATTAGGGGTGAAAACTATATTACAGTCTCAATATCAAGAATGTAACTACAGCAGTCTTAGAGTCAAAACTATATTACAGTCTCAATATCAGGGATGTAACTACAGCAGTCTAAAGGGTCAAAACTATATTACAGTCTCAGTATCAGGGATGTAACTACAGCAGTCTTAGGGGTGAAAACTATATTACAGTCTCAATATCAGGGATGTAACTACAGCAGTCTTAGGGGTGAAAACTATATTACAGTCTCAATATCAGGGATGTAACTACAGCAGTATTAGGGGTCAAAACTATATTACAGTCTCAATATCAAGAATGTAACTACAGCAGTCTTAGAGTCAAAACTATATTACAGTCTCAATATCAGGGATGTAACTACAGCAGTATTAGGGGTGAAAACTATATTACAGTCTCAATATCAGGGATGTAACTACAGCAGTATTAGGGGTCAAAACTATATTACAGTCTCAATATCAAGAATGTAACTACAGCAGTCTTAGAGTCAAAACTATATTACAGTCTCAATATCAGGGATGTAACTACAGCAGTCTAAGGGGTCAAAACTATATTACCTTCTCAATATCAGGGATGTAACTACAGCAGTCTTAGGGGTGAAAACTATATTACAGTCTCAATATCAGGGATGTAACTACAGCAGTATTAGGGGTCAAAACTATATTACAGTCTCAATATCAAGAATGTAACTACAGCAGTCTTAGAGTCAAAACTATATTACAGTCTCAATATCAGGGATGTAACTACAGCAGTCTAAGGGGTCAAAACTATATTACCTTCTCAATATCAGGGATGTAACTACAGCAGTCTTAGGGGTGAAAACTATATTACAGTCTCAATATCAGGGATGTAACTACAGCAGTCTTGGGGTCAAAACTATATTACAGTCTCAATATCAAGAATGTAACTACAGCAGTCTTATGGTCAAAACTATATTACAGTCTCAATATCAGGGATGTATCTACAGCAGTCTTATGGTCAAAACTATATTACAGTCTCAATATCAGGGATGTATCTACAGCAGTCTTAGGCTCAAAACTATATTACAGTCTCAATATCAATAATGTAACTACAGCAGTCTTAGGGTCAAAACTATATTACAGTCTCAATATCAGGGATATAACTACAGCAGTCTTATGGTCAAAACTATATTACAGTCTCAATATCAAGAATGTAACTACAGCTACAGTTGAAACTACAGTTGAAAAAAGAGCTCAGCTTACTAGGGTCTTCTCTGTTTCACTGTATTACTGAATAAACCAGAGGATATGTAATAAAACACTTTGCTTGCATTGATTGCTGAGAGCCGCAGAAGAGAGAGAGTACAGGGTGACATCACAGACCAATCAATACTTTGTTCTCATCCGAACATCATCACTCTAGAAAGTGTTTTTTTTTTCTTGTTTTTTTTACTTTTTTTGAGGGGACTTTGTTGGTAAAAGAAAGTGTTGGGTGTTAGGCTTTGGCTGCTTTAATTTGCAAACAAATTGTATTTTCAAGGTAGATGCAGTAATTACTCGTCATAACAGAAATGACATTTATAACATGTTTTTGTGTTAACTATTTTGTGATTACTACTATTTTGCAAGAATACTATGTTTGTGATTTAACTCTTGGCAAGAAAAGATAGCTGGGTTATCTGATAGTGATCAAAATGCTGTTGGGGATTCAGTCAACATATATATATATTGTATCTCAACAAGAACATTTATTTAGACACCCCTTATTGATGATTGAACATTTCCACTCTGCATACTTTAAATATTCTAACCTCACTAAAAGTTTTTTTTTTTAAAGCACTTGGTATTCAATGTTTGCTTGGTTTGCAGTGCAGAGATTATTGCGCTGTAATGCTCATGCATGTACCACTCACATAAAGGTAAGCCTGTCGGGTGACTCGCTTACTGACTGGATGCTCCTAAAAATAAAAAAAATATACGACCACTGGGGACCAGAGGGGGCTTGCAATTGTGTGAAAAATAAAAAAAAAAGTTAACTATCCAGCCTTGAATTACTATTTTTTTATTTTAAATGTCTTTAAAAGCCAGAAAATCCATAGGTGACAACAAATATTAGTGCCAGAGTTTAGGTTCTCTTTTAAAAGTTTAAAAGGCTTCAAATTTCAAATTTAAGACACCATCTGCTTGGAAATGTAACAGTGATATCATCATTGACATCACTAATAATCCTTACACTTGACATCACTTACAACATTAACAATGAAATGACACATTACATGATTAACCACATGAATAAAGTCAGCAAAAATGTCTCAGATGATGTTGAGCTTAGTTTTTTTGCTGGGGAATTATGTATGAATAGATGGGATTCAAAGGGCTAAAACCTTGAACATGGGCCGTAAAACCCTAAATATGCCTTTAGGCATTTTATTTTTCTTGAGGGGCAATGGCAAAACATTTTAAATGGTTGTTTTATCTTTTAAAAACATAGCAGCAACTGGACTTTAGTGCTTTCAGACAGAATTACATTTTTATTGGTGTAGGAAAATTGTGTCACCTTATTTGTTAAGGTAGCAATGTTTGACAGTGAATGCATTTGACACAAGAAAAATAATAAGGACAACTGTGCTGAATAAGTTCCATTAACTACAGAAATACACAGATGTTCAAAAAACACTATTATGTGTGTTACTGGCACAGAACAGTTCTATGTGCAATGGGTGCAAATAAGTTTAACTACTGCTCTATATGTTAGGGGTAATATAAGTGTTAAATCATGTCTCTGTGTGTTACCATAAAAAATGGTTAAATCACTACTGTGTATTACTGGAGTAAGGGGGGTTAAACCAATTGCCTATGTGCAATTGGCACTGGCATTGGTTACACCAATGTTATATGCTTCATTTGCACTATGCAGTTATATCATTGCTAAACCATTGTTCTGATGTGGGCACAAATGGGTTAAATTGTAGCTTTTTGTTTTACTTACTCATGTGACTAAATCAATATTCTGAAGCCAAGTGGGTAAAATTATTGAGCCATATGTACCTGTGGTAGCCATGAGAGTCAAATCAAATCACTCCTTAGTTTCTCAGAAATACATATAGGTGGAGCACAAACATATTATTGGTATTGATTCCTAACACCATGCAAGTTATATCAATGCCACTCATCCCAAGACAAACATGATTACTTTAGAGACCATTTTGGAGTCATTTGATGATCATCAAACAACTAGTAATTTGCACATCATCAGGCTTGTAAGGTGATCAGCTAAGGTAACAAATTCTGGGTGATGACTTCAGAATAATTAAATATATCTATATATATATATCTATATGGATATATATATATATATATATATTTACTTTGTTTAAAAAAGAAATGTTATATGTCAAGGTGTTTGACTAGGAATGACTCAAAGGTGTGTATGTGTTTGTGTGTGTGTGTATGTGTGTGTTTATATATATATATATATATATATATATATATATATATATATTTATAGCAAAGTAACAAAGTTGAAGCACTCACTGGACTTTGGATATCAATATGGAATAATTTATTTGTGACGTTTCGGGACCTCAAACGTCCCTTCTTTTGAGGTCCCGAAACGTCACAAATAAATTATTCCATATTGATATCCAAAGTCCAGTGAGTGCTTCAACTTTGTTACTTTGCTGTATAGTCCTTTAGAGCACCCTGGCAGTTGCAGGACGGTGGTGAGAGTGCATATACCTCTGAACTATTGCTTATATATATATATATATATATATATATATATATATATATATATATATATATATATATATATATACAGTATATATGTGTAAATATATATACAGGTAGCCCTCAGTTTACACAGAATATATAATTAAACTAAGTTAAATGAACAAAAACATTTGCTAAATAGCATTATAAACCTAATAAAATAATCACACAACACAGACTTCACTTGCATTTTTCTGCAAACAGTTCTTTCTATGCATTCCAATCTGGACTGATTTATAGACAGGAAGATCTTGTTCCTTTGAAATCTGCTTGATAGCTCAGGTCTGGTTAAACTGATTAATTTCAGCCTGCTTGGCTTTGCTGCAACACAAGCGGACAGCTCCACCTACTGGCTATTTTAATAAATGCACTGCTTCTCAATGCTTTTCAATAGCAGTAACATGACTAAAAAAAGGTTGTTATTCTGAAACTGTGTAAATTGAACCGTTGTAAAACGAGGGCAACCTGTATATATATATATATATATATATATATATATATGTATATATATATATATATATATATATATATATATATATATATTTATTTATTTATTTATATATCTTCTTGTGTGCTGATGATGATGATGATAAGGTAGGCATAGGTAAGCTAGGAAGTAGCACAGAAAGTACAGAGTTCAAAAGTACAATTTAATAGGTTGGATTTAATTTTTTCCATCAAACCAGATTCTACAAAGGGGTAATAAAGCCATTGCAGACAAAAGTTGAAGTAGTTCCAGCTTAACTTCTAAAAACTTTTTAAGAGCTGAGTTGGTTGAACTGATGCCCAAATTCTGCAAATATATATTCTTCTGCTACACTATAGCATATGCATTTTTTAGACTTCAGTTTTCATTTTTCTTACAAAAAAAGCCATGCATCTATAATTAAAATGTTTTTAATGCATAATAAAGAAATATTTGATTGTATATCCCTTTAGAGCATGTATAACCAGTTTGCTTCAGCTTCATTTATGCAAAGATGTTTCATCTGCCAGTCTAAATAAGATTTGTGTTATTCTGCATACCATGATCCAATATTTCTAGTTTAAATATGTCTGCCATATACCGCTCGCTATACATTTATATTCTGGCACAGTTTCTTCTCTGATCTGCCTTCAGTTTTTCTATTCATCTATGCATCTAAGATTATAATTTACTTCTCATGTTTTATGGATATAAAAAATTTATATCCTATTTTCTTTTTACTACCAGAGGAAATGTCAAAAAAAAATAATACAAAAAAAATGTCAGTGAAAGGAAATTAGAAAATTGGAAGCAACCTATTTCTTTAAAGTAAAATTGTATTGTCATTTCTTTATAGGTGTGCAGTCTGTCTACAAGCAGCTAATTAATAGCAGAGTCACGTCGCTCAATATTCCCCCAACCAAATGCTTCCATGTTGAAGCATCATTTAGCTGTGCTCTATCAATTACCTTCTGTATCTGTCGTTCTCTCTATTTGATGTGATCAGTGAAAGATTTTTGAAGTAGGAAAAAAAAGTAATATTTTGTAAAAATGTTCTATGTCTTTTTTATATTGCATACATATAAAATTAGGCTTAACCTTCAGTTTTATATTCTATCTGTAGAACGCATTTTGTTTGCTGCACAGCTGTTTATTTTCAGGGAGACAGAAAGGCAAAGTAAGCAGCGTGTTGATGTTACTCTCTTGCCATTATAATCTGATGTGTAATATATTACCAACATTATATATCCATCTTCATCTCTTAATAGGTACCACTAGCTATGGTACTCTGGGAGCCATCTGTCCATCTGACACGTATACTAAACACTATTTGTAATCAATATTATGGCTTAGTTCTGCATACCTGGGGCTGTGCTTTCTGGAGACTTGTTTTGTATGTGTACAATTATGAATCCTCTCTTTGTCTGTCCCTAGCTGTCTCTCTTTTTTTTTTGTTCTGTCTCTCTCCTGTCCAGACTGCCCTGTCCAGACTATGAATGAGATACACATTCTAGAGACAGAGTTACTGTATCAATAATGCGTGCCTCTAGGGATCATAATGCGACAGCACAAAAATTTAGCGGTGGCCATGTAATGACAGCACCCAAGTGATAATGACAGTTATTACATTCTATAAGAGCCACTACAATTAATACTGACATAAACCTTTGTCTCTACTAAGCACTCTTTTTTTCCATCTAAAGGGGAGGAGAGTCCACAGCTTCATTCATTACTTGTGGGAATTAAGAATCTGCCCACCAGGAGGAGGCAAAGACACCCCAGCCAAAGGCTTAAATACCTCCCCCACCTCCCTCATCCCCAGTCATTCTTTGCCTTTCGTCACAGGAGGTTGGCAGAGAAGTGTCGAAAGATTTGGAGTAGTCTCTTATGGAGGGTAGTACTCTTCGGAATGGGACTGGAGTTTTAAGTAGTCCTGTTAGTCTCTCAGTGAGAGCTTGGGTGAAAGTCAGAGTCCGGAGATGCAGGAAGAGTCTTTCTGCGAAACCATTCCGACTCATTTTAACAGCTCCATAAGCAATCAGTGTTGACGAGTTTCGCTGCCTGCTTCCTACACTCAAGTCCATGTCAGGAGCGATGCTACTACACTGTCACACTTGAGAGTCCGTGTTACTGTTCCACAGCATAGATTCTGGTAAGATTGTTTAATTTTTTTTACACATAATGAGAACGCAGAAGACAGGGTCACAGTGTGATGCCTCTTATCTTTATAGAATCAAGGGTTATTAAGGGGATTTTTGAACAGAGGGGGTTTATACATAATATTGTTTATTGTGTCATTTCTGCGATATATGGGAGATGAGGCTCTGGGGGAACTTTAGTTTCCTTCCGGGAGTATTTGCGCGGCAGTTTTGATGCACTTTCTCCCTATTGTGGGGCGGTCCTGCGAGGCATTCCTTCTGACCGGGTGTGGCCTAATCTACTTCCTTGCTTGACTGGTGGTGCAGGAGATGTAACGGTCTCTGTGGCCGGGTCCTAGGAGGTGGTGAGTGCCCCGGCCATTGGAGGTTATAAAGATGCTATTGTTTATATTTTATAACTAGTCCGTAATAAAGCCGCAAGCTATGGAAGACTCTGACGCGTTAGAGGGTACTTCCTCTTTAACTAAGTCTAGTACCTGTGTTTATTGTGAGGAGGTTCAGGTAGATCTGCCTGCTTAACTATGTTCCCCATGCCTTGATAAGGTCTCAACTTCTTGAAAGAAGAGGATGTCTAGTACTACTGAGGGCTCCCCGTCCCGTGAGGTGCGTCCCCTACATTCATCTCAGAGTAAACATGCAGCGCCACAGGGCATGTCTATTTCTCTTTCGGGGGAGATCCGTTGGCTGTCAGACTTTGCGGATCAACTGCAAACAGTGGCCTCTAAGGTGATTAGTGCCTTACCACGTTCTGCTAAGCACAAGTGTAAGGTAAAATATGGCGATCCGGCCCAGGGGTCATATACTACTATGGATATCTCAGAAAAAGTTATCCGCTGACGAGGTCGACTTCGACTCTTCGGAGGACGTTCCTTCTGGGTCAGAATCCATGTCATATAACGCTCCGTCTGCAGAGGAGCCTGACTTTAGGTTTAGGATGTAAAATTTGCGCTTTTTGCTGAGGCAGGTGCTTGCTACTCTCGAGGTTTCCGGAACCAAAACTACTGTAGGAACCCTCGATTCCTAAGCTTGATAAAGTGTATGAGGACATGGTGGTACCTCAGACCTTCCTGGTTCCTGTTAAGATGGCTAACATTATTAAGAATGAATGGAAGAGATTAGGTTCTTCCTTTTTCCCTTCTTCTTCCTTTAAAAAACTGTTCCCCGTTCCGGAGTCTCAGCTTGAGCTATGGGGGACCATCCCTAAGGTGGATTGTGCTATCTCTACGCTCGCGAAGAGGATCACAATTCCTCTTGAGGATAGTTTGTTGTTCAAAGAGCCCATGCATAAAAAGTTGGAGAACATGTTAAGGAAAATGTTTCAACACACAGGGTTTGTTTTTCATCTGGCAGCGGCAGTAGCGGCGGTTGCCGGAGCTGCGACATATTGGTGCGAATCTCTGTCTGATATGGTCAAGATGGAGACTCCTCTCAATGAGATACAAGAAAGAATTAAGGTCTTGAGGGTTGCTAATTATTTTATTTGTGATGCCAATATGCAAATTATTCACCTGAATGCTGAGGTTTCAGGTTTTTCTGTACTAGCCCGCAAGGCTCTGTGGCTAAAGTCGTGGTCTTTGGACATGACGTCTAAGTCCAGACTGTTATCCCTTTCCTTTCAGGGAAATATCCTGTTTGGTCCAGGATTGGACTCGATCATATCCACGGTGAGGCAAGGGTGCTTTCCTACCACAGGATAAGAAGGTTAAGCCTAAGGGATCTACTTTTCATCCCTTTCATGCGGACAAGGCCCAACGCCAGCAGCCCACCATGAAAGCAGTTCAGTCCAAGGCTACTTGGAAGCCAGCTCAGTCTTGGAACAAGTCCAAGCAGAATAAGAAGCACACCAAAACAAAGTCGGCATGAAGGGGCGGCCCCTGACCGGCCTCCAAGCCAAGTAGGGGGCAGATTGTCTCTCTTCTCAGAGGCCTGGTTGCAGGATATTCAGGACCCTTGGGTTCTGGAAATTGTCGCCCAAGGATACAGGATAGGGTTCAGAACTCATCCACTCAGGGGCAGATTCCTCCTGTCAAATCTGTCTTCGAGACCAGAAAATAGAGAAGCCTTTCTAGAATGTGTGAGGGATCTCTCTTCTCTTAGAGTTATTGTACCAGTACCCCCAGCAGAAAGGGGTCTAGGGTACTATTCAAACCTTTTCGTGGTCCCAAAGAAGGAGGGCATGTTCCCCAATTCTAGACCTAAAATGTTTAAACAAGTTTCTGGCTGTTCCATCATTCAAGATGGAATAGATCAGATCTATTTCAAGAGGGTCAGTTCATGATGACAATAGACTTGAAGGATGCCTACCTTCATGTGCCAAGCCACAGGGATCACTTCAGGTTCCTGATATTTGCATTTCTGGACCAACATTTCCAGTTTGTGGCCCTTACCTTTGGTCTGGCGACGGCCCCGAGATTCTTCACAAAGGTTCTGGGGGTGCTACTTGCAGTAGCCAGATTCAGAGGCATTGCTGTGGTGCCCTATCTGGATGACATTCTAGTCCAGGCACCGTCATTCAGTCTCACAGAGGATCACTCAAGGGCCATTATGCTTTTGCTCCAATCTCACGGTTGGAAGATAAACTCAGGAAAGAGCTCCCTGATTCCCAGCAACAGGGTGGAGATCCTGGGAACGATAATAGATTCTATATCCCTGAAAATATTTCTCACAGATAAGCAATGCAGGAAGATTGGGTCCGCCTGTCTTGCCCTTCAGTCCTACTCCAGTCCCTCTGTGGGAGTATGGAGGTGATCGGGCTCATGGTATCCAGCATCGATGTCATGCCCTTTGCCAGGTTCCATCTCAGACCTTTTCAGTTGTGCATGTTGAGACAGTGGAACGGCAATCATACAGACCTATCCCAGCAGATGTCTCTGGACGATCGGAGGAGGGACTCCCTCTCTTGGTGGATCCATCCGGAACAAACAAGGGGCATCTTTCCTGAGACCGTACTGGGAGATTGTGACCACGGATGCGAGTCTGGCAGGGTGGGGAGCTGTTTGGGGTGCCAGGATGGCACAGGGAAAATGGTCTTGAGAGGAGTCTCTCCTCCCGATCAATATTCTGGAACTTCGAGCGATCTACAACACTCTGAAGGCGTGGCCTCTCCTGGGGTTGTTCAGCTTTATCAGATTCCAGACATGCAACATTACCTCGGTGGCTTACATCAACCTTCTGGGTGGGGACAAAAAGCTCCCTAGCGATGAGGGACATTTCTCGGATATTGGAATGGGCAGAGTCCCACAGCTGCTGGCTCTCAGCAATCCACATTCCGGTGTGGACAACTGGGAGGCGGATTTTGTCAGCAGGCAATCTTTCCATCCGGGGGAATGGTCTCTCCACCCCGAGGTGTTTGTGGAGATTTGTCATGAATGGGGGACTCCGGAGATAGATCTCATGGCATCCAGACTCAATTGCAAACTACCCAGGTACGAATCGCAGTCCAGGGATCTCCAGGCAGAACTGATAGATGCCTTGGCAGTACCTTGGAGGTTTAACCTAGTTTACATTTTTCCGCTGTTGCCACTTCTACCTTGTGTAGTGGCCCGCATCAAGCAGGAGAAAGCTTCGGTTATTCTGATTTCTCTGTTGTGGCAGCGGAGGACGTGGTTACGGATCTGGTGGGGATGTCATCATCTCCTCCATGGAGGTTACCCTGTCGCAGGGATCTGTTGGTACAGGGTCCTTTTCAACATCAAAATCTAGATTCTCTGAGGCTGACTGTGGGGAGATTGAACGCTTAGTCTTGGCCAAGAGAGGGTTTTCTGAGAGAGTGATTGATGCTCGCATTCAGGCCAGGATGCTGGTCATTCGTCGCATCTATCATAAGGTGTGGAGGACTTACTTGTCCTGGTGTGAGAAGCATGAATATCCTTGGCACAAAGGTATCCAGGATTCTGTCTTTTCTCCAGGATGGTCTGGAGAAGGGGCTTGCCGCCAGCTCCTTGAAGGGACAGATTTCAGCATTATCTGTTCTGTTGCACAAGAGGTTCGCTTAGCTTCCTGATATTCAGTCTTTTGTTCAGGCTCTGTCTAGAATCAGGCCTGCCTTTAGACAATCCGCTCCTCCTTGGAGCTTGAACTTGGTTCTGAAGGTGTTGCAGAGGGTTCCGTTTGAACCTATACACTCTGTTGACAAAAAGATTCTTTCTTGGAAAGTTCTATTTCTGTTGACTATTGCTTCGGCCCTCAGAGTATATATTGCGAGCCTCCTTATCTGGTTTTTCACACTGATAAGGCTGTTCTTCGCACTGGTTTGGGATTCCTTCCCAAGGTTGTGTCTAACCATAGCATCAATCAGGAAATAGTTGTTCCTTCTTTGTGTCCAATCCCCTCTTCTCCTAAGGAGAGATTACTTCATAATTTGGATGTGGTTCGAGCTTTGAAGTTCTATCTTCAGGCTACGAAGGATTTCAGACAGACTACATCTCTTTTTGGAGTGTATTCAGGGAAGCACAAGGGGCTGAAAGCCTCTGCAACTTCTCTGTCCTTTTGGTTGAGGAGCTTGATTCACTTGGTCTACAAGACAGCAGGACATAAGCCTCCTCAGAGGATCACGGCTCATTCAACTAGAGTTGTGGCTTCTTCTTGGGCCTTCAAGAATGAGGCCTCTATGGAGCAGATTTGTAAGGCGGCTACCTGGTCCTCCTTACATACCTTTACAACATTTTACAAGTTTGACGTTTTTGCTCCAGCGGAAGCAGTTTTTGGGAGAAAGGTTTTACAGGCTGTGGTGCCCTCAGATTAGGGTCCACCTCTTGCCCTCCCATTTTCATTCAGTGTCCTCTAGAGCTTGGGTATTTGTTCCCACAAGTAATGAATAAAACCATGGACTCTCCTCCCCTTTAGATGGAAAATATAAATTATGCTTACCTGATAATTTCATTTCCATCGAGGGGAGGAGAGTCCATGGCTCCCGTCCGTTGCTCTGGTGAGTGGACCTAAATTTAGTTTGTTCTTCTGGCACCTTTTATACCCAGATATTTCTCCTACTGTTCCTTGTTCCCTTGGCAGAATGACTGGGGGATAAGGGAGGTGGGGGAGGTATTTAAGCCTTTGGCTGGGGTGTCTTTGCCTCCTCCTGGTGGCCAGGTTCTTAATTCTCACAAGTAATGAATGAAGCCGTGGACTCTCCTCCCCTCGATGGAAATGAAATTGTCAGGTAAGCATAATTTATATTTTTTTCTATATAGCTTGATAAGGTGTAATGTCTCAGCATCAACTGTAAATATTTTCAACCAGGACCCAACCCTTCCCTACCACACAAAACGCTAACCATTGGTCAGTGAACACCAAAGTAAAATATTATGTTGCTAGTGATGTCACAACTAATGTACCCTAAGCCAACTATTATATCTGCTCACAAAGCTATTTATTGTAAGCTAATCTGGAAAGAAGAACAGCTGTATATCTAGAAGCTTTGCTTAAAGGGACATAATAATCATATGCTAAATCACTTGAAACTGATGCAACATAAGCATAACTGTAAAAAGCTGACATGAAAATATCACCTGAATATCTATATGTAAAAGGGGAAGATATTTTACCTCAAAATCTCTTCAGCTCACCAGAGTAAATGCTCTGTAAACAGTTATACTTAAGCTGCTGCCCAGCTGCAAGTTGAACCCCCCCCCAAAAAAAACAGCCAGTCACCATCAGCCAGTGCTGAGGTTATGCTTTGCTTTGTTGTGATCTCATGATCACACTGAAATCTTGTGAGGTTTCATAGTAAACTTCCTTAAAATTAATAGAAAAATAACACGACTGTGCCTGCACATGACAAATGCATATTCCCTTGCAAGTCCTGATTGGCTGCTTAAAGTCTCTTTACAGTGGGGTGTGAATATTTTGGAAAATATTAGGTCAAATATCTTCCTTTCTTACATAGACGTGTTCAGATGATATTTCCTATTCAGCTTTTTACAACTATGCTGCATTATTGTCAAGTGCTTCAAAATTTAGATATCATGTCCCTTTAATAAAGAAGACCATGGGGCCGATTTATCAAGCTCCGAATGTTTGTCTAAAGACCGCTGCTCCATAACTCGTCCGCCTGCTCTGAGGCAGCGGATAGAAATCAACCCGATCGAATACGATTGGGTTGATTGACACCCCCTGCTAGCAGCATTGCATCAGCAGTTCACAAAAACTGCTGGTGCAATGATAAATGCCGACAGCATTTATCGATGTGCGGCGGACATGGTATGCTACAGCATATCATGTCCGCTCGCACATTAATAAATATACCCCCATATGACCACAAACTGAGAGTGCAGATATGTTTGAATATGAGTCATCTAAATAAAAACATTTTACATGTATCTAAAAGTAAATAATTGTAAGTTACAAGTTAAACTTTATCACTTGTTAATTTACTTCAAGAAACACACATGCTAAAGAATATAGCAGTTTATTTTTTAGCAAATCACTCCCATTAAACTTTACTTATTAACATAACAAACGAAATAAAGAAATCAAACTTACACCAGTTTCACCTCACACACACTAACACAGAGCTACTGTTGTGTCAGTCAACTAACTGCATCATAATACTCTGAAGTAGCCATTCACAGGCTGTAGAAATATGAGATGTGTCAATATTGCTAAGTGATGAGGAGTAAGAAAGTTATATTAAAGGGACACTGAACCAATTTTTAGATAGAGCATGCAATTTTAAGCAACTTTCTAATTTACTCCTATTATCAATTTTTCTTCGTTCTCTTGCTATCTTTATTTGAAAAAGAAGGAATCTAAGTTAAGGAGCCAGCTAATTTTTGGTTCAAGACCCTGGACAACACTTGTTAATTGGTGGGTGAATTTATCCACCAATCAGCAAGAACAACCCAGGTTGTTCACCAAAAATGGGCCGGCATCTAAACTTAGATTCTTGCTTTTCAAATAAAGATACCAATAGAATGAAGAAAATTTGATAATAGGAGTAAATTAGAAAGTTGCTTAAAATTGCATGCTCTATCTGAATCAAGAAAGAACAAAATTTGGGTTCATTGTCCCTTTCATTTTTCTGCCTTAGCAACGCTCACTCACGGTCAATGTGTTGAAATTATAAGGGGTCAAAGTGATAATGTTAGAATTTAGCCCACCATTCCCTTAACCAATAGGAAAAGGAGGAAGGCACAATTCTGACACGTTTGGAATGCTAGACGAAAGGTCTCTAATCTTTCCATCACTTTATAACGTTTGTCAGGGCTACCCTCATGGTCCCATCTCTCAGTACTAAAAACAAAGTATTAATATTATTATATGTTCACACAAACACACATGCACACTTACACATATGTACAAACACACATACACACCTACACATATGCACAAACACATATGCACATATATACACATGGGGGTCTATGTATGAAGCAGCGGATGGTGCTTCCGACCCTCTCCGCTTCAGTTCCGACTGAATCGGAAGTTAAGAAGCAGTGGTCCTAAGACCACTGCTCCTTAACTCGTCTGCCACAGCAGTCAGCCCAATCGAATACGATCAGGTTGATTGACACCCCTGCTAGCGGCAAATCTGCAGGGGGCGGTATTGCACCTGGTGCAATTATAAATGCCGACAATGTGCGGTGGACATGATTCGCTATAGCGGATAATGTCTGTCCGCACCTACATAAATAGACCCCATGGCCATAAATACACATAGGTAAAAGGGAAGATTTTCCAACATTCTAATTGACCTGAGAACTGAACATTCATTTACCAGATGAGATGAAGAACAATTTTGTAAAGAAGAGAAGTGGTTTAAAATAAATGAAGTAAAGATAAAGACAGTGGCAGGGCATATACTTTGCATTTTATTAAATATGATATCAAGAGAATCGACAACAACTGAGAAGGTTGGTATTTAAATGTCACAAATCTAGATCAAACTAGGTAGAAATATATTTAAAGTGAATGTATTATAACTGTTTTTACATTGTTCAAATAGATGTCAGATTCAATAAACTTTATTAATACATCTGGATTGCAATGTTTCCATGACCCCTTCTCATCACATTTCTTCTCATTGGTTCTCTGCTCATTCCATTGCTTTCTCAGGTTCTCATTCTTGCCCTCTAGATATAAAATTTTTTTTAAATGTGTTTCTTTTTAATAAAGGAAACATTTCTCTAATTATCTCTAATTCAGTGGCACCCAAGTAGTTATAGTAAACACCTTGAGATTTTAATATAAACCGTTTAGCTATGCATAATAAAACATCTTTTCAGTATACTTTCATTATTTATTTTCCCCTCTTTTCAAGTAATTTAGCTCTGATAATTGTGGCTTTCCTAGTTCTCAGAACCGATGAAGAACATTACAGACTTGTCAAGGCTAACCTTGCTACATACAATTCCCTAAATGGCTTTAACAGATATAACTGCAAAATAAAGCTATTTATACTAGTATAATTACCATGGCTAAACTTGTCAGCTTTAGACTCAAGCCTGGATTGGCTCTTCCAAATGAAACAAGTGGTTGGTTGAAATTTGACTATTGAAAAACAATTGCAGCACACAAGATTTTAATTTGTTTTAAAAATGTTTAAACTGGGCTGGTATGTAATTCTATAGCAAAACATTATTTTAATTACAAGGTGTTTGCTGTCCCTTTAATAATTATGGACTCCATTTATTAAGCAGGGAGTGCAGCTTAGGAAGATGATAGCTAAGAAGCAGCAGACTTCAGACCACTGTATGCTAACCTCTCCACCAGCTTTGAGCTGACGTTTTAAAATCACCCCAGACTAATTTACAGACCATGCTGTTGTGCAAGTTGCACAACTCATAGTGCAATGATAAATGCGGGCAAAACACTTTTGTTGTAATCTCAAAATATTATCAGGAACTCCCCTTGCAAGAATTTACAAGAATCTACATTTATCAGATATTGAAATATGTAAAATATGACTGTTCTTTATTTAAACGCATATTATTACCTCATGTTTTTTTGGCACTAACATGCAATGCCAATTTTATTTTTCCACTGACAAGTACTGACACCCATAATCATTTTGAAACATTATTTCAGTTACTGGCTGCAATTATGTAAATAAAATCTAATTTTCATTTTAATGTTCTGATACAAAAAGCTTTGCCGCTTGTTGATATTAATGAAATAAATGAATAGGAAAATACTTGAGGTTTCTTTTTGATTTACGATTTCTAACAATAACCCATACAATTATCTTTCTAAATTAAAGTGCGTTTGAATGCTTCTGCAATATAATTATGCAAACAAAAAATATTTTCATATTTTTTACGCAGTGGGATGTAATCAAACAATTTTTTTTTGCCCATATACACAAAAAAGAAAGAAAGAAAAAGCTAATTTTGCACAGGTCATATTTCAGGCTAAACGTATTGAAGTCTGCATTAAAGAGATATAAAAGTCAAAATTGAAAAACATGCATGGGAGAATTTAAGTTTTAAATAGAAGCATTTTTGTAATATCTCGGAGGAAGCGCATGCGCGAAACATGTCAGATAGAATGAAGCTGCCAAATCTGTCTACCACCTGCTGAATAAAACACTACTGACATTGGCTACTAGTCCGGAATCTTTGTCTCTTTTTTATTTTTGTAATATAATTCCATTTGCAAAATGCTTCTAGTAAACAGTTACTGTTTTTCAGCAGCATTTGGACATATGTTGTGAGCAGGGCCGCCACTAGAAATTTTGGGGCCATTGACTTAACTATTGATCACTGCCCCCCCCCTTGACATGTGCAATTTTTGACCAAGTGACTAAAACGTATATGCACTTTATTCTTAAGTGTAGTCAAACTTGGAAATGTTGTAAAGGTAGTAACACACAAACACAGAAACACACAGACACACTCATACACTGAAACACAGATGCACGCATAAGGATTCACATATAGACACTCTAGCAGACACACAAAGAAACACACAAACACACTTAGACACAGACACCCAAACAGACACTTAGCACTTTTTTACAT
Source organism: Bombina bombina (assembly GCF_027579735.1). Lineage (NCBI taxonomy): Eukaryota > Metazoa > Chordata > Amphibia > Anura > Bombinatoridae > Bombina > Bombina bombina. The sequence continues at coordinate 934,017,164 of NC_069500.1, read as the reverse complement.
TGACCTGACAACAGTGGCAAGTAATGAGGTAGACTACAGTTTTGTCAAAAAAGGAGATTTACAAAACAAAATATGGAGTCATGATTATCTTTTTGTCAAGGAAGATGACGACTAAATGATGACAACAGCATGCAGTGGCTGAAAGGAAAGTCCCTGAACTGCTTAAACAATAATTTAAAGGTTAAATGGTGGATTGGTGACTTCCGGAAAGGTCTCATTAGTCTCAGTCTGTAGAAATATGTGAATAATCAGTAGTAAGGTCAAAATGTCCTAAAAAGGAACAGACAATGGACACACACACATACAAACACAAACTTGCACGTACACCCAAGGAAACACCGACAAAGACAACCTCAGAAAACATACAAAGACATACACACAAAGACACCCACAGAAAACACACATAGATACACACACACAGAGACAACCACAATAAACACACAAAGACATACATACACACACCCTCACTGAGACATCCACAGAAAACACACAAAGACATACACACACTCTCACAGAGACACCCACAGAAAATGCACAGACATACACACACCCTCACAGAGACACCCACAGAAAACACAGACATACGCACACACCCTCCCAGAGACATCCACAGAAAACACAGACATACATACATACATACATACACACCCACCCTCACAGAGACATCCACAGAAAACACACAAAGACATACACACCCACCATCACAGAGGTATCCAGAGAAAATACACAAAGACATACATACACACACCCTCACAGGGACACGAATAGAAAAAGCACAAAGACATATGCACACACCCTCACAGACGTTCACAGAAAATGCACAAAGACTTACACACCCACCCTCACAGAGAGACCCACAGAAAAAAAATACATACACACTCATAGAGAAACAAACAAAAACACAGACACCCACAGAAACACTCACAGGAGGTAACATTTCTGCACATTGCATCCCCTAAATCAACAGTGTGTGACATGCATGATAAAAAAAAATTGCAGGAATTAATAGATCACTTTTTAAAGAATCATATTTGTAAATGTGCAAACAAAAATAATTCTGTGAAATCAAAATTGTACATTAATAATCTTGGTAGATGGCTAGATGAAGAAAAGTACTTTTGAAAGGTTGACATATGTTTTTTTTTCCCCTCCTAACCAAGGGCACCACTTCAAATTTTGAGGCCTTGAATTCCGGCGATTCCTGTCCGCCTCATCAGAGCAGGTGGACAGGGTTATGGAGCAGCGGTCTTTAGACCGCTGCTTCATAACTGCTGTTTCTGGCAAGCCTGCAGGCTCTCCAGAAACATGGGGCGCCAAGCTCCATTCGGAGCTTGATAGATAGGCCCCATGGTGCTCAAATGTTCCATCTGTCATCTGTACTTATGGATTTTGAAAATGCTGTACTCTATATGGTTTTGGTGGAACTATAAGCTGTGGTCTCATACTATCAGATCTTGTTAAATGCAGGATTTAGGCTTGTTTGTATGTATTTCAAAATTAAGTCAGCTGTAATGTAAACTGAACAGTGTTAAGTTAACCTGTCTCATTTCAAACACTGAGCAATCTTAGTCTGAGAGTATAACATTTTATGCAGATGTAAAAATCTTAAATAAAATGCCTCCTTGAATCTGGAAAGTCCTTGTATAAAGGGGCAGTAAACTGGAATTTTATATATATATATATATATATATATATATATATATATATATATGAGGAAGAAAGGGGGGTCACCAGCGCTAAAACTACTATAGAAGAAATAGCTAGTGAGTTACAGATAGCATAAAAAAGATCGTTCAGTGATTAAAGATGTAATGTTTCTATTGGACTGCACTAACTTGGTTGATAAGTAGTGCACCAAAACTTATATGTATAGATAAGTATAAGAACTGAGCGTGCAGCCTAAAGTGTGAGTCAGTGTACCCGTGTCACTGAATTAAATGTGGGTCGAAAGAGAATATTCTCAAAAGTAAAATAGGCGCACTGCTATACAATTATGAATAATGTAGTATTAATATACTGTATGGTGTATACAAAAATCAAAGTTCAAAACCAATCAGTTGGTACAGGTTAGTTCTTTCCCAGTAAAGTTCTGGTATAGGGTAAGTGATAGCGCTTACCAGAGCCGACCTCAATCCTATGAGGTAAGTGATCCGCAATGGAGTATAGATGATCCCTTTGGAACTATGTGCTCTCGTGGAAATCTTTTGGTATCTGTTGCTCCTTGCCAATGGAGATCCTGGACTCTCTTATGAAAGCAAGAATGATTCCTTGGTTCTCTCTATGGTATTTTGTTGAAGTCCTGCTGGTTTCTAGAGGAACTTGTTTGTGCAATGGCAATCTTGGACTCTCAATGGATTCCTTCTTCTTTCAGAAGTTTGGATGTCCAATATTCTCATAGATGAATAGAAAAAGAGAAAAACAACATAGAGTAGTACTGCAAAAAGATTAAAGCAGAAACTAAATGTATATCCTGGTGTAAAGTAAGTATATTGCGCTTACCAGAGCAAACCTCAATCCTATGAGGTAAGTGATTAGCAAGGTGTTAGAGGTGGTGTTTTGGATGTTTCAAGAAATTCCTGGTCTTTTTTCATCAGAGGGAATGGCAATCCTGGACTCTCTTGTTAGAGTAGGAACAGTCCTGTAGTTCACCCTTTGTTGGTTTTAAACACAAGTGTGTCTTTGATAACTTCTTGTCCAAATGAAATCCTGGGCTCTCTGAGTATTTATTCTCTCTTTTGGTATTAGGATGTCACTTGTCCATAAATTCCAGTAGAAATGCAAGGGAAAGCTATTGATCTGATTTTATTCTCTTTTGCAAGTTCAAGTGAAGAGTTATAGCAACTTGTAAGGGCCTTGTTGTGATGTTCATTTATCTGACCTCTTGCAATAGGTCCCACAGTGTGTATAACATCATTTGTCTTATTTGTAGAGGCCAATCTGGGCTTTAGTCAGCAGACTACCAGGCTAGCAGTGGTTATATCTAGGGACCTATTGCAAGAGGTCAGATAAATGAACATCACAACAAGGCCCTTACAAGTTGCTATAACTCTTCACTTGAACTTGCAAAAGAGAATAAAATCAGATCAATAGCTTTCCCTTGCATTTCTACTGGAATTTATGGACAAGTGACATCCTAATACCAAAAGAGAGAATAAATACTCAGAGAGCCCAGGATTTCATTTGGACAAGAAGTTATCAAAGACACACTTGTGTTTAAAACCAACAAAGGGTGAACTACAGGACTGTTCCTACTCTAACAAGAGAGTCCAGGATTGCCATTCCCTCTGATGAAAAAAGACCAGGAATTTCTTGAAACATCCAAAACACCACCTCTAACACCTTGCTGATCACTTACCTCATAGGATTGAGGTTTGCTCTGGTAAGCGCAATATACTTACTTTACACCAGGATATACATTTAGTTTCTGCTTTAATCTTTTTGCAGTACTACTCTATGTTGTTTTTCTCTTTTTCTATTCATCTATGAGAATATTGGACATCCAAACTTCTGAAAGAAGAAGGAATCCATTGAGAGTCCAAGATTGCCATTGCACGAACAAGTTCCTCTAGAAACCAGCAGGACTTCAACAAAATACCATAGAGAGAACCAAGGAATCATTCTTGCTTTCATAAGAGAGTCCAGGATCTCCATTGGCAAGGAGCAACAGATACCAAAAGATTTCCACGAGAGCACATAGTTCCAAAGGGATCATCTATACTCCATTGCGGATCACTTACCTCATAGGATTGAGGTCGGCTCTGGTAAGCGCTATCACTTACCCTATACCAGAACTTTACTGGGAAAGAACTAACCTGTACCAACTGATTGGTTTTGAACTTTGATTTTTGTATACACCATACAGTATATTAATACTACATTATTCATAATTGTATAGCAGTGCGCCTATTTTACTTTTGAGAATATTCTCTTTCGACCCATATATATATATATATATATATATATTAATAAAAAAAACTAAAATCTGCCAAAAGGGCACCTACCATTTGTGTATTGAGGAGGAAACATTTCTGCATGGCTTTAAATATAGAATTTCTACAGTATTTTTAAATAATCATAAATACACTGCTGCATATTGCTAAAAGAAATGTGTTTTTATGGACCCCTGGTACCACTATACAACTATTACCACACTGAAGTTACAATATGAAATTGCACAAAGAAATAAAAAACATTTACTAAGTAAGTCCTACCTCCTCTGCAAATGAAAGTGATCTGCAGTCTTTTTTTTTTAAATAATAGTTGTTCTTGCCTCATGGGGCCACCTGGCCCATTGGGCCCCTGACAGGAGTCACCCCATGATAGCAGCCCTGGCTGTGAGGGTTGTGCACCAGTATTCAAACACCATCCCCACTCAGATAACTGGTGGGGGTGTGTATTGCATCTGTGAAGACTAAGGGGTCAATTTATCATGGCCCGAATGGGGCCAGATACATCTGTGTATTTCGTGTGAGCATGCTCTTTAACTCATATGCCACCTCTGAGGCGGCGTACAGCAATCAGCCTGATCACATACGATCGGGTTGATTGACACCCCCTGCTAGAAAATCTGCAGGGGGCGGCATTGCACAAGCAGTTCGCCAGAACTGCTTGTGCAATGTTAAATTGCCGGCATTCAGTGATGTCATGCGGACATGATCGCTACAGCGGATCATGTCTGTCCGACTCTTAATAAATCGGCCCCATAATTTGTGACATACAAAACACTGCTGACTCTCTGAGTAGGTGCAGGGTTTAAATACTGGTGCAGGGCCCTCATAGCATATTTGCGTATGTTGCCTAAAAAAACTGCAATAACTTTATCTAGAAGCGTTTTTGCTAATGGAATATATTGCAAAATACTTCCAATTAATCCATGCTTAACCAGCTACATAGTGCGCAGTGCTTTTTTAGAGCATTCCACAAACTCACAACAAGACCTAATTAGGATACAGGAGTTTAATTCCAGCCATTCTATGGATATTTGAGCAAAGTTAAATAATTTTCATGAATTAATTCAAGGCATCCCTCCAGTTGACTATCCTTCTTGGAAGGTTTTTCACAAGATTTTGGTGTATGTCTGGGGACTTTGTGCCCATTCATTCAAGAAGGTCTGGCTTGCAATTGGGATTCCAGTTCACCTCAAAGGGGTTCAATGGGGTTGAGGTCAGGGCTCTCTACAGAACACTCAAGTTCCACCACACCAAACTTTTCAAACTATGTCTTCATGGACCTTGCTTTGTGCACATAAACACAGTCATGCTGGGACAGGGAAGGGCCTTGCCCAGACTGAGCACTAACTGTATGCACCTGATTGTCTAAAATGTCTTTATTTTCTTGTAGCCATAATATGGCCCTTCACTGAAACTAAGGCGCCTAGTAGTTTTGAACTCTATAGTGAGTAATGCAACCGATGATAGGCAATTTTCACACAATGCTTGCTTCAGAATTCAGTGGCCCCATTCTCTGAATTTGTGTGGTCTACCTCTGTGACTGGACTTTTGTGGTTCCTAAATGCTTCCACTTCTCAATAATACCACTTACAATTGACCAGGCAGACCTAGTAGGCAGAAATGTCATGATGTGACTTGTGTCAAAGGTGGCATCTATGACATTATCACATCTAAAGACACAGAACTCTTCAGTATCACCCATTGTATTGCCAAAATGTGTCTATGGGGATTTTATGGCTGGATTTTATGTACCTGTCAACAATCAGTGCAGCTGAAACACCTGAACTCAATATATATATATATATATATATATATATATATATATATATATATATATATATATATACAGTTGTGCTCATAAGTTTACATACCCTGGCAGAATTTATGATTTCTTGGCCATTTTTCAGAGAATATGAATGATAACACAAAAACTTTTCTTTCACTCATGGTTAGTGTTTGGCTGAAGCCATTTATTATCAATCAACTGTGTTTACTCTTTTTAAATCATAAAGACAACAGAAACTACCCAAATGACCCTGATCAAAAGTTTACATACCCTGGAGTTTCTGGACTCCAGACAGACCCTTTCATCCAGTGCTGCACTGACGATTCTGGATTCTGAGTCATGGGGAAAGCAAAAGAATTGTCAAAGGATCTGCGGGAAAAGGTAGTTGAACTGTATAAAACAGGAAAGGGATATAAAAAGATATACAAGGAATTGAGAATGCAAATCAGCAGTGTTCAAACTCTAATAAAAAAGTGAAAAATGAGGGGTTCTGTTGAAACCAAACCACGGTCAGGTAGACCAACTAAAATTTCAGCCACAACTGCCAGGAACATTGTTCGGGATGCAAAGACAAACCCACAAATAACTTCAGGTGAAATACAGGACATGTGGTGTGGCTGTTTCAAGATGCACAATAAGGAGGCACTTGAAGGAAGATGGGCTGCATGGTCGAGTCGGCAGAAGAAAGCCATTACTACGCAAATGCCACAAAGTATCCCACTTACAAAACACCAAACAGCACAGAGACAAGCCTCAAACCGTCTGGCACAAAGTCATTTGGAGTGATGAGACCAAAATTGAGCTTTTTGGCCACAACCATAACGCTACATTTGGAGAGGAGTCAACAAGACCTATGATGGAAGGTACACCATTCCTACTGTGAAACATGGAGGTGGATCACTGATGTTTTGGGGATGTGTGAGCTACAAAGGCACAGGGAATTTGGTCAGAATTGATGGCAAGATAAATGCAGTATGTTATGAAACAGAATGCCTCATTTTCCACTTCTTGATTAGAGTTTGAACACTGCTGATTTGCATTCTCAATTCCTTGGATATCCCTTTCCTGTTTTATACAGTTCAACTACTTTTTCCCACAGATCCTTTGACAATTCTTTTTCTTTCCCCATGACTCAGAATCCAGAAACGTTAGTGCAGCACTGGATGAAAGATGCAAGGGTCTGTCAGGAGTCCAGAAACTCATTGACCTTTTATACACACACACACACACACACACACACTAATTACAAGCAAACAGATCACAGGTGAGGATGGTTACCTTTAATAGCCATTCAAACCCCTTTGTGTCAACTTTTGTGCATGTTATCAGGCCAAAATCACAAGGGTATGTAAACTTTTGATCAGGGTCATTTGGGTAGTTTCTGTTGTCATTATGTTTTAAAAAGAGTAAACACAGTTGATTGATAATAAATGGCTTCAGCCAAACACTAACCATGAGTGAAGGAAAAGTTTATGAGGCCTATTTATCAAATGTCTGTCGGACCTGTTCCGACAGTGCGGATCAGGTCCGACAGACATCGCTGAATGCGGAAAGCAATACGCTCTCCGTATTCAGCATTGCTCCAGCAGCTCTTGTGAGCTGCTGGTGCAACGCCGCCCCCTGCAGACTTTATGCAATGCAAAGTGAGTCACTTTAAAAAATAGGAATTACCAGCTAAAAAATATGAGGCAAGCAAAGTAGATAAAGTCAGGTTTATAAACATATCAAAGTGACTCTTAGAATGCACAGTCCTGGCCAAAAGTTTTGAGAATGCTGCTTCCGTGTTTTTAGATCTTTTTGTCAGATGTTGCTATGGTATACTGAAGTATAATAACAAGCATTTCATAAGTGTCAAAGGCTTTTATTGACAACTACATTAAGTTTATGCAAAGAGTCAATATTTGCAGTGTTGACCCTTCTTTTTCAAGACCTGCAATTCACCCTGTCATGCTGTCAATCAACTTATGAGCCACATCCTGACTGATGGCAGCCCATTTTTGCATAATCAATGCTTGGAGTTTGCCAGAATATATGGGGGGGGGGTATGTTCACCCGCCTCTTGAGGATTGACCACAAGTTCTCAATAGGATTATGGTCTGGGGAGTTTGCTGACCATGGACCCAAAATGTCTATGTTTTGTTCCTTAAGCAACTTAGTTATCATCTTTGCCTTATGGCAAGGTGCTCCATAATGCTGGAAAAGGCATTGTTTGTCACCCACCAAACTGTTCTTCGATGGTTGGGTGAAGTTGCTCTTGAAGGATGTTTTTGTACCATTATTTATTCATGAATGTGTTCTTAGGCAGAATTGCGAGTGAGCCCACTCCCTTGGCTGAGAAGCAACCCCACACATGAATGTCTAAGGATGCTTTACTGTTGGCATGACACAGGACTGATGGTTTTTTCTAGATGCTTCAAACAATCAGATAGGGGATTCATCAGAGAAAATGACTTTATCCCAATCCTCAGCAGTCCAATCCCTGTACCTTTTGCAGACTATCAGTCTGTCCCTGATGTTTTTCCTGGATAGAAGTGGCTTCATTGCTAGCCTTCTAACACCATGCCATGCTCCCAAAGTCTTCGCCTCATTGTGCGTGCAGATGCACTCACACCTGCCTGCTGCCATTCCTGAGCAAGCTCTGTCCTGGTGCTGCTCTGATCCCACAGCTGAATCAACTTTAGAAGATGGCCCTGGCGCTTGCTGGACTTTCTTGGGCGCCCTGAAGCCTTCTTCACAACAATTTAACCTCTCTCCTTGAAGTTCTTGATGATCCAATAAATGGCTGATTTAGGTGCAATCTTAGTAGCAGCAATATCCTTGCCTATAAATCCCTTTTTGTTCAAAGCAATGATGACTGCACATGTTTCCTTGCTGGTAACCATGGTTAACAGAGGAAGAACAATGATTTCAAGCACCACCTTCCTTTTAAAGCTTCTGTCTGTTATTCTAACTCAATCAGCATGACAGAGTGGTCTCCAGCCTTGTCCTTGTCAACACTGACACCTATGTTAACAAGAGAATCACTGACATGATGTCAGCTGGTCCTTTTGTGGCAGGGCTGAAATTCAGTGGAATGGGTTTTTTTTATGTTTTTTGGGGGGATTAAGTTAATAGTCATGGCAAAGAGGGACTTTGCAATTAATTGCAATTGATCTGATCACTCTTCATAACATTCTGGAGTATATGCAAATTGCCATCATAAAAACTGAGGCAGCAGACTTTGTGAAAATTAATATTTGTGTCATTCTCAAAACTTTTGGCCAGGACTGTAAGCGTGATAAGTTTGCTACAAAGAGGCCACTATTTGTCAGATTAGCTCCATCATAGCAAGTTGCATAAGACATAGCCCAACATTTTGTATAGCAATTAAATTGTTTTTCTTTACTTGTTTATAATACAATGTGTATGCCCACCTCTTGCCACTTATCCTATTTCAAATTTGTTACTGTTCAGTGTTTGTGTGACTCATGCGTTAAGCATCTGTATGCTTCCAGTTCACTGCAGATACAGTCTCAGCGGCTTAAATTAAAAAGACTTAAAATCAGTCTACTTTGTGGGACACCTTGAATATGCCAACTAGTACTTTAACACTGCATGAGTGCACATTTTTTATTGCTACCTATTTAGTCATTAGCTTTTATTTGTGAAAAAAAGTCATACCCGTGTGCACAGTTCTCCATAATCCTGCATTCGAAAGAACCTTTGGCATCAATTACTGTCAACGAATTTAGCAATAAGTGTATCCTTGAGTGCATACAGTACGTCACCCCTCAGTAACTTTCTGCAAGGAAAACGTTTGACCTTTTTTTCTAAGCAGTATTTAAATTTTCTATATTCCAGTAAATATCCTCCCTTAAATAACTTAAATAACTGTTTTTATTTTATTTTATGTTAACATTTCAGCTGTTCAATGTATTATATTTAGTTTTGGCTTCCAAAATTGCATATATAACTGACAAATAGTTTTCATCAATTACATTATCTGATTTAACCATGAATTCAGCGAGTGTACACTAAACAGAGTTTATATCCAGCTTTTAATATTTAGCGCCAACTATTTTTTGTGGTTAGGGCAGTGCTGTGTACTACTTAAACAAGAAGGTCTAAAATCATAGCAGAGACAGAAGCTAGATCTGCTTTGTGGCATTTAAAAAGTCAGTTAAAGGAATACTAACATCAAAATTAGACTTTCATGATTCAAATAAAGCATGTAGTTTTAAAGGGGCATTAAACACTTTGAGATGGTAATATAAAATGTTAAGTTGTATATATAAAAAAAACCTCTGCAATATACTTTCATTATTTATTTTGTCCCCTTTTCCTGTCATTCCATTTTTATGTAATTCCACGGCAGATCGTTGTTTTGCTTTAGAGGTGGCATTTTCACCTCTTAGTCAATGCTTGGCGCCCTTGAGAGCTGGATTTACCGCACGGCTATTTGCTAAGAGGTGAAAACGTCACCTCTAAAGCAAAACAGCGATCTGTCATGTGCTGCTATAGCAGCATCAGATCAGTGATCGCTTGAAACAAATAAAGGAGCTTTCTGCATGAAGTATTTTATATTTCATGAATGAAACTCCCCTTTATTTGTTTCAATAGTCAATCCTAGCGTTTGCGAAATGCTAGGGTTGACTTTCACTTTAAGTGTGCAATAGCACTATGTCTAAAAAAAACAATGTGCATACCTTAATTAAAAAAATACTTTATTGCTAAAAAATGCTAACCATCATCTGAGCCTTCAGCAAGGCATAATCTTTTTGCTGGTGGTGTGTATATATAGATGTGTAAATACGTGTGTTTATGTATTTATATGTGTATTCATGTGCATTTATGCATTATATGTGTATATATGTGTATTCATGTGCCTTTATGCATTATATGTGTATATATGTGTATTCATGTGCCTTTATGCATTATATGTGTATATATATGTGTATTCATGTGCATTTATGCATTATATGTGTATATGTGTGTATTCATGTGCATTTATGCATTATATGTTTATATATGTGCATTTATGCATTATATGTTTATATATGTGTATTCATGTGCATTTATGCATTATATGTTTATATATGTGTATTCATGTGCATTTATGCATTATATGTTTATATATGTGTATTCATGTGCATTTATGCATTATATGTTTATATATGTGTATTCATGTGCATTTATGCATTATATGTGTATATATGTGTATTCATGTGCATTTATGCATTATATGTGTATATGTGTGTATTCATGTGCATTTATGCATTATATGTTTATATATGTGTATTCATGTGCATTTATGCATTATATGTTTATATATGTGTATTCATGTGCATTTATGCATTATATGTTTATATATGTGTATTCATGTGCATTTATGCATTATATGTTTATATATGTGTATTCATGTGCATTTATGCATTATATGTTTATATATGTGTATTCATGTGCATTTATGCATTATATGTTTATATATGTGTATTCATGTGCATTTATGCATTATATGTGTATATATGTTGGAAAAATGGTGCCAATAGAGTTGCTGAACACAGGTTTGCCACAAACTTTCAATTTGTAAAAAGAGCAATATCTGTGAATCAGAATAAGGCGAAGCACAATAAAACGAGGCATGCCTATATTTGATTTGCAGCAGTAACAGGTTACATCATTTTCTTTTCGGCCTCCCTAGGGAGTATAGGAAAAGCACAATTTTACACAAAAAGTAAGAGTTGTTTAAAGATCTTTTAAGAGACTTTTCAAATATACTTCTGTTATCAAATTAACTACATTTTTACCTACACTTTGATGAAAAGCATATTATTATTATTATTACTACCTAAGTATGCTCAGAAGAAGCAATCACTACTGGGAGTTTGCAGGTGAGTGGTGGCTACAAACACATGCTTATTGTCATTGGCTCACCAGATATGTTCAGCTAGCTCCCAGTAGTGCATTGGTGCTATGGAGATAATAGAAAAATATAGGAAAGAAATGTTGTAGAGATAAATGGCAGGGTTCATAGAAAGAGTTAAAGTGACATGTACATCAAAAACGTAACTTTTATTATTGATACTGAGCATACAATAAAAATATGTTCCACTTCAACTCTCAACATGTCCTATTTCTTTTGGTATCCCTTGTTGAAACTTACCACAAGCTCTTTACCATTAGAGCATACTGAGGTAGGCTTATGAGTGTGCATGTGACTTGAGCACTATATGAATAACATTGCTACAAACACTGCTGCCATTGAGTGCTTCTGCTCAGGTCAAGCAATCACTGTGTACTATGTGGCAGGGATCTAAATCATGCTACCTATTTATAGTAAAATAACATGAAAAATTATAATGAAAGTATATTTCTATCCATAATTGCCTTTTAATAGATCACTATATCTGTTTTTTATGTTTACGCATAGGCTATCTAAGAAATTACACACTGCAGTGCAAAAAATCTGTAATCCAAATAAGCCCCAGATTACAAGTGGAGCACTATTGATAGCACATGACACACTGTGCAAATTGTGACCCTGTGCTAAGAAAAGCACACAATCTGATATTACACGTCCATAGTAAAAAAAAGAAACACCAGAGAATGGCAGCATGGCTGGCATTGTTTTAGTACATCACGGTAAACATCAAATTACAAATAAATATTATGTATTGCGCTCAAGCTAAAAATGTTAGAGTTTTAGGGCTGCAATCAAAGTATATAAAACACATGTAAAATATATTCAAAGTATTTCACCTACATTTATACATATTCAAAGTAAAATATATGTTGTATCAAAACAAATGTTTAAAAAGTGTTTTGATATATGATAAGGTGTTGAACTGGTAAGGACTGAAAGCTATAAATATTTCTATGTATGTAGGTGTGTATTTTATGTATATATGCAGCTTTGTGTATGTTTCTGTGTACATATGTATACACACATACATAAGGACATATACATACACACACATATATATATATATATATATATATATATGTGTGTATATATATATATATATATATACATATACATGTATATATATATATATATATATATATACTGTATATATATATATATATATATACAAACACACACCTTTGAGCCCTTCCAAGTAAAACACCTTGTCATAAAGCATATTACTTTAAATCACTGTTAACACACATATCTTAGGAGAGGGATTTAACGTGGCCTTTCTAACCTGATAATTCCGCAAGTCAAATAGCTAGTCTAGCATTTTGAAAATCTAGATTACAGATGTTGCGTTTTGGTCTCTCTAGAGCAGGGGTATGAAGCTCATTGTATCCGGAGGCAATGGCCAAGTGTTCTTCTCCAGTGGGAGTCACTTGGAACATTGGAACAGAGTGCTCTGGAACTGGATACACTAGAAACTGGAAGTGGCATTTACCTAATTAGTAGTGAATGGTCTGAGCTGTAGACACAATAGACAAACCCAGTGCATATTTATCTTGGGAGTGCCAAGTGAAATGATCATCCTGGAAGTGAATAAAAAGTTACATTTATCCAAGCAGTGCATAATGGGAGTCTACAATGGACAATGCATAGAATATCAACACCAATATGCTACACCTTTTAGAACCCTAAAAAAAAGAATGGGGCCAAATTAATAATTTACCTAATAAACAAGTGAGGGCCAGAATAAACTATCTTGAGGGCCGCATAGGGCCCCAGGGCCATTACTTTAAGACCACTGCTCTAGGGAGTGTGAGACAAAACACAATTTTTACACAAAAAAAATATTCTCCCTTTAAAAGCACATTCAAACCAGGCTCTCTTCACTTTCAGAAAACCTAAGATTCATTATTTTCCATATACCATACTAACTGCTGTAGTTTTTTGACTGAAATGCAGGCTCTGGCTTTGTAAGTTAGGATCAAGATTTTAAATTTGAGCCTGGAAGATATGTGGAACATGTGTAGTCATTGACAGAATGGAGTGGCATATGATCAAGCCTAAACAAGGTGAATGAATCTGGCAGAGTAATCTATAATTGATTGAATTTGAGAAAGAGGTAGACCAGTGATATAATTACATGCAAACACATAAACACACTTATAGTAAGTTAGACACCAGGGGGCATATTTATCAATCTCCATATGGAGCTCGATGCTCCTCTCTCTCTTTGCGAGCCTCAATCCCAAAGAATATATAAATTTTAAATACGGGTGGCTACTCACTCAAAGTACCCTCAATCCATCTGAGGTAAGTATGCGCATAGTTTGTGGGCTATGCAAAGCCGTTGCTCATCAAGGCTGCAGTCCTTATTAATTTAGGCAACGATGTAACCACTTCACTTGCAGCAGAACGTAACCAATTGGCAAGGATTTATTGTTGCAATTTTAGTGACAATATAAAGACCTTTTAAATACAAGCTACAGATGCTCCTCAGCGTCTAATTAGTAGGTGATCAATGCTCTATGACGTAAGGTGGGACACCTTATATATTACCTTATATTGTTGCTAAAATTGCAACAGCAAATCATTGCCAATTGGTTACATTCTGCTGCAAGTGAAGTAGTTACATTGTTGCCTAAATTGATAAAAAAAAATGCAGCCTTGATGAGCAACGACTTATTTTAAAATTGTATCTAACTTGGATTTAAGTTTGCTTTTAATGAAGTTGTCTGGTTATATTAGAAAAGGCTATGACCCATATTTATCAAGGTCTGTCGGACCTGATCCGACAGTGCGAATCAGGTCCGACAGACCTCGCTGAATACGGCGAGCAATACGCTCGCGTATTCAGCATTGCACCAGCAGCTCACAAGAGCTGCTGGTGCAACGCCGCCCCCTGCAGACTCGCGGCCAATAGGCCGCCAGCAGGGGGGTGTCAATCAACCCGATCGTACTTGATCGGGTTGATTTCTGGTGATATCTGTCCGCCTCTTCAGAGCAGGCGGACAGGTTATGGAGGAGCAGCGGTCTTTGTGACCGCTGCTTCATAACTGCTGTTTCTGGCGAGTCTGCAGGCTCGCCAGAAACACGGGGCATCAAGCTCCATTCGGGGTTAGATAAATATGCCCCTATAAATGCAGTTGTTATGAACTTAAAGAAAGTGTTTTACCAAATATTGTTTATGGGTAAACATGTAATTGATGTTAGGAATTCAGCACCCAGGTAACTAAATTATGATTGCACATCCATAAATAGAGAGCAAACTTGGTTATATAGATCACAGTGTTGTATGCATTTGTTCATGTCAATAAAATAGAGTTGTCATTCTAACTATAAAACTAGTTTGCATTTTTATGATATATAAAAAGTACTTCCACAATGGACCTGAAAAAAATAATAATTGGAACTGTATTCCTGTGGATGGGTCTTTATTCCTGTGGATAAGTCTGAAACATTATTACTGTGGATAGACAGTGAAAGATCCCATAGGGTGCTGCTTATTCTGTGCAAGCTGGGAAACAGGATTTAAGTAGCAGCAGTGTTAAGACCGCTGCTCCTAAACTCATCTGCCACCTTTTAGGATGATTGACATCCCCTGCTAGCGGCTGATTGGCATTGCACAAGCATTTTACCAGAAATGCTTGTGCAATGTTAAATGCTGATAGCAAATCATGTCCGCCCGGGGTATGATAAATCTACCCCCAAAACTCAAACCCTCATAGCCTAAAAGGGCGTAGCATCTATTCTTCCTAACAAGGGGTCACTTGTCCCTCTGCTAATCCATTAGTCACACAGTTTATAGAAATAAAAGTGTCAAATGCTCAGAAACTGTGCTTTCCTCTCAGTCAACAAATAATCTATATCAAATAATATTATTATGGTTAAATGATATTATGTAGTCAAGGTACAAAAGACAATTATTTAACTTGTTTGATAGAGGGTGAACATTTCATCCACTAGACAGAAGTTTAGAGAAATTAAATTGAGTTGGCTAGTAATGTGGCACTCTTTCTCTGTCAAACAAGCCAACACGCATTTTGCTATAAGTACTTGAGACTTGTTTCACAAGTTTGTGTGAACATCTGGAAAACCAGATGTATGTGATGCAGCACTCAGAGAAGAAAAAAGTGGAATGTGAGGATCTTCTTAGTAAAATTTTTTATAGATTGTCAGGAAAAGGGTGGTGTTTTACCTCATAGTTATGAGGTATTTAATTCACTCCTCGGTAGACATATAATTCTTATCTGATCATTCATCTGCTAGATCACAATTATTGAAAGTGAAACATCATTTAAAGGGACATTAAACACATTGACATTTTAATTAAAAACATTTAGCTATATATGGTAAAACAATGTTACAATGTACTTTAATTTACTTTGCCCCCTTTTATTTTAATTTAGTTCAGAAAATGTAAGCTTTTCTATTTCTCAGAACTAAAAAAGCACACTGCAAATGTATCAAGGCTAACCATGCTACATGCTATTTTTTAATTGGCTTTAACAAATATGAACTGCAAAACAATGCACTTGATTTTAACAATGTGATTGTGACTAGCCTTGTTACAATGCAGGCTCAAGCCCAGATCAGCTCCTCCAAATAAGTCAAGTTGTGGGTGGAGTGTGGCTATTAAAAAACAATTACAGCAAACAAGAAGTTAATTTGTTTTAATAATGTTTAGACACAGCTGATGTTATTCTAGCAAATGTTTTTTTAACTACAAGGTTTTAATGTCCCTTTAAATTCATGTCCTATAGAGCTTTGTAATGTTCAACGTGGAAGAAAAGGCATTTAATATGTGCAGTTTAAAGATTTATTATAAAAGCATTTAAAAAAAAATGATTCATAGGTCTCTTGTCACTGAGGGCTTGGATGAGAACCTAAAGTCCCCTCGGAAATCCTGGCTTACATTGGCTTTCTCAACTTTATCATTGGTTTAAAGTCCAGAAGTAAAGTGATTATGGCCTGTTAAACACAGATATCCCAGAAAATGCTCCTCAAATTTAATAGCTGTTTTAAAAAGGCTTGAGATGGGCAAATTAGCAATTTCCATAACAAATTTTAACTATTATGATATAAGTATAACTAACTTTTTATCATATGTCTAAACAGAGTAAACATATAAATATATATCCATTTTATAACATAAAACAACAAGTAACTTCTTGCAATTTGAATATACTATTCCTGAGATCTGTAAGTTTATAATTAGAGCAGTGTGACACCACTCTACATACACATATAGTTCCAAGACGTTTTTATACTATAATATTGTTTTAATTATTACTACAATATTATTTTATAAAATGAGTTCATTGTTTTGATTCTGTTATTTCTATTACATGTATGTATGTTTATCTTTACATATACTAAAGAAATTATAAAACAATATCAGCAAATAAACTATTGATCAGCAGTAGCAGAAATACGTTTAGTGGTTAATACTCGCTGTTCTGTTTTAAAATCCATCACCACAATGAGTCTCTGCAGGCGCAACAGTACAAATCAGGTCAGTTTATGTTAATATGTTATAAAATCATTAGCAACTACAGATGATATCAGCTGAATTTCCACTAATTTGTTCATTGTAAACAACCCTAATTAGCTCCATAGTTGCTTTTCTTATATAAATATTTAATTGTGAGAAACTAGAGAAATAATATATTTTGTCTTCTAAATTGTTTTTTAATATAGTTATTCTTTATACATTTACATGTCTGAAAAGATAGTAATAATTGCATGACAGAAAATACAATTTTAAGGAGGTAGAACACAAAATATTCATAGAAACAAAAACTAGATATTAAAGGGAAAAAATACAATAACATTAGCTAATCTGTTAGATAATTTTCTTATGGAACTATCGGGTTGTATATATCTATTATGTGATTCAACAAGAGTGCATGAATAGTTAAACAATCTTTTAATTTGGAGGGGGCGTGTCCGACTATCGACGGAGATGGCTGCTTTCTAATTTGGGTTCTACAGAGGAGATGCTAAAACTGCTTTTTTATCACTCCTAAATTCCACTTACTAAGTTAAATGTGAAGCTATCTAATCTTTATGGAGAAGTTTTAAGCATTATTTGCTGTTAATTCCAGCCCAGCAGACCAGAATTTGTGAGCAGAGGCCTGATGACGGGTTGGAACCTCATCCACCCCTCCATAGTTCTGATAATACCAGATATATACCAGCCGGTTGTGCTGAAGAATGACTATACTTCTTGTTCTACTAAAACAGCAACACCTTTCTTAAGTTGAGAAGGGAATCATTCATTTCCACAACAAAGAACTAATACTCTTCAAGCCGAGAGCTATTGCTGAATATGGACGCCATAAACACCTGGGAGCGCAACATGTTGCAACTTGTGGAACTCCACTGTCAGGTCTTACAGTTCGAGCTCTACAACCTCCTCATGCCTGCAGGACCCACGAAAAAGACCTTACCCGGAGCAACATGCTGGCCAGCGGATGATTGTGGAGATGGTCTTATACCGCTGAGGAGAGATTGCAAACGGAAGAACACAGTGATTATAGAGGCCCCAGAGGATACACGGAGAACACATACGGGTCAAGAGCCGAACGAAAAAGTGGAGGAGGCTTTTCCTGACTCGGTGAAAGTGAAAAATACTACCGGTTCTGCTAATGCCCATATCCCAGAGACCACACTCCAGAACTGTACAGGGGACCTTACTGAAGATGCGGAGTTGGTCTCTCTTCATGTATCAACACTGTTTCTGGCGGGTCGCTCGTTCCGGCCATCTACCAATACTAAGACTTTAGCCGCATGGGAACTACGATCTCCTCCTGAGATAGAGAAGCCTTCGAATGTCGCCCGATTTGTAAACAACTCTGGAGGGCTGGGTCAATGCTCGGAGCTCTTGCATTATGCATTTAATTACAAGGAGCAGCATTGTCCAGCTAATGCCGACCTGCCTCCCCGACTTGGAGTGGGATAGAACCAGCTTCCCTTTACCAATAGAGACGGTTCCTCTAGGTATGATGAGATCTATTTGTTTTTCAACTGCCATTGGGGGATTAGGTCCCATACCTTTGAGAGAGAAAAAGAGCGCAATAGTAGAGAAGATACCTCTAATTTTTAGGGCGTATAGCCAGACAGGCTCAGATTGAGTAAAGTTAGCTTGAGCTCCTGCTATTATTTAGCATAGAATTTGGTGTGTGAGAATACACTAATATGTACATGTAGAATCTTCGCCTGAGACTTTGATAATAGATGTGGATCACTCCGGATATCCACCTGGACATTCTGTCCCCATGCATTATTTATACCTTTTAGCCCCTGCAGACTTAAGTACATTTTGTCATTCACAAGCTAGTCCTCTTTCATGAACTGCCTGGTGAACGCGGATATTTTCTGTGTTTTTTGTTGTTGTTTTTTTTTTGTATTGTACTTAAGCTAACTCTGTACTGGTGTATATGCTATGAATAGTGATTTGTCTTTTTCTAGGTACCCCCATGTTTCCGTGTTCAATTCAGAACTTTTAGTTATAATGTTTGTGTTTAAGTTTGTTGACATATATTTATAGTACTATCTGCTCTCTAAGTCCTTACAAACTAGTTCATACCTATATGTGCTATAAGCAGGATCATTTATATTTAAGTACCCTGGTGTTAGCATCTACTTGGCAGTGACTATATGATGTAATTCCATTTAATCCTAACATTTTGAGGCTTTGATTCATGCCCTTGTGAATTATACCTTAAAATAATTATATGTTACACACTATCCCTTAACTTCTATTACCTAATCTGACTTAGTAGTCTGCTTCATCATATGACATAGCATCTGCTATATTTCTATAATGTGAGGGAGTACAAAGCAGTCAAAGCTGATTCCTGAAATCACTGTATATATAATGTAATATCTGATGGGGATTTGGGGGCTCAGCTATCTCACGTAGCTGATGGGGATTTTTCAAAGAGCACTCCAAATCAACCTATTCTGATGGGGTGCTGTCTGCGGCCGGGACGGTGCTTCACAATACTAAGTGATAATCTATTTATTGAAATGTCTGTTGCTTGGAGTTCTTTTATCCTTCAGTGTTTCTTAATATAGATTATATACCTGCAGTCTCAGGGATGCTGGGTATTTATGTGTAACTGTAATAATAATTGTTTATAGGCTCTAGATATGACTGAAACAACTTTTTATTAGGCTCTCCCCTCTCTACATCTCCTTGCCCCCCATAGAGGTATCAGTGCTTACATTTTAATTATCCTGCTTAGCTCACATTATTGGCAATGATGGTTCCCTTATAGTTCTATCTCTTAATTGCATATAATGGGTCTTAAAAGTGACCTACTATTGTCTCCCCCTCACACACCCCTATTCAATCCTTTTCTGCGAAAAGCGGTCCAAGAGTGGCCGATATTTTTCATTATGGGGGCATTACACTTTGATCAGTTTTTCAATATAAGGGGATGTAGTTTTTCATTAAAAACTGTATTTGTATATTTGGACCTGCGAGTCCATATTTTCACTCTGTGTCTAATATTGTTATATGACAATCTTGTTTAATAAAAAAAAATTGAAAACTAAAAAAAAAAATCTTTTAATGTAATATAAAACCACAATAAAACATTCAAATGCAATAAAAAGCAAGTAAGGGTGTGGCTCTGAAACGCATTTGTGGTTACTGTTTGGTCAGACAGTTGGAAGACATCTTATCTGATGGTTTTTAATGCAAGCATAACTTTTTATTGCATTTGAATGTTGTTTTATGGTTTTATATTTGATTATAAAATGTCTTAACTATTCTGTGCTGTCTCTTTAATAAATACATTTGTATATCTCTATGGTCTAAGTTCAAACCTTTCTGAAATTCTTGTTCAATACTAAAAAAAAACAGTATCCCCGGTTATTAATTTATTTTTTATGAAAATGATCACAATCTTAAGACATCACTGAGCTTGATAACTCCCACTATATTCTATCTTTATTTACCCACAATGACACCGTTAATGACCAATGGTTGACGATCATCGAAAACCGAATCAGTACAGGAAAAAATGCAATTGAGCAACAAACACCAAAACCCAAATAGCTCTCTCTCTCTCTTTGCTTGTTCTCCATTCCTCACAAGGACCATGGCCTCTATCAGTAAATGCGCATGTTTATTTATGGGTTAATGGAGTCCGTGTGTGTGTTGCAGTTGGATAGAGTAGTGTTTCTTTTTAAAAAATAAAATAATGTCAGTTACTGAGAGGTGCACCTTGGTATTGATATCTGTACTGATTTTATAACTTTTGATAGCTTTTGGATATGTTTATTTTGTGTTTTTACATATAGGAGCCGATTTATTAAGCTGTCAACCAGCTTATTCTGCGCAAGGTGTTCAGGCTCGCCGGAATCAGGAATTAAGAAGCAGCGGTCATTTGCATGTCTGGCGAACTACTTGGAGAGAAACATAGCGCTGCCACATAGTGCTCTTTTTAATGTATACCATTCTTGCAAAACTGCTGCCATATAGTGCTGTAGATACGTGCATTCTCTTAAAATGACCTCCCTGCTTTTCAACAAAGGATACCAATAAAACAAAGTAACTTTGATAATAGAAGTAAATTGGTAAGTTGTTTAAAATGGTATGCTCTATCTAAACCATGACTGAAAAAAAATTGGGTTATGTGCCTTTAATAACTTAAAAGGCAATCATAAAACCATATGCAGACCTCCGTGCTTTTCTGCTCTAATTTATTTTGTTTTCAGCTTAGAGTGGGAGTTCTGATTGCTGTACAACTGGTTATTTTTTTTAAACTCAGAGTGCACCTGCATGGGTTAGGTGTTCCAACATTTTATCTGGACGGTTGAATGCTCCTCTAAGTTACAGTAATAATAGTTGTGTTGTTGATATATGATTACTCAGTGCAGTTATTTTTGCAGATTTATTTACTTTGCCATGAAATGCAAATCCTGGCATTGAGCTTATACATATTTACATAAAGTAAATGGTGTAAGAAACTTTCTTACCATAATCATTTGCATTTGGAAATAGTAGATTTATTTTTGAGAAAATATGTTTTATTTATGGCAGACTCTTTTACTTTTTAGTCTCTCAGTAAATGTAGCATAGTATAAGCAAAATATGACTATTAAATATTCTATAAACACATTTGTTTCCCATCTTGGAAATATTATCTACTTAAATTCATACAGAGCATACAATTTTAAATAACATTCCATTTTACTTCTATCGTCTAATTTGCTGTATACTTTGTTTAAAAACATACCAAGGTAGGCTCACAAACTGGGAGCTAGCTGTTGATTGGTGGCTGCATTTATGTGCCTCTTATCATTGGCTTACTAATGTATTCAGCTAGCTTCCAGTAGTGCATGGCTACTCCTTTAATAAAGGATGCCAAGAGAATGAAGCAAAATTGATAATATAAATAAATTGGAAAGCTGTTTAAAATCGTATGCTCTATCTGAATAAGGAAAGAAACATTTTGGGTTTCATGTCCCTTTAAATGGACATAAGGCTGAAATAAGAAAATGTTCTGATGTGTTAGAGCATTTCCTTATTGCACTATTGCTTAGCTACACCTATGTGTTTAATCCCCACAAGGGGGTCAAACACATAGTTAAAATCAGCTCCAGAAAAGCAATATACTGCTTATCCTGTGCTGAACATGGACAGTGATTTGTGGCTACCCTGATTGGCTAAGTGTCTGTCTTTAGTTCAAGGACTGTAGAAGATTGCCTATCTGTAGATGACTTTCACCATGATTTTAACCCCCATCACAACCCCCTAAAAATTTTCACCTACATTCCCCCCCACCACCATGCACAATCCCCCATTGCAACCCAACCACTAAAGCTACATGATCCTGACATCACAAATCACCGTAGCACCTAACCTCCTCCTGATTTCCAAGCCTCCATATTTATATTCTCAATAACCATAATCTTATCATTTGACAGATCATAATTGAAGATGGGAGGGACCACTGTTTAAAGCTGAGACTTCCCATTCTTCTGATTGGTTGTAAATGTATTCGTAATTTTGTATGCTTAGGTGTTGGGAAGGTATTATAGAGGTTTTGTTTTGGAGGAGTCCCATTGGGTTGGTTAGCTTTAGTTGTGATGTTTGCAATAATGGGATCAAGTTAGAAGATTGCCCAAGAGGGGTGATTATGTACATGTGGTTATCAATAAGGGAATCATGTAGAGAGGATGATTAGGGGGATTTACCGATGATGCTGATTGGCTGTACTTTTTTACCCTGTAGACAACAACCAAATGAGTAGTTCTATGGGGAACAATGGTACTACTTTATTTGTTAACGTCTTCCTTATATCAAACAAATGATACTTGATTAGTTATGTATAGTATTTTTAAGGATGGGGGTGCAGTGTATTGTAACATATTTAGAGAGATGATTTCAGTAACGGACTAAAAAAAAGGAATACACTTGTTGCACTCACAAGGTGGATTACATATTAATCTCTTATAACCATGATATGTTAAAACATAACTTTTATTCAAACTTCTGCATAAAAAAAGAAGAAAAAAGAAAATATTAAGAACATAATAATGGGTTTAATGCTAGGTTTTGATTTTGAAAATTGAGAGCGCCTTATATAAAAATATATTAAAAATAAAATAATAATAAATAGTCTCTTTAAGGGAAGTGATTTAAATATATAGGCTGCTATCTTACTAATTAAGAAAGGCAATTCAGGTAAAAATAGACAGCGCCAATTATACAAGTATCACAATTTATTAAAAAAAAAGAGTAAAATGTATCACATAATGTGAACATACATATGGGAAACAATATAAAAGCAAAGAGTCAAAACACTTAGCTAAAGGGACAGTCAAGTCCAAAAAAAACTTTCATTTTTCAAATAGGGCATGTAATTTTAAACAACTTTCCAATTTACTTTTATCAACAATTTTGCTTTGTTCTCTTGGTATTCTAGTTGAAAACAAACCTAGGAAGGCACATATGATGATTTCTAAGCCCTTGAAGGCCGCCTCTATTTTATTTACTTTTCACAGCAGGGGAGAGCAAGCTCATGTAGGCCATATAGATAGCATTGTGATCACGCTCGTGGCTAGTGGCAGACACTGCACTAATTGGCTAAAATGCAAGTCAATAGATAATAACTAAAAGTCATGTGATTAGGGGCGGTCAGAAGAGGCTTAGATACAAGTTAGTCACAGAAGTAAAAAGTGTATTAATATAACTGTGTTGGTTTTGCAAAACTGGGCAATGCGTAATAAAGGGATTATCTATCTTTTTAAACAGCAAAAATTCTGGTGTTGACTGTCCCTTAAATAAAGCAATTATTGGTGCCGATAAAGATAAAAAGCCTGTAAGTGGAGAGATAAAACAAATTGCTTGCCTGGCCAGGTCTTTAATTTGAGGGGATATTTTATGGTTGTAGAATAAGCACAAATAAATAAATGTATTATTACAAGCAGTTCAAATCCTTATATATATATGTATGTATCAGTTCTAACTTCTACATGGTACTTTCATAACTAATTGAGGTTTACAAATTGTCCCCTTGGAATTTTGTTCTAGAATTAACCAGTAGGACCAAACTACGTGTCATAAAGCACTGCTCAAATTTCCATTGATCCAATATTAGGCTAGAGTCTCAAATTATTACTTTATCATATCCCATTATAATAATATCTCAACTATAAAGGAATAGTCTAGTCAAAATTAAACTTTCATGATTCAGATAATGTATGCAATTTTAAGCAACTTTCTAATAGACATGTGCAATTAGTTTTGGCCGAATTTCATTTTCGCTCAAATTTTGGCAGATTCGAAGATTCGGATGAATCTGACTTTCCGAATCGGCACCATAAAAAAAATTCTGAAAACGAATAAATCTGTTTCTGAATTTTCAGATCCATTCTTTATTCATATTCAGAATTTTTCACTGTTCTAATATAAACATCTGTTCCCCGACATTGCTGACACTAACTAAACCTATTAACCCCTAAACCGCAATTCCCCGACATCGCTGACACTAAATACAACACCAAATAAAGCTATTAACCCCTAAACTGCAGTTCCCCAACATTGCAGACACTAACTATACCTATTAACCCCTAAACAACACCCCCACATCGCCAACACTAACTAAACCTATTAACCCCTAAACCACAGCTCTCCGGCATTGCCAACACTAACTAAAACACTAAATAAAGCTATTAACCCCTAAACCGCAGTTCCCAAAACATCGCCAACACTAACTAAACCTATTAACCCCTAAACCCCCCACATCCCCTACAGTAACTAAACCTATTGACCTCTAAACCGCCACCCCCCACATCGCAACTACCTAAATTGAACTATATTAACCCCTAAACCTAACACCCCCTAACTTTAACATAATGAAAATACACCTAAATTAAAGTTACAATTATTAACTAACTACCTATTTAAAAATAAATTAATTACCTGTGAAATAAAAATAAAACCTAAGCTAGTTACAATATTACTATTTAATAACTACCTAGTTAAAATAAATACAAACTTACCTGTGAAATAAAAATAAAACTTAAGCTTAAACTAAAAAAAACTAACATTACAAAAATAAAAAAACCTAAGATTACTAAAAATAAAAAAACCTAACATTACAAAAAAATTTAAACTACAATTACAAATAATAATAAAGACTAAAGTTACAAAAAATAAAAAACTACCATTACAAAAAATAACAAATAAAATTATCCAAAATAATAAAAATGATTCCTATTCTAATACCCCATTTAAAAAAACAAAAACACCCCAAAATTAAAAAAAATCTAATCTATAATAAACTACCAATGGCCCTTAAAAGTTAACAGCTCTTTTGCAAAAAATTAAAACAAACATCCCCTAACATTACAAAGCCCCACCCCCCCAAACCCACAAAATAAAAAATAAAAACTAACTAAAAAAAAACTAATCTACCCATTGGCCTGGAAAGGGCATTTATCTCTTTTACAAACCCATTAAAACCCTAAACTAAAAAAAGAAGAAAAAAACTAATACTAACCCCAAAATCGGTACTCACAGTTGCTGAAGTCCGGTAAAAGGTCCCAAAGGCGAAGCATCTTCATCCAGGCGGCTCCATATTCATCCATCCCTGGACCGGTATCTTCTATCTTCTTCATCCCTGCAGAGGTGGAGTGGTCGGTGGATGCGCAGAGGTCCAGGCAGAGGTCCAGGTGGAGGTTCATCTGTCCGATGTGGAGGTCCTCTTCAAGCAATCGTCCGCCGCACACTGAGGATTCAATGCAAGGTAAAAAATCAGCTGCTTAAATCCTATTGGCTGATTTGAACAGCCAATCGGATTTATGCAGCTCTCGTTCCTATTGGCTGATTCAAATCCTGCAGAGATGAAGAAGATAGAAGATGCTGGTCCCATGATGGATGAAGATGGAGCCATCTGGATGAAGATGCTTCGCCGCTGGGATGAAGATCTTTCGCCGGACTTCAGCAACTTTGAGCACCGATTTTGGGATTAGTGTTATTTTTTGTTTGTTTGTTTTTTGGGGGGTTAGATTAGGGTTTTAATGGGCTTGTAAAAGAGCTGAATGCCCTTTTAAGGGCAATGGGTAGAATAGTTTTTTCTTAGTTAGTTTTTTTTATTTTGTGTTTGAGGGGGTGGGGGTTTGTAACGTTAGGGGGGTTTGTTTTAATTTTTTTGCAAAAGAGCTGTTAACTTTAGGGCAATGCCCTTTTAAAGGCTATTGGTAGTTTATTATAGATTAGTTTTTTTTTATTTTGGGCTGGTTTTTTTTTTAAACAGGGTATTAGAATAGGAATAATTTTTATTATTTTGGATAATTTTGTTTGTTATTTTTTGTAATTTGATTTTTTTTATTTGTGGGGTGTTTTTTTTTATTGGGGCTTTTTATTTTTAATGGGCTGAAAAAGAGCTGAATGCCCTTTTAAGGGCAATGCTCATACAAATGCCCTTTTCAGAGCAATGGGTAGATTAGGTTTTTTTTTAATTTTGTGGTTTTGAGGGGGTTTGTAATGTTAGGGGGGGGGTGTTTTATTTATTTTTTGCAAAATGAGCTGTTAACTTTAGGGCAATGCCCTACAAAAGGCCCTATTAAATGTCATTGGTAGTTTATTATAGATTAGGGCTTTTTATTTTGGGGTATTAGAATATGAATAATTTTTATTATTTTTGATAATTTGGTTTGTTATTTTTGTAATTGTAGTTTTATTTTTTTTTAATGTTAGTTTTTTTTATTTTTAGTAATCTTAGGTTTTTTATTTTTAGTAATGTTATTTTTTTTTAGTTTACGCTTAGGTTTTATTTTTATTTCACAGGTAAGTTTGTTTTTATTTTTAATTAGGTATTTAGTTAATAATTGTAACTTTTAATTTAGGTGTATTTTAATTATGTTAAAGTTAGGGGGTGTTAGGTTTAGGGGTTAATATAGTTAGAATTTAGGTAGTTGCGATGTGGGGGGCTGCGGTTTAGGGGTTAATAGCTTTAGTTAGTGTTGGCAATGTGGGGGGGGCGGCGCTTTAGAGGTTAATAGCTTTAGTTAGTGTTGGTGATGTGGGGGTGTGGCAATTTAGGGGTTATAAAGGTTTAGTTAGTGTTGTGGGTGACGGCAGTTTTTTTAAAATAATTTTGTTCCGGGAATTAGACATATTATGTTAAGTTAAACGGTTTTTCGGATCCATTCTTAATTTCGGATCTATTCTTTATTCATATTCATTATTCTATTCTAAACTTCAGAAAAGAATAATGAATATGAATAAAGAATGGATCCGAAATAATGAACGGATCCAAAATAACGATTTAACTTAACATAACTAATTTGCTGAAACAAATTTTTTTTATAACTTAACTAAACTAATTTCCCGAAACAAAATTATTTATTGAACTAATGAAAACTAAACAAAACTAAATTTTTCGCGTTGCACATGTCTACTTTCTAATTTACTCCTATTATAAATTTTTCTTTGTTCTCTTGCTATCTTTTTTTGAATGTACGCTTAGGAGCCGGCCCATTTCTGGTTTAGCACCTGGGTAGCGCTTGCTGATTGGTGGCTATATTTAGACACCAATCAGAAAGTGCTACACAGGTGCTGAACCAAAAATGGGCTTACTCCTAAATTTACATTCCTGCTGTTCAGATAAAAATACCAAGAGAATGAAGAAAAATTGATAATAGAATTAAATTAGAAAGTTGCTTAAAACTGCCTGCTCTATCTGAATCCTGAAAAAAAAATATGGTTTCATATCCCTTTAACCATGCAAACACCACTGACGTGTTTCACTGTCAAGGCTTTATCAAAAGGCGCTTTGCTGGGATTTTCACAATAATTTAAAGGATCCCACTGTTGAGGATTGGTTGATCAATCTGTCAATCATCTACCTATTAATGTCATTGGTAGTTAAAAGAGTAGCTGAAGGCATGCTCACAAAGCACTTACTTTGGTGAGCCACAGAAATTTTGAAGTAAAATATATCCCCTTAAAATTTCAAACATAATAGTTTTGAAAAAATGAAATGAAAAAGAAAAATGTGCTATGTTTAACGCCACTTATAATTAATTTGAAAAATGTTAAAACAAAACAGTAAATAATAACAAGATAAGCTTAAGCTATGTATATGAATATACTTGGCAATTCAATTTTCTTTTTTAGATTTATTTACTTGCTTTATCTATGTAATAACAAATTACAAAACAGATGAAAGGTAAGTGAGATTGTCTCGTATGTGTCCTGTAATAATATAACTAGAGAGATAATTCTGTGTAGAAAGAGCAGGTTACAAATATTTATCTTGGTTAAAATACGTACAAGCTTGAATATTATTTAAATCTTATAAGGGCTTTAAATTCAAAATGCCTACTCTATTGAGAGCATTTGATGTAATGAGTGCTCTGAAAAACATTAAACTATAAATTGTAAAAAGTGTGTTTCAGTAACTTTTCTAACATGTAATTTGCTCATAATTGTAACTGGTTACCCTTTAAAGTGTCACTAAAGTCAATATTAAAGTGTCATAATTCAGATAACACTTGCACATTATTTTTATATACACACTTTCTGAGGCTCCAGCACCTACTGAGCATGTGCAAAAGTGCACTATATATATGTATGTATATTAGGGATGGGCAAATGTGTTTATATTTGAATGTTAGAATGAATGTTATTGAAGAAATTCGATTTACATAATCGAATGTTTATAAGAACGGATATTAATAAAAATTTGATTATCAAATGTTATTTACAGTTTTCGAATGTGAGATTCTAATTCGAATGTGACATTCAAATTTGAATGTGACATTCAAATTTGAATGAGACATTCAAATTCGAATATTACATTTATAAAACACAGTTGTAGACTAGAAATACTATTTTGAATATGAATGCTACATTTGAATTGTAATTTGACATTCAAATTCCAATATTACATTTATAAAACAGTATTAGACTAGAAATACTATTTCTAATTTGAATGTGACATTCGAATTCGAATGTCACATTCAAATTCCAATAATACTTTTATACAACACAGTATTAGACTAGAAATACTATTTTGAATTTGAATGTTACATTCGAATTTGAATGTAGCATTCAATTCAAATATTACATTTATGCAACACAGTTGTAGACTAGAAATACTATTTCAAATTTGAATATTACATTTCGAAATTGAATGTGATATAAAATACGTAGCTAAACATTCTATTATTCGAACATTATTGAAATTTTCAAAAACGAAAATTTGAAAATAGAATGTTATATAAACATTTGAAATTCGATTTGAACAAACAAATGTATCGAAATTCATTTTAAATTTTTGAATTTTTAGAAACATTTGCCCATCCCTAATATATATGCATTTTGCAATGTCATCGTCCCTTCATTAAAGAGTCACTAAAATCAAAATAAAAGCTTCATGATTCAGATAGAGAAGGCAATTTAAAAAAAATCTGAAAATATACTGTACTCCCATTATCAAAACATACACTCTCCTTTTATATGCACACTTTCTTAGGCTCCAGCTCATGTGCTGAAGTGCCCAATAAATACGTGTATGCATTTTGTTATTGGCTGATGGCTATCACATGATACAGGGGGAGGGGAAAATGGATTACCTTTAAAATTTGCCAGAAAATATTCTACTGCTCATTTTAATTTTAAAATAAATGCTATTGCATTGTCTTTTTATATTTGTCAGTTATTCAATTCTACTTTATTTAGTGGTCATTTAAAAGCGACAGTCTAAACCAACATTTTTATTGTTTAAAAGATAGATAATCCCTTTATTACCCATTCCCCAGTTTTGCATAACCAACACAGTTATATTAAAGGGATATTAAACCCAAAACATTTCTTTCATGATTCAGATAGAGAATACAATTTTTAAAAGTTTCCAATTTACTTCTATTATCAAATTTATTTAATTCACATGTTATTCTTTGTTGAAGAGATACCTAGGTAGGTAGCGTGCACATGCCTGAAGCACTACACGACAGGAAATAGTGCTTCCATCTAGTGCTCTTGCTAATGTATAACATTGTTGCAAAACTGCTGCTATATAGTGCTGCAGACACGTGCACACTCTTGAGCTTACATTTCTGCTTTTCAAATAAGGATAACAAGAAAATGAAGAAAATATGATAATAGAAGTAAAATAGAAAGTTGTTTAAAATGTGATGTTCTATCTAAATCATGAAAGAAAAAAAAATTGGGTTTTATGTTCCTTTAATATACTTTTATACTGTTCTGTGATTACTTTGTATCTAAGCATTTGCAGACCACCCCCTTATCTCTTTTGGCAGACTTGCATTTTAGCCATTCAGTGCTGACTCATAAATAACTCCATGGGAGTGAGCACAATGTTACCTTTATGACACACATGAACTAGCAATGTCTAACTGTGAAAAACTGTCAAAATGCACTGCAATAAGAGGCGGCCTTAATGGGATTTTAATTAGCATATGAGCCTACCTTGGTTTCGCTTTCAGTAACGAATAACAAAGCAAATTTGATAATAAAAGTAAATTGCATGCCTATCTGAATCATGAAAGTTTAATTTTGATTTGACTATTCCTTTAAGTCTAGACCAATTTATCATCTTGCAATATTTGGTGTTTATTTAACATTTATATTGCACCTAAATGTAGTTTTCTACATGTGTATAACAGCCCTAGAGATTTTTTTTAATATAATGCAAAGTTATATTATCTATGAAGCAGAAAAAAAAACTCCACGTGTGAGAATGTTCCAGTTACAACAAAGAAAATGTCATTTTTGGGCAGTAAAAGTGAAAAACACACTTGACTAGAATGAACTTTCAGCTCACCCTGATATGCCGTAATGCAGAACTTCTATCTCTACTGTGTTCAAGCACTTAAGTGTAGGCTGAATAATTATTTGCCTCTAGGGGACCGCATGTACTAGGAGGCTGACTGCTAGTTATATACTAGAGACACTAGTTATATACTATATGTGTTCCCACACACTTGATTTTAGATGAGTTAGACTATACAATTTGACCTACCTGTGTTTACATATTTGTAGGCTATATTATTTGAGTCATGAAACCATTTTTTTTTTCTTTCATGACTCAGATAGAACCTACAGTTTTAAACAACTTTCCAGTTTATCTTTTATCTAATTTGTTTTGTTCTTTTGGTATCCTTTGTTGGAATTCCTACTTATGTAGGTTGATAAGCAGCAATGCCCTACTGGGAGCTAGCTGCTGATTAATGGCTACACATATATGCCTCTTGTTATTGGCTCACTCAATGTGTTCAGCTGGTTACCAGTAGGGTATTGCTGCTCCTTCAAGAAAATTAGGCAAATTTGGTAATAGAAGTTAATTGGAAAGTTATTTAAAACTGCATGTTCTGGCTGAAAAATGAAATAATTTTTATTGGGGTGTTTCATGTCCCTTTAAGATTGAAGTATGGGATTCCAGCACTTACACTTTAAAAAAGATTCCAATTTACTACTATTATAGAATTTGCTTCATTCCCATGGTACTTTTTGTTGAAAAGATACCTAGATAGGTGTCTGGAGCACTGCATGGCAGGAATAGTGCTGCTATCTAGTGCTCTCGCAAAGGGATAACATTCTTGTAAAACTGATGCATATAGTGCTCTAGACATGTGCACTCTCCTGAGCTTACATCCCTGCTTTTAAAGAAAAGATACCAAGAGAACAAAGAAAAGATACCAAGAGAACAAAGAAAATTTGATAATAGACGTAAAAAAGAAAAAAATGTTTAAAATCGCATGCTCTAGCTGAATCATGAAAGAAAAATTGTGGGTTTCATGTTGCTTTAATATTTGTTTGTATTTGATAAACTCCTTACTCATAGGTATGATTGAAAGGGAGAGAACCAGAATGTATTATGGACTTTATCCAGTCAATGGCCTAGATTTAATAAAAACCCAATCTAATATATTGAGGAAAAAACTTGACACAACATCACAGCTATAAAATTGCAGAATTCCAAAAAGATTTGTACATGCCCCTTGACATATTTGGAAATTGTCCTTCTCAAATCTCGAATGAATAAATGGAGTAGTATCTATCTCTGTTCACCTCTTGGACAATAGAATTGGTTCCACTGTGAAGGATAAAGGACTCACTAAATTTCCTTCAAAATATTACAGAACAAATCAGTCCCGGACTGACCATAGGGCATACCGGGCAAATGCCTGGTGGACTGCCGGTTATCTTAGGCTCTGCCCACCATTATCACACAGAACAAGTGCATTTAGTCTTTCACTCTTATTTTGGCCCAAAATTTTATTTATTGTTGTGACATCATGATGTAGTTTTAATACTCACCGTGACTGTATTAAACTACATCATGTCACACAGTCACAACAATAAATAAAACCAGGCTGCAGGTTACATTAGCCCCATCCACCATTACTGCCCAGTGTGACATCATGAGTCCATGGCATGTGGGAGAGAGGGGCCTCATTGCAATGGGACTGGAGTACGGTTTTGTAGGTTGTAGGGTTGCAATGTGTCCGCTAGGGTGCCCAGAATAAAAAGCCACCCGCCAGTGCCACAGCTGCCATGCCCATGATCTGTCCGACAGACAGTCCAGTCTCCCCCAGGGATTGACACAGGACCGGCAAAGCCAGGAGGGAAGTGAGCTGTGCCTGCGCTGGAATGACGTATGTCTCTGTCTGGAGGAGAACATCCTGATGGCGCACGCAATATATATTCATTCCAGATTACTGAGACTGAGTAGCTAGCTGTAGTCCCAGTTATAGCAGACAAAACAGGTATGATTATTATTATTATTATTATAAGGTATTTGTAGAGCGCCAACAGATTCTGCAGAGCTAATTAATTTAAAATTAATAGATTAGCTACCGCTGTAAATGTGCTCACTGTCTGACAGGCACGATTCATACTGATGTACAAACACTCAGTGTCCATGATAATTAGGTACAATTCATAGTGATATAAATGTGCTCACTGGCTGAAGACACAATTCATACTACTCCTGTATAAGTGCTCACTGGCTGACAGGCACAATTCATACTACTGTATAAGTGCTCACTGGCTGAAGACACAATTCATACTACTGTATAAGTGCCCACTGGCTGACAGGCACAATTCATACTACTGTATAAGTGCTCACTGGCTGACAGGCACAATTCACACTACGGTATAAGTGCTCACTGGCTGACAGGCACAATTCATACTACTGTATAAGTGCTCACTGGCTGACAGGCACAATTCATACTACTGTATAAGTGCTCACTGGCTGACAGGCACAATTCATACTACTGTATAAGTGCTCACTGGCTGACAGGCACAATTCATACTACTGTATAAGTGCTCACTGGCTGACAGGCACAATTCATACTACTGTATAAGTGCTCATTGGCTGACAGACACAATTCATACTACTGTATAAGTGCTCACTGGTTGACAGGAACAATTCATACTACTGTATAAGTGCTCACTGGCTGAAGACACAATTCAAACTACTGTATAAGTGCTCACTGGCTGACAGGCACAATTCATACTACTGTATAAGTGCTCACTGGCTGACTGGCACAATTCATACTACTGTATAAGTGCTCACTGGCTGACAGGCACAATTCATACTACTGTATAAATGCTCACTGGCTGACAGGCACAATTCATACTACTGTATAAGTGATCACTGATAGACGATCACAATTCATACTACTGTATAAGTGCTCACTGGCTGAAGACACAATTCATACTACTGTATAAGTGCTCACTGGCTGACAGGCACAATTCATACTACTGTATAAGTGCTCACTGGCTGACAGGCACAATTCATACTACTGTATAAGTGCTCACTGGCTGACAGGCACAATTCATACTACTGTATAAGTGCTCACTGGCCAACAGGCACAATTCATACTATTGTATAAGTGCTCACTGGCTGACAGGCACAATTCATACTACTGTATAAGTGCTCACTGGCTGACAGGCACAATTCATACTACTGTATAAGTGCTCACTGGCTGACAGGCATAATTCATACTACTGTATAAGTGCTCACTGGCTGACAGGCACAATTCATACTACTGTATAAGTGCTCACTGGCTGACAGGCACAATTCATACTACTGTATAAGTGCTCACTGGCCAACAGGCACAATTCATACTATTGTATAAGTGCTCACTGGCTGACAGGCACAATTCATACTACTGTATAAGTGCTCACTGGCTGACAGGCACAATTCATACTACTGTATAAGTGCTCACTGGCTGACAGGCATAATTCATACTACTGTATAAGTGCTCACTTGCTGACAGGCACAATTCATACTACTGTATAAGTGCTCACTGATAGACAATCACAATTCATACTACTGTATAAGTGCTCACTGGCTGAAGACACAATTCATACTACTGTATAAGTGCTCACTGGCTGACAGGCACAATTCATACTACTGTATAAGTGCTCACTGGCTGACAGGCACAATTCATACTACTGTATAAGTGCTCACTGGCTGACAGGCACAATTCATACTACTGTATAAGTGCTCACTGGCTGACAGGCACAATTCATACTACTGTATAAGTGCTCATTGGCTGACAGACACAATTCATACTACTGTATAAGTGCTCACTGGCTGACAGGCACAATTCATACTACTGTATAAGTGCTCACTGGCTGACAGGCACAATTCATACTACTGTATAAGTGCTCACTGGCCAACAGGCACAATTCATACTATTGTATAAGTGCTCACTGGCTGACAGGCACAATTCATACTACTGTATAAGTGCTCACTGGCTGACAGGCACAATTCATACTACTGTATAAGTGCTCACTGATAGACAATCACAATTCATACTACTGTATAAGTGCTCACTGGCTGACAGGCATAATTCATACTACTGTATCAGTGCTCACTTGCTGACAAGCACAATTCATACTACTGTATAAGTGCTCACTGGCTGACAGACACAATTCATACTACTGTATAAGTGCTCACTGGCTGACAGGCACAATTCATACTATTGTATAAGTGTTCACTGGTAGACAATCACAATTCACTAAACTGTTTTGGTGCTCCATGTCAGGTAGGGAGAATGCATATGTTTATGTTTGTGCTTGCTGCCAGGAAGGACCATCTCCTGGTGCTGCATTAAAGCTCACTGGCAGGCTAGGAGTCCTCATGCTTCTTTCTTAGTAATCACTGGTCAGTGTGCTCTGTGTCAAGTTCAACTAGTTCAGTTATAATACTCACTAAAAAAGTGACAAATTCCAAAAGACCCGAAAAGAAAAATATTGGCAAAAAAGGTGCTATAAAAAAAAACATTCTAAGATCATTTTAACTCTGGTAGTAAATACTTAAATAAAAACATATTTTAAGCAATATTAAATATAGATGGGTTAACAACACTGCATGCATAATTTTGTGCTATATGCTGGGTGTCAGTATTCATTCTAAACTAGAAAAAAAGGAGAGAAACACTAGTGTAAATCTCCCATAGGGGGCGCTTCCTAAAAGTATAAAAAACACAATCTACAGCATATAGACTGATGAACAAAAACAAAAATCAAAAATATGCACAAAAATCTACATATAAAAACCAAAATTTCCCAAACAGAATTCCATTCTAGAAGCAGCACTCCGTCAGAGGATGGTCGAATCCTGATACAAGAAGGTCTGTAAAAGAAAGAACACAGAGGCGCCACAATGGCCTAGTACCACCAGCACAAGTGCAAGAGATAACAAAATGAACAGGTAATCACAAACATGGAACACCCTATGGTGCTAGTGGGGCAGGCTGGAACTTTAGCAGTAGTCCAGCTTACTGAACAGACACCGGCTCTTGTCCAAACCAAGGAATATTCACAGGGGGGGGGGTGTTCTCCAACTTTTATTCCTCAAGTAACCATTTCAAACTGTGGTCTGTCAATCAATACACCCACCTCTCTTTTGATATACTGGCACCTTTCACCTGGTTAGTTTAGCTGCATAGTACCAATGGAATTGTTTTTCAAATTTTGCAAACTATGCTCTTGTTTAAAACATATGAGCTGAAATAAGCAAATACTTAGACTGTTTTTATTAGTTTTAAACTTCTAAATTTGTCTATTTGTAAATATTTCGCTTACGTTGTTTAAAATAAAATAAAAACGAACAAACCAAAACGTCCATTCTAAAATAAAAAGGAAAAGCATTGGACATTTTATGCCGGTATCACAAATCAGCAGGGACGTATTTATATAACCAGAGAACAACTGTGTTTGTGTTTGCGCAAAATGCACAGCTCATCCAGTCCTGAAACCCCAATATACATAGTAGACATGTGCGATTCGATTCGTTCCGAATCGAAATTCGGCCGAATTTGTCGAATTCGGAGATTCGGATCGATTCGAATTTCCGAATTGCGGTAGTGCCGAATCTACCGAATAAATCCAAATCTATTCGAATTTATTCGGTAGATTCGGATGGCCGTTTATTAAACTAGTATTGTACAGTATATTAGGTTTTATCACTCTGCTATGGGTTAAACCTAATATACAGTACATAATACTAGTGTAATACACAGCACATCCCACCTAACACTTACCGAAATTCCGAATTTCCGAATCGAACCGAACCGAATCCAGACAAATTTTTTTCGAATCCGAATGAATCCGAAACGAATTCATTTGATTTTTTCCGAATTCGAATCGATCCGAACCGAAATTTCGAATCGATCTGAATTGATCCGAACCGAACCAAAACAAATTTTTCGAAGCTGCACAAGTCTAATACATAGTGATTATTGTATGAGCAAATATAATGCAATATAGCATATATGTCCTTGCTGGCAAATGTCTTGACAGAATAACTTGATCTGCAGCTGTGCAAAAAGATGGAGGAGGCAGTCAGTCATGAATGGGGTCTGATAAAGTCTTAATTTGTGAAAAGCTCCCAGTTCCATCTTTTACAGTAGTGTACTTATGTATTTATTTATGGAGTCTTTAATAATTAAATATGTGTGGTGTACGTGCATATGAGGGTGTGTATGTGTGGTGTGTGTGCATATGAGTGTGTGTATGTGTGGTTTGCATGCATATGAGTGTGTATATATGTGGTGTGCATGCATATGAGCAAGTATATATGTGGTGTGCATGTATGTGTGCTGTGTGCGTGCATATGAGTGCGTGTATGTGTGGTGTGCGTGCATATGAGTGCATATATATGTGGTGTGCGTGAATATGAGTGTGTGTATGTGTGGTGTGCGTGCATGTGTGTGTTTGTGTGGTGTACATGCATATGAGTGTGTGTATGTGTGGTATGAGTGCATGTATATGGGGGGTGGGCTACTTTGTCTTAAAATGCCCGGGCCTATTTATGGTCCCAGTCCGGTCCTGAAACAAAATAATTAAAAGAAAAATCTGCAGCTATAAAAGCTTGAAAACAGTTAAAGGGACTCATGCACCTCCCTCTAATTATGGGTGCCAGTGCCACCATTTTTTAACCAAGGTTACACTGCAGGTATCTGAAGACGTTGCCGCACATGTGCGAACACATCAGCACAGAAATTATGTGAAAGGTAGATTACAACATGGTACCTATTACTGAGTGAGGAGGGGAATACCTCAATACTATACTTATAAAGATGCATTTAGTGTTTTTCCTTTTTATCATGTTTATTGTTGTAGCAGCGCACATCTGGTACAGAGATCAGTACAGCATGCAATGTGGTTCTGATCTTGGTGTTAAAAAAGCTATTGCAGTCTTTTTTGTGCGCAGTAGTAGGCTCGGGATCTATAACCCCAACATACTACCAAAAACAATGTAGGCGCCACATATCATATCAAGCAACGAGCAACCTCAAAATCCAACAATCATTTCCACAAATGGAAAGGTGTAATTCAGAAAGTCACATTGACAAACATTGTACATATTGATAAAAACAAAAAAACAATTCTGAATAGTTGTAAGATATCATATAAATAAAAACTCTGACTATCATCGACTACTAAAATTTTGTTTGCTCGGGCAAAATATATGTTTCTTTAGCTTGGAGGTAATAGAGAGGAAGAAAAGATTTGTAACATTTTTAAGCATCTGTCTAACGTTAAGTGTGGAGATTTTTTTTTTTTATTATCTTTTTTTCTCTCATTGCTAGCAGTTCACTTTTAATATGTGTGTTATATGTTGCAACTATAGTTGTTAATAACCCACTAACGAAACTTTGGAAAAGAAAGGTGCAACGAGGCTCAATATATTTCAAACATCAAATCACCTTTACAACAAGGCAACCTCACAAATGCTAAAAGCAAATTCACTGTGAAGGTCAGCACCATTTCCATTATATTCCAGGTGTATGAAAGCACCTGGCTGATTGCCTTCTGGGTTGGTTCTGTATTTCTACATGTATCCTGGTGTTGAGTCTGGCCCTGGAGGGTGAGGTGCCCTGGGGTTTCTGTAAGCTGTGGGGGTCATTGAGGTTGGGGGTGGGGCCCTGTGTCTGGCCCTTGTGGTTTGGGTCCCTGTCCCTGAAGCTTGGTTGGGGAAGAGCAAGGTGTTGGCCATGCTCATTAGCATAAATGTGAATACATTTGGGTTGGTGTGAGATGTAGAGGGACCTTCCCAAATTTGCGCTTGAGGCCCTGGTTGGTCTCAGTCTGCCTCTAATTCTCTTATTGCTTTTTTCTCACAATTGCAGGTACGATTTAGCTAAAAAAGTATATTTTGTATTAGTGTCAGCTTTTTTTTACATCTTCCTGAGATGATAATTCCAGTACTAACCTAACAAATCAAGTAGATTTTTCACAGCAGATTTTTCACAGCATCCTGATCAGACTCACATTGCTAACATTTTGTGACACTGGACTATATATGGCTCACTAAATAATAGTAGTCCCAGCTATGACCAGAAAACAGTGAGGTCTTAAACCTAAAACAACAAAAACACAAGCGCATCCGAGATTCACTGTATCTTTCTTTATTATTTTAAAAGTAAAGCCATAAAAATATACACTTACAAGATAAGTGCAAATTATGTGCACATAAAGTTTAAAGTTGCTCTGCGGTCCCAACCCAAGCCTCAGTCTCTGGTCTTTGTAGTGGGGGCTGTATATCCGCTCTCTTATCTTTATTCCTCCAGCTTAGTGATTCAGCAAATCCGGTATTGTTTCACCGGTGAGGCACGATTGTCCTGTCAGTAAGCAACGCTTGTTCAACTTTTTCTCCCGAACGCGTTTCATTCACTCTCGGGTGAACTTTCTCAACGGGCTTTGCATGTTGAACAGCTGTTGTTGTGAGCTTTAAATTTACCGGGTTTGGCTCTCATTGGTTGGTGTCATATTACTCACAAGTACAATGTATCAGAGTTAGTTGCGGTAAGTCTGACATTACATCAGTATAAGTGCTCTGCAGATGTTAAACTGTAACTTATCCTAAAACATTTATATTAGTAAGATGAATCATTTGTAAGAAGCTGTTCATAAGTCTCGCTCTTTGTTATATAACATCAAATCAATTCCACATTAAAAACTATTAATACCTACAATCAACTTTCTCTATGAAATACATAAAATCCCTTTACAGAATGATAAAATTATAAATCAATTCATAACATTCAAAAAATGATAATTTAACGAACACATTTAAAAAAGTGCAATTTGATTAATATTAATTAAACTTCATTATGATATTAGAAATCACTAAAAGACAAAACATCCTATACAATAAGATACGATTAAATAAACTTATAATTAAATTATGCTAAATTTATTCATGTTTCCTTTTATTTAAAATATTAAAAATATTAAAAAATACTAGTAATTACTATAGATTAACACTATACTGCTCTTTACCTATTTTGTGGGACAGACATATATTACACTATACCATAAAAGCTTGAAGATCAATTTCTATGTTTAATCCTCTAGGGCTTAAACTTCCTAATTGGTGAATCCACTTGGTTTCAGCTTTTCTAAGTTTTAATAGGCGATTGCCCTGATTATCACTAGTAACATGTTCCAACACTTTGAATGTAATTCCTACACTACTACACCGATGTTTTAATTTACAATGATGGGAAACACTATGGCCTTCCAAACCATTTTTTATATTGTTCAAATGTTCATAGACTCTCCTTTTTATTTTACGTTTAGTACGCCCTATATAAATTAATCCACAAATACACGTCATTTGGTATACTACATATGTTGAATGACATGTAGTTCTATCTTTGATTTTAAATTCATTAGTTCTGTCCCAATTCCAAGTACTCTCTGATGTTTCATCTATAATAGGGCATAAACAACAGTCTATTTTCCTACACTTATATGTTCCTGGTTTAAGTGCTAACCAATTAGACAGGGTTCCCTCATTTTTTGGTCTGGTAACTTTCAGTTTGGATGGAGCAATTAGACTCTTAATGTCCCTATTTTTGTAAGTTTAGAATTGTTTATAAAGGATTTTTTAATATTCTTTGGATTGTAAGATTTTAGAATTTTAAATTGTGGTATTTAATAGGTAGAGTGTATCCTATATCAGTTTAATTTTTGCGCTGCCACATTTTTTGGTAAGTAGGTAGAGGTCTTAAACCTAACTGGCTTAAAACTGTTACCTGTTAAATAGGCACAAGTATAATTAAACATGAAAAACTATTGATCAGGAGACAAATGCCATACAGAGTTCCAGTGAAGTGAAATTTACTTTTAACCATAGAGGTAGTCTTTGAAAAGGCGCCAGTTTGCTGGCATGAAACTACATCAGATGAGCTGGTTTCATTTACTGCAGGAGTGTAGTTCTTGCAATAATAATTTGATACGCTTTTACTTTAAGTACCTCCAAGTGGCCTTTGTGATTAAAGGTAAAGCTTACTTCACTGGAACTCTTCATTGTGTTTGTCTCCTGATGGCTGTTTTTGTCTGTTTTTTACAGGGTTAGGCACCAAAACACAGTAGTGAGAAATCTACAGCCTCATAAATGTCAATTCTTCTAACCATGAGTAACTAAACACTATAGTGTAGTGTGAACTGTAACTTCCCCTTGTCAATTAACAGCAACAATGACCTCCTCTATCACAAATAAACCTAACCACACTGTACCATTGCCCCTCATTAATATACATATCCTAATGGCAGAAGCAAACCCTCCATTCACTAATATTTTAACTGCAATTTTCATCTGCCCCAGATATCTGTGACCCCCACCAACATAAACCACTGTTAATCCCTAACACACCTGTATAATACCCGACTTGGTTACCTTATAGATGTACCCCATTAAAACCCCTAAATAAATTTAGCCACCCCCCATGTCCAATCCTATCTGTAAAACCCTTGTACGTTAGTGTCCCACAACACTCCTTTATCTTACTTTTCCTGAAGATAACATCCAAACTAAAGAATCTACAGCCTTTATCGCCAACAGTAAGTTATACTTCAGTGGGGTTTCCGCCTCTATAGAAAACCTGATTGGTTAAATTGATAAGCCAATCTGGATTTGACTATAAAAATCGAGCAGTTTATTTTTTTTAAAGAGAATGTTTATTTAAATTATCACAACTAAACTCTCTCCCTCCCTCTCTCCCTCTCAAATATATAAACTGTAAATTAAATGTAATTTACTAGACTCTATATTATTTCTTTGGCGCTATTATAAACACTTGCTGTTAAAGCCTTTATAGTAGATTTAGAGTTATTGTGAAACACCCCAATGTAATGTTACAGTTTTCAGAGAAGTTATTGTATTTCATAAACCAATTTTAAAAGTGGAACATGAACTACAATTCTGTATTTTTACTGATCATAAAGGAATTGTCTGTATTTTTCCTGTGGCTAGAAAATTACTTAGATTTGAAAACTCAATTACTTAAGGTTTTATTTAGGAGTTCAAGATGATTCGTTTTTGCAGAGATTAAATTGCTGAAATACTTTAAAGTGTATTATGGGATCGCTAAAATGATTGCTTGTATCTATCTCACTTTATGATCTGTGAGCTACTTGATCAAACTGGAAGAGGACTATAAGAGTTTCAATCAGTAAAGGAACAATTTTAATTTGAACCATCAAATAATTTAAACAATGCCAAAAGCACTTGTAGTGCACTTTAACATGATCTTGAAAATTACTAATATTGTGCTTTTTTTAAACTGTCACTTAGCCTTTCTGGTATAGCTTGTTGCTGAAATGTTCACAGGAATGTATTAATTATTCATATTATATGTGTCTTAAATGACCATTAAATACAATAGAATTGAATAATTAACAATGCATAATAAAAAGACAATACAATAACACTTTCAATTGAGCAGTAGATTTTTTTTAAGTTCAAAGTTTCCTTTCATTTCACTGCCTCCTCTGTCATGTGACAGTCATCAGCTAATAACAGACTCCCGCTGGTGCTTCAGAAGGTATACATAGAATGCCCAATTTGATATGGGAGTAATTTGTTTTTGTTTGGTAATTTACATGCTCTATTTGAACCGTGAAATTTTAATTTTGTCTTTATATCCCTTTAAAAAAATACAAAAAACATAAGCCCACCTTCTGCTTTTTTTAGTGTGCTACATATGGGATTTAGTATAGCTAATTTAGCTATATTAGACTATTAACAAAATGGATAACAAAAGTGACAAGATTACAATCTTACACAAGTTAAATCATTCAAATTAGGGAGATCATCATTTAGTTTTTAAAAAAGGTGATGGAAAAATTTGAAAATTAGCAGACCTAAAACAAATTTTAAAATTTACCTTAAATTGTTCTCATTATTTACTGTGTTCTCAATCTTCTCGTCATGATGTATGACAAGAAAAATGGCTCTGTTATGCAGTAATTAACTTCAATTTACAAGTAAACGTTTTCTGCATCAGAACTTCCTTTCTCAGCAAAAAGTCCTGCATTTCTTTGTAGCAGTAGACTCATTCTTTTGTAGCATTTCCATGGTAGTATGTTTTTTTTTTAGCGAGTCTTCGTGTATGGTTCTTTGAGTAGAAGTTTGAATGACTGAGAGCTTTATTAGTAATAGATCTCTACACTCCAGGTATACATCATCTCATGTTAGAAGCTCTTTCTCTAATTATTTTGATGGTCATATGTATTTTGTTGTGGCAATGAAAAAAACTAACATGTATATGCCAACTTTCATTTTATTGTTTCCCTTTTTCAGTAGCGTATGATCTTGAAAAACTAGGAATTATCCTATAAAAAAGAAGCACCTGTTCAACCAGTAGGATACATAACAATGTTCTTACATTTTCTGTGTTATATCTATCTATCTATCTATCTATCTATCTATCTATCTATCTATTGGGTTCTTGTAAAGCACGGCTAATCACCCGTGAGGGTCTCAAAGTGCTGGGGGATGATGAAGTTCAGTCGAAGAGCCAGGTCTTGAGGTCCTTTCTTAACTTGGGTAGGGCGGTGACTTGTCTGAGGTGCGGTGGGAGAGTGTCCCATGTCTTGGCTGCTAGGTGAGAGAAGGATCTGCCTCCAGCTGTGGTTTTCCTGAAGCGGGGAATGATTACGAGGGCTTGGTCTGCCGATCGAAGCTGTCTGGCGAGGGTGTAGAAGGTAAGGGATGTCGAGGATGAGTCTGGCCGAGGCGTTCTGGATGTGCTGGAGCCTCTTTTGGAGCTTGATGGTGGTGCCCGCATAGAGTGTGTTGACATAATCTAGTCGGCTGCTGACGAGGGCGTGGGTGACTGTCTTCCTGATCTCAGTTGGGATCCACTTGAAGATCTTTCCCAGCAGGTGCAGTATGTGGAAGCATGAAGAGGAGACTGCGTTGATTTGTCGGTCCATGGAGAGCGAGGAACACAGGATGATGCCTAGATTTTGTGCATGGTCGGTAGGGGTTGGCGGGTATCCGAGGGCTGTGGGCCACCAGAAGTCAAATTATGTATTTAGAAATGTTCTTCAGAGGAAACACTGTTGGGAACATTCTAAGTGAAGAGATTTTGTTGGGTACTGACAAATGGCCATTGGCACTGGTTCAACCTAGAGAGAAATATTTAGCTGTTTGACAGAGAAAAGGTGCTGAGGAATTGGAACAAATGAACAACATCCAACAAAAATTGTATTTTAGCCTTGATAGTCTAATCATTTTCTTATTCTACAATATCATAGAATGATTCAAACTTTGTGTTAAAGAGACAGTAAGCACCTTGTGATTTTGTAATAAAATGTTATGTTATGTATAGTAAAACAACTTT
The DNA here is from genome assembly GCF_027579735.1 of Bombina bombina. Lineage (NCBI taxonomy): Eukaryota > Metazoa > Chordata > Amphibia > Anura > Bombinatoridae > Bombina > Bombina bombina. The sequence goes on along the minus strand of NC_069500.1, from coordinate 933,972,886 downwards.
TCAATATACTTTCATTATTTATGTTGCACCCTTTTCATGTAATTTAACTATGAAAATTGTGGCTTTCGTAATTCTCAAAACAAGAAATACACACTGCTGACTTATCAAGTCTAATAGCTACATATCCTTCTCTAATTGTATTTAGCAGATAAAAACTATCCTTGTCAACTGCAGATCCTTTGTCTAAGGCAAGAGGTGGGTGGAGTTTGGGTGTTGAAAAATAATTGAAGCAAACAAGATTGTAATTTGTTTTAAAATAATATTTAGACTTGACTGATATGTTATTCTATAGCAATACAACAGAAGTACCTTTCAATTACAAGGTGTTTGCTGATTGTCAGCAATAAATGTTAATGCTAGTTGTTTTTATTATTGTATTAATTGTGGACTTGTTAAAGGGACACTAAAGTCAAAATGAAGCTTTTGATGATTCAGATACAGCATGCAGTTTTAAAGAAAACATTTCAATGTTCTTCCATTATCAAAATGTGCACAATCTTTTTATATGCAAGACACAACTAAGTCTTTGATCCACTGTCTCTTCCTTTCCTGTACTGATTATTACAATTCTATTTTCTGCGGCCTCCCTAGCTGCCATCTATCTCCCTTACAATCCATAATGAATGGCTCTGCAGATTGATTTTCCTTACACATTACTCCTCATCTGCTGCACCTCTCTGCCAATCCCTTCACTGGCTTCCTCTAGCCTCCTGTGACATTCAAGGTTCTCAATAATACTGCTCCTCCCTATATCTCTGACCTCATCTCCAGATACTCTCCCTCTAGTCCCATTCACTCTGCTCACAACCTCCTTCTTTCCTCCTCTCTTATTACCTCCTCATGTGCCCAACTACAAGACTTTTCCAGACTGGCCCCTATCTTGTGGAACTCTCTGCCTCAATCCACAAGACTCTCCCCTAGTTTTCAAACTTTCAAACGCTCCTTAACCCCTTAAGGACCAGCGACGTACCCTGTATGTCACTGGCCATTTTTTCGGACTTGATTGTTTTATAGCGCGGTCTTGCCACCAGCGTTGAGACTGCTCTATTCCACAAAGCCTACTGGAGGGAGTGCATTAATAGCGTGTTCTTGTTAGACTTGTGCTATTATGTCCTGAAAAAAACCTTAACGACCAGTGACATACAGGGTACATTGTGGTCATTAAGGGGTTAAAGACTCTACTGTTCAGGGGTGTATAATTATATACACTAACAATTCTTATCTTAGTTCTTCTCCTCATTTTCTTATTCCCTTGAACCCTCTTAGCATGTAAGCCTACAAGCCCAGCTGCTTTGTAGATCACCTTCATGAGAGCTGATTTAGAACAATGCAACTCTTGGCAGTGCCCTCTGACCCCTTTGTCTCCCATAATTGTCACCTTGCAAATTAGACCCGTGTTTAAAACACTGCCAAATGTGTTGGAGCTCTACAAATAACTGCTAATAATAATAATATGAACATATTCTAAGCCACCAGCTCCTACCGGGCATGTATAAGAGCTGTCACATGATAAAAGGGGAAGGTAAAACGTAATTTTTAATTATGTCAAAAAAATCTACTACTCATTTTAATTTCAGACTGTATTATTGTGTTGTCTTTCAATTATGCATTGGTTGATTATGCAATTCTCTTTTTGGAGCCGGTGTTCTGTCAGATCAACCAATTCATTAGATTAGCCAATCACGTCACTTCCGGTGACGTGGAATCAGCTGTCTGACCACAAATTCACTCACTGCACATGCACTCCTCCGCAGGTCGCAAATCTCAACAACGGAACTGATCTGCTGTTTCCATTGTATGCGTTGTTCCGTTGTATGTTGCACTGTAATTCCCACATCTTCACTATCTTTTTTGCCTCCACCTGGGGGATTCAAGGGGGACCCCTGGCCGATCCTCTTGCATCAACCCAAAGTGAACTTTTGGGGAATGAAGTGTACAAGGGGGGCTTTACCCCCCTTTAAACCCCCATTCAGAGGCAAAAAAAGATGGTGAAGATGGAGGAATTACAGTGCAGCATGTTTATGTCTGAGTAACAATACAGTGACGTGCAGTGATTGGAATGCGCTGGCACACTCAGGAACGCGGTGGAGCACATGCGCAGTGAGGGAATTTGTGGTCAGACCGCTTGCTGATTCCACGTCACCGGAAGTGATGTATTTGGCTAACCTGATGATTTGGCTGATCTGACAGATCACCAGATTTCTTCTTCTTAATCTACAACTCACAAAGATCTGTGCAAATCCACTTACAGCAAATGCAAATGTCTAATACATATCCCTCTATGTATTATTAATTTTACAGTTTCTAATATATGACATTTACATGCTGACAGACATAAATGGAACACTTGTAGATTTATGCTTACAAAAAAATTATGTCTTTTTGGTTCTGATTCTTCTTGATCACCGTGTTTTTAATACACATATGGTACTTTATCATTGACACTACAAATATGAATAGACCACTTAAGTACTTAGATACTTAGGATGCCAGATCTAAATACACCATATGGATAAACCAAGGAAAGCGCCAGACTCACTTTAGGCAACAGTGTAATGTTTTTTTTCTGAATTTGATGCAGGTTTAATCATAAGCTGATAAATGTGCTTAGTCAAAGTCAATAATGGAAACATTTAACAGATGGTTCAAACCATATTTTTTTTAAAAAAACAACACATTTTCAGAGAGCTGTTTTCAGTGGTTTAAAACATAAAATAAATGTATGGAATTATAAGATTGATATTGGTGTATGTGGTACAAAAGAAAATGTATTTTTTATATCAAAAGTTAGTCACTTGAACTACAGCTGTGAAGTACATTTGTACTGTGGTTCACTGGAAACTATTTTGAAGACAAATAGGGTTTTCTCCAGAGCTAAATTAAAAAAAGTAAGTCTATAAAATAGAGTAAATTGACTCTATTCAGTCTTATACATTTATTCAGTTTACAATATTAAATAATTAATATTATTTAATAGAAAAATGTTAATACTCATAAATATGACAAATCCTTTTTTTCAGGGGTCTATTGATTCCAAAAAGGCCTTTATTGCTGTTTCCCTAGTAATATGTCATATCAATTACATGAACCCTCATTTCAAAGAGTGTTGTCCCACCATTCTGATAAGGAAATTAATTTCCAAGCTCTCAAGTGATCAGCATTTTAATAAAAAAAAAATCATTTTTTATTTAATAACAGCTTTGTTTTGCCAGTGACAGGGCTCCTAGATGCTTCTTTCTCTGTGCAAAGTCAAATTTGTAGGTAAACAAATAAATTATATAGCTGGATGAGTGTAAAAATAGGTGACATTTTGAGAATATTTATTTAGAATTATAATCTCTTTGGAGAATAGCCCTCCTCGCCCTGTATCCGTTTGTATTGTCAAATGTAATCTGGATTGTAATTTCTGTATAAATGTAAATGCACTGCAGAATAATCTGGCATTTTTCAACTAAATTTCAAAATAAAGCTGATTTTGTTACCTATATATTTTATTCTTACTAATCTTTTGAATACAACGAAGATGGTACAAATAACATTTAAATGTGATCTTACAATTTTTAATTACTAGTTTTTATTTAAAAGTATAGAATCCTAAAATGTTGTAAATTATGCTAAATGTGGAACCATCAGTTTCTTGAATGAAATATTTTGGTACGGATTGTTCTATTGCTGATATTTATAATGTACACTATAGAAGATGCATAGAGGTTAAATAGACAAGTAGGCACTTAGGGACTGATTTATCACGGCCCGAATGGGGCCGTATACCCCTGTTACCATGCGAGCCTTCAGGCTAGCTGGAAACAGGTGTTAAGAAGCAGCGGTCTTAAAGGGACATGAAACCCACATTTTTTCTTTCAAGATTCAGAAAGAGAGTACAAGTTTAAACAACTTTCTAATTTACTTCTATTATCTAATTTGCTTAATTCTCTTGATATACTTTGCTGAAAAGCATATCTAGATAAGCTCAGTGGCTGCTGATTGGTTGCTGCATATAGATGCCTTGTGTTATTGGCTCACACGTGAATTGCTATTTCTTCAGCAAACAATATCTAAGGAATGAAGCAAATTAGATAATACAAGTAAATTGGAATGTTTTTTAAAATTGTATTCTCTACTTGAATCATGAGATAATTTTTTGGGGTTTAGTGTCCCTTTAACCCCTTAATGACAACTGACGTACCAGGTACGTCATGCAAAAACTAACAGTTAATGACAATGGACGTACCTGGTACGTCAGTTGTCTAACAGAGTGCTGGAAGTGATCACAATCACTTCCAGCAGCTCTGAGGGTATTGCAGTGATGTCTCAATATGGAGGCATCCTGCAATACCTCTTTACAAGCCTCCGATGCAGAGAGAGCCACTCTGTGGCCCTCTCTGCACCGGTAGTGATGGTGCCGTTGTACGGGTGGGAGGGAGCGTGCGCGCGCGTGCACGAGACGCGCGTGTGAACATAGTGCGCGTGCACGGGAGCGTGTGCGCGAGGCGCGCACATGTACACGTGCACGCGCGCATTAGCCACACTGACACCAATGAGGGCAGAAAGCCAGGGAAAGGTAAAAATTTTTTTAAAAAAATATAAATGGATCTGGGAGGGGGGTGGGGGTATTGTGGAGGGGCTGCTACACTACAGAAAGAGTTAATTAAAAAATAAAATAAAAATACTTTGTTTTTTGGGGCCAAAGTGGGTACTGGCAGACAGCTGCCAATACCTAAGATGGCGGTAATTAGGTAGGGGAGAGGGTTAGAGAGCTGGAGGGGGGATCAGGGAGGTTGGGGCTAAGGCATGGGTCCATCCCAGCTAAAAGATTTTATTATTTTTATTTTTTTTAAAAAAACCTCTTATTTAATACTGGCAGACTTTCTGCCAGTACTTAAGATGGCGGTAACAATTGTGGTGTGGGGGAGGGAAAAGCGCTGTTTGGGAGGGATCAGGGGGTGGGATGTGTCAGGTGGGAGGCTGATCTCTAAAATTAACCCTGCAAGCTCCCAAAAGTTTTTTTTTTATTTGCTCGCATTTGGCGGTGAAATGGTGGCATAAAATATACCAAAATGGGCCTAGATCAATACTTGGGGTTGTCTACTACACTACACTAAAGCTAAAATTAACCCTACAAGCTCCCTAATTAACCCCTTCACTCCTGGGCATAAAACACGTGTGGTGCGCAGCAGCATTTAGCGGCCTTCTAATTACCAAAAAGCAACCCCAAAGCCATATAAGTCTGTTATTTCTGAAAAAAGGGGACCCCAGAGAAGCATTTACAACCATTTGTGCCATAATTGCAGAAGCTGTTTGTAAATAATTTCAGTGGGAAACCTAAAGTTTGTGACAAAATTTGTGAAAAAGTGAACTTTTTTTTTTTTAATCACATTTGGCGGTGAAATGGTGGCATGAAATATACCAAAATGGGCCTAGATCAATACTTTGGGTTGTCTTCTAAAAAAAAATATATACATGTTAAGGGATATTCAGGTATTCCTGACAGATATCAGTGTTCCAATGTAACTAGCGCTAATTTTGAAAAAAAGTGGTTTGGAAATAGCAAAGTGCTACTTGTATTTATTGCCACATAAATTGCAAAAAAAGCAAAGGATGTGTAAACATTGGGTATTTCTAAACTCAGGACAAAATTTAGAAACTATTTAGCATGGGTGTTTTTTGGTGGTTGTAGATGTGTAACAGATTTTGGGGGTCAAAGTTAGAAAAAGTGTGGTTTTTTCCAATTTTTCCTCATATTTTATCTTTTTTTTTTTTTTTTAGTAAATTATAAGATATGATGAAAATAATGGTATCTTTAGAAAGTCCATTTAATGGCGAGAAAAACGGTATATAATATGTGTGGCTACAGTAAATGAGTAAGAGGAAAATTACAGCTAAACACAAACACTGCAGAAATGTAAAAATAGCCATTGTAAGAGGCTGTGGACATCAGTCCGCACAATCTCATACGATCGGGTTAAGTGACACCCCCTGCTAGCGGCCGATTGGCCGCGAATGTGCAGGGAGCGGCATTGCACAAGCATTTCACCAGAACTCCTTGTGCAATGTTAAATGCTGACAGCGTATGCTGTCGGCATTCAGTGATGTCTGGCAGACATGATCCGCTACAGTGGATCATGTCCTCCAGACATTGATAAATCGGCCCCTTAAACCTTAGACAATTTCTTTTATTTCCGTATGTCAATATAAATTTTTTAAAGGCATTTTTAAAGACTGTTATGTTTTACTCCATAAGGCACTTTTAAACTAAGAAGCTGATTTGAACCTTATTAAAGGGACAGTCTAGTCAAAATTAAACTTTCATGATTCAGATAGGTTATGTAATTTTAAAGAACTTTCCAATTTACTTTTATCATCAAATTTGCTTTTTTCCCTTGGTATTCTTAGTTGAAAGCTAAACCTAGGTAGGCTCATATGCTAATTTCTAAGCCCTTGAATGCCGCCTATTATCTGAATGCATTTGACAGTTTTTCACAGCTAGAGGGTGTTAGTTCATGGATGCCATATAGATAGCATTGTGCTCACGCCTGTGGAGTTACTTATGAGATGGCATTGATTGGCTAAAATGCAAGTCTGTCAAAAGAACTGAAATAAGGGGGCAGTCTGCAGAGGCTTAGATACAAGGTAATCACATAGGTAAAAGGTATATTCATATAACTGTGTTGGTTATGCAAAAGTGGGGAATAGGTAATAAAGGGATTATCTATCTTTTTAAACAATACACATTGTGGAGTAGACTGTCCCTTTAAGGGAAACCAGGTCAACTAAGTCTTATATATGTTTGGAGATTTAAGTTGTGATACATGATTATTGAAAAACTATTTAAAACTATCAATTTGTTAACAAAATGTGCATTACTTTGTGTTGCTATCCAAAGAAGATGCCTCTTGAAAATCATAATAGGTATAATGCCAAACCAGATCTTTATCTTCTAGCTGCAACATTAACTGGTCCATAACAGCTATAACTGTCAGTTCAACAAAACACACAGGTCCAACATGTACTGCTGTGAAACTACATCACCCAGCAAGCAGTGTATATTTCCATTGAACCCATCCTGTAGGATGCACTTCATCGTCTCTGGAAGCAGTAAAAAAACAACAGCTTTCACCTACTAAGTCCAAAAAAGACTTGACTTCTCTCCCCCTTCTTCTCTCCCCCAGGTGGCAAAAAAGGCCTTGTTTAGGAGGATTCCTTCTCAGGATGAGGAGAAGAACCAGCAGGGCTTGTAGGAAAGAACTGCAGGATAGTGGGGACACCCCTCACACACCACCAGCAGGGAAGAAGGAGTTAAAAATGACTTTACAGTCAAGGTAACGCGTTTTGGCCCATATACAGGATTTTATCAAACCAGAAAAAGAGCTGTAATAACAAAAAAAAACTTTTTCGAAATTTAAATAAAGCGGCGAACATTTTCTTGTCTCTGATTGGTCACGTTCAAAGTCCCAATGGCTTTGGGCGGCAGTCCTCTATCAGGTACGACTAGATGTAAATCATGGTGACCAATCAGATTAGTGCCTACCGTTTCCATTCATACTTTGAAAAATCGAGTTTTGTCAGTTCCCATTCAGGTTCGTGTGGTGTAAAAAAATCGCCAACCAATCAGGTTAGCACCTACCACCTCCATTGAAATGAATGGGAAAAAAATACATTTTAAAACAACAAGTTTTAAGATAATTTACCCAACTTAGGCTAACTTTTACATCACAAATAGGTACTGGCAATATTATCTGCATACTCCCCATAGTTAGATTTTAATATAAGGGTTATAATTAGTAATGAGATACCCTCATGAAAATTTAGTATGTCTTACAAAAACACCCAGTAGTTGTTATTTTTATTCATCCTTCTTGGGTGTATGCTATTCAATAAATATATCCATTTTGTTTCTGCCTGTAGCAATTAATTTGTAGGGTCTTCACTTCTGATGTCTGGATTTAACTGTTCTAGTCCCCAGCATTTGCGGTGGTTTTTATTGCTATTGTGATACAAATTAAAGTGTTTGGCCACTGTTTTCAAATTGTTATCCTTGTCTAAATCTTTAGAGGCATTTCTAATATTGCACAGGTGCTCTGTGATTCTTTTGCCTAAACTTCTTGTAGACATCCCCACATAGAAAAAGTCTCTACATCCACATGAAATGCAATAGATTATATTTTTGCTTTGGCAGTTAAAGGGACAGTCTACACCAAATTTTTTCTTATTTAAAAAGATAGGTAATCCCTTTATTACCCATTCCCCGTTTTTGCATAACCAACACAGTTACATTAATATACTTTTTACCTCTGTGATTACCTTGTATCTAACCCTTTGCAGACAGCCTCCTTATCTGAGTGCCTTTGACAGACATGCAGTGTAGCCAATCAGTACAGACTCCTAAATAACTTCACGGGAGTGAGCACAATGTTATCTATATGACACATGTGAACTAGCACAGTCTAACTGTGAAAAACTTTCAAAATGCTCTGAGCTAGGAGGCGGTTTTCAACTGTTTAGAAATCAGTTTGAGCCTAGCTAGGTTTAGCTTTTCAAAAATACCACCAAGGGAACAAAGCAAATTTGATGATAAAAGTAAATTGGAAAATTGTTTAAAATTGAATGCCCTATCTGAATCATGAAAGTTTAGTTGTCACTTTACTGTCCCTTTAATATATTGTTTGATTTTCCTAGTGTTCCCAAATCTATCTATAATTTCTGATATTTTGCACATATGTTTGCATACTCTGCAATGCCCACTTCCTATAGATCCACTGTATAGGGGCTTCTTACGCCCATACCTTTTATAATGACTTCTTACCCATTTATTTCTCAGGTTGGGGCCTCTTCTATATGTGACAATTGGATTCTCAGTAATCAGGGATTGGGTGATGGGGTCACTTTGCAGTACATGCCAATGTTGATAATATGTGAATGAGTGGAGTATGTTGTAATGAATCTGATGAGATCTCATTGTCACCTATGTTGGTGTGTCTTTTCCTAGGAATTAATAGTTAATTTCTATTTAAATGGAGAGCTCTGTGGTATGCTCTGCTGAGTGATTTAAAACCATATCCTCTTTGGAGGAGTCATTTTCTGAGTTCTCTTGCTGCCTTTTTGAATGATTCAAGGTCAGAACAGTTCCTTCTCAGCCTCAAATACTCTCCAATGGGCAGACCTCTTATAGTAGAAGGGGCATGGTTGCTATTTGTTGCTGTTGACTTTCTATAAGAGTCTGTTTGGATGCAGTTTGTCTCTGACTTAGAAAAGACTATGTCAAGGAAATTGATCTTAGATCTATCATGATTCATAGTGAGTTTTAGGCCCATATCGTTTGAATTAAGGGTATCAACAAATGTATGTAATATCTTTACTGGACCATCCCAAAATACCAAAATATAATCATTATGCCTTGTCTATAACTTAATATGTTTTGTAAACTCTGACATATTTTCCTTAAAGTGAAAGTTGATCCTAGCGTTTTACAAATGCTAGGATTGACTATTGAAACAAATAAAGGGGACGATACTTCATGTAGAAAGCTCCTTTATTTTTTTCAATCGATCGCTGGATTTACTGCACACCTATTGGCTAAGAGGTGACAACATCACTTCTTAGCAAAAAATCTTTTTAGCCGTGGGCTGCTGTAGCAGCTAAGAACTGCAATCAATTGAAACAAATAAAGGCACTTTCTACTTTTGTAAAACGCTAGGATTGACTTTCACTTTAAAGACTATATTAGCCTCCCACCAGCCTAAATATAAATTTGCATATGTGGGGGGTGCAGGCAGTCCCCATAGCCGTCCCACATACTTGCAAATAGAACTGGTTGTTGAAAAGGAAAACACTTTGTGAGTTAATATAAATTTTAACAGGCATAAGATGAATTCTTTCTCTTTTAGGCTCAGGGTATCATCTTGGAAAAATTATATTGCTTTCAACCCCTAGTCAATCCTAATACTGGTGTATAGAGATTATACATCTAAAGTGATGAGTATTGTCTCTGGCTCTAGTTTTAAGTTGTCAATTTTGTTTAAAACATCCATGGTGTCTCTTGTGTATGAAGGTAGATCATAAAGTTTACTTCTTAATCTAGCATCTATGTACTTGCTAGCTTTTTCACAAAGAAACATATTACCTGAGACAATAGGTCTCCCTGGTGGATTGTGTACATAAAAACCTACACAATCCACCAGGGAGACCTATTGTCTCAGGTAATATGTAGCAATAAAAACCACCTCAACTGCTGGGGACTAGAACAGTTAAATCCCGGCATCAGAGGTGGAGACCCTACAAATCCATTGCTACAGGCAGAAACAAAATAGATATATTATTATTTATTGAAAAGCATACACCCAAGAGGGATGAATGAAAATATCAACTATTGGATGTTTTTGTAAGACATACTAAATTTTCATTAGGGTATCTCATTACTAAGTATAACACTCATATTCACATCTAACTATGGGGAGTATGCAGATCATATAGTCCAGTACCTATTTGTGATGTAAAAGTTAGCCTAAGTTGGTTAAATACCCTTAAAACATGTTGTTTTTAAATTTATTTTTCCCCCATTCATTTCAATGAAGGGGGTTCTTGAAAGTGGTGACCAATCAGAGACGAGTAGATGTTCTCTGATTGGTCTAATGTGTGATGCAATCACAGTGGAGGGGGGGCACAAGGTTATATATAATAGAGTAGTGATCAACACTGGCCCCTAGGGGCAATTGCAATTACAACAGATAATACAAACAGATTATAATACAAACCAATAAAAATCTTATTAGATAAAAGAGGGTTAACTTAGTGTAAGTCTCTATGATATAGAAAAGAACAAAGTCTTTTTGCAAAATGAACTGATGGTTGATGTAGGCAGCCTCCTCTTCACCAGATGATCCAGAGAAGAACTATAAAACAGAAGACAACAGAGGGGCGCCTCATGTGTAGAATTATCTCGGTGGTAACAGATATATAATAGAATAGCCAAATGGGTACTCACACACTTCAAAAGCACACCTATGTGCTGGTAGGGACAGGCTGTAGATTTATATAGGTGTAACAGCTCACCCGTTCCAATATTGGAAGTATCCCTGAACGGGTGAGCTGTTACACCTATATAAATCTACAGCCTGTCCCTACCAGCACATAGGTGTGCTTTTGAAGTGTATGAGTACCCATTTGGCTATTCTATTATATATCTATTACCACCGAGATAATTCTACACATGAGGCGCCCCTCTGTTGTCTTCTGTTTTATAATTCTTCTCTGATTGGTCGCTGCTTTAATTAAATTTCGAAAAAGGTTATTACAGGTCTTTTTCTGGTTTGATAAAGGCCTGCACATGGGCCGAAATGCATTACCTTGTCTGCTGATGGTGTGTGAGTGGTGTCTCCACCCGATGCCGAGGTATCCAGCTATCGGCCGGGAATCTTTGGGCCATTTTCCTCTGACATCTTCCTGCAGTTTTTTCCTACAAGCCCTGCTAGTTCTTCCCCTCATCCTGAGAAGGAATCCTCCTAAACAATGCCTTTTTTTGCCACTTGGGGAAGAGAAGTCACAGCTCTTTTTTGGACTTAGTAAGTATGGATTTATACTATGCTCTATAGTATATATATTTTTTTGACTTATTTTTTCTCTCACTATATATATATATATATATATATATATATATATATATATATATATATATATATATATATATAATTTTGTCTGGTCAAATTTATACTCAAATAGATTTTAATCTGTTGAAATAAAGTTACTAATTTTTGAAATAGCTGCACTATATAGCTTTCTTTCCTAGCTCCATACCCCATTATACTAAATAGGATGCTGCCATCATTGTAAATATGAGACTGGCCATTTTAGTGTGTAAAGTTTAAGTCTGGATTGCTCTACCCAGCTGCTTAGAATGTTCACCATGAACAACTCAAATTGATTACACTTGCACTACTAATTGGTATCAACATGGAAACTGTGCTTATATCTATACCGGCTGTTAAGTTCAGCTAAGAACAGCTGTTATTTTAAAACTACTAACAAGTCATTTTGTATAATATTGAAAAGCTTCAAACGTGTTTATTTAGTAGCAAAATACAAAACTTTCTAGAAAGATTGTTATATTGATATAATATATTGTTAACAGCGTTCTAGAGTTTTAACGTTTTTACTGTTGTGTAAAAGTGAAAGTGGCATGTGGAACTTGTTTTTTTATTAACCAAATAGAACAGTGTTTTAATCTATTCTTACCTATAACAATACAGGTATAATTTCTGTATGTAGTAGTGCTTACATTTTTATCACTGGTCTCTCCATTGCTCCCTCAGCCCTCAGAATATGTGCCACCAAGTACTAGATATTTTACAAATATGATGGAAACCTTTTTTTAAGATAGCAAATGCAATGCTATACTGGACAGACAAGGCAGCCATCTTGGTAAGGTTATTGCCGCAGTTGTAAATAATGGCACAGTGTTTCCTTTTATTTATTGATTGATTTATTTATTTATTTATTTATTTATTTATTTTGCATTCTGGCTCTTTCTGAACTAAAAAAAAAAAGAAGTAAATACACAAAGGCACATTCAGGGCTTTATTGACCCCAGCTCAGAGTTATAGCAAATTTACTCTTCTAATGTTCCTTAGACTTATACTATAACTCACAAAATTCGATGGCTCACTTAAAAGTTCGGAAGTGCAAGGGTTAAGGTGCTGAGGAAATTCTTAAAGGGGCAGTATACACCAATTTTTATTTAACTGCATGTAATAGACACTACTATAAATAATAATATGCACAGATACTGATGTAAAAATTCAGTGTAAAACCTTTTAAAAACGTACTTAGAAACTCTCAATTTAACACTGTTAATGAGACAATCCACTGAAAGGGGCTGATAGCAGACCCCCCCCCTCCCCTCCCCTGCATATTAAAATACCCATTATACAAACAGAAGCAGTCTGAAGTCTGTATACATCAGTATACATCTAAAACTTTGGGGCTTGGTTAGAAGTCTGAAAATCAGCACAATGTTATTTAAAAATAAGCAAAACTATAATTTTTTACAAAAACACACCCAGATGGACTATATAAATGGATCATCTACAAAACATTTATGCAAAAAATCTAGTGTACAGTATAATGTCCCTTTGAGTACATATGATCATACATAATCTATGAAATGTTGGCCCATATCTTGGACTTTTTTATGGCTTTGTACATAGTATAATCAGAGATGATACTTATGACAATAAATTTGACAAAACTGTTTTGCTTGCAGCTATAATTTTCTTGGCTTTTTTTAGGTGAGAACTTGTGACTACATGTTAGATGGCGCGTTTTTGTTAGTTGCTGAACTTTTTCCAAAAAAAAACCTTGGAATGTAGTTTCTGAATTGGCTTTCTAAATGATAATCACAATAAAATAATACTTTGAAAAATATAGACATTTTTTTTCTCTCTAAGATAGACTATTTCTATCTCAAGAAAATGAATGGATACTGAAAAAAAAAAAAGAAAATAACTAATATATATCTACTGGGAAAACATGGGAAACATAAATAATTTAGGAAAGGATTATCCTGTGGGAGTTGGGATTAATGAGTTTGCCAAATGTTAGTAAGATATTCAGTATTTGTGGGAAATATATTATATCCTCAATATCTTCATCTCTGACAGATTTGTCTGGAACTATAATAGAAAGGGAAATAACTTCCTCCAAGGCTTTTGGCTTGAGAATAGAGCTACTCATTTGGTTATAATCATACCTTCTACTTTACTGGTTTCTGAAAGTGCCTGGGCTGGTAACACAGAAATATATTGTAATTCCTTTACCCCAAGGTAGAATAAAAACATGTTACACAGAAAAAGTATATTTTACCTCTTTTTTTTTTCTTTCTTTCTTTTTTTTATATTTTTAGTTAGCCCAAATACACTGAATAGAGGAAAATAGTCTGTAGAATGGGCAATATTCCTGTCAGCAAAAGACAATACAAAATTATTATCATTTGTAAAATTAAAGGGCATGAATGTCAAAATTAAAAGTCATTTAAAGGGACATTGAACCCAATTTTTTTCTTTTGTGATTCAGATAGAGCATGCAATTTTAAGCAACATTCTAATTTACTCCTATTATCAAATTGTCTTCATTCTCTTGGTATCTTTATTTGAAAAGCAAGAATGTAAGTTTAAATGCCGGCCCAGTTTTGGTGAACAACCTAGGTTGTTCTTGCTGATTGGTGGATAAATTCACTCACCAATAGTCAAGTACTGTCCAGTGTTCTGAACCAAAAATTGTCAGGCTCCTTAGCTTGGATGCCTTCTTTTTCAAATAAAGATAGCAAGAAAACAAAAAAAAATGATAATAGGAGTAAATGAGAAAGTTGCTTAAAATTGCATGCTCTATCTGAATCACGAAATAAAAAATTTGGGTTCAGTGTCCCTTTAAGTGACTTTTCAATTTACTTCTATTATCAAATTTACTTCATTCTCTTGGGTATCCTTTCTTAAAAAAACAAAGCTAGATGGACTCAGAAGCATTAATGTACTTATGTTGCTGATTGGTGGCTAAACACATATGCCTTTTTGTCATTGGTTCACCAGATGTGTTCAGCTAACTCCCAGTAGGGCATTGCTGCTATGGCGCTGACTTAAAGGGACACTAAACCCAAATATTTTCTTTCATGATTTAGATAGAGCATGCAATTTTAAGGAACTTTCTAATTTACTCCTACTATCAATTTTTCTTCTTCGTTCTTTTCCTATCTTTATTTAAAAAGCAGGAATTTAAAGCTAAGGAGCAAGTCCATTTTAGGTTCAACACCCTGGATAACGCTTGTTTATTGGTAGCTACATTTAGTAAACCAATAAGCAAGCATAACCCAGGTTCTGAGCCAAAAATGGGCCGGCTCGTAAGCTTTACATTCCTGTTTTTTTAATAAAGATGCAAAAAGCAGGAAGAAAAATTGATAATAGGAGTAAATTAGAAAGTTGTTTAAAATTGCATGCTCTATCTGAATCATTTAAGACAAAATGTGGGTTTAGTGCCCCTTTAAACTATGGCCTTGATCACTAACTATTTTTCAGCTCTTTTTAGTAATATATTATTTATTAATATTATTATTTTTTTATTTTATTTTATATGTATTGAGTATGTGATACCCTGTACAGCTAAAATCTGCAGGAAAAGTCACTTCAAGACCCCAACATCTACAAATGGTGTGTTATTAATTTTAATATTTGCTTAAAGGTACCACTCACACTGTTGTTATTGTAACTAACAGTACTGGCATTATTTAAAAATGGTGTTTAAAAAGGGGATCGCTGACGCTTAATCGTGACTTTCATGGAAACCTATCGTAATCTGTACCTCACTTCCATCCACGCCACTTCTAAACCATCTGAATGCATCTTTATATTGTCAGGATGGGCAGACTGTG
This sequence comes from Bombina bombina, assembly GCF_027579735.1. Taxonomy (NCBI): domain Eukaryota; kingdom Metazoa; phylum Chordata; class Amphibia; order Anura; family Bombinatoridae; genus Bombina; species Bombina bombina. The sequence goes on along the minus strand of NC_069500.1, from coordinate 933,957,474 downwards.
CTTCGTGTTTCTATCTATATAAGGACACTTTTTAACTTTCACAAGTATTATTTTGGACAATATTGTGCAGTATTTATTTATATAATTAAAGGGATAGGAAAGTCAAAATTAAAATTGCATGATTCTAATAGTGCATGTAATTTTAAGACACTTCTATTTTCAAATGTGCTTTGGTCTCTTGGTATCCTTTTGATGAAAAATAATACACACATTTCCTACACTAGTGGGAGCTGCTGCTAATTGGTGCCCCACTGCCTGCACACATTTGTCTTTTGTGATTGGCTGACTAGATGTGTTCATCTTGCTGCCAGTAGTGCAATGTTGTTTCTTCAGCAAAGGATAACAAGGGAACAAGCAAATTTGATAATGGAAGTAAATTGGAAAGTTGTTTAAAATGTTATGTTCTATCCAAATCATATAAGAAAATATTGGGGTTTCCTGTCCTTTTAAATCTGCAATTCTAATTCATTTGAAAAAAAATATTGCAACTAATATAATTTCTGTGTATCGGTGAATTTAAATTTTAAATAGAAGCCTTTTTGTAATATATTTAATTAACAAAAATGTTTCCAGTAAAAGTTATTACTGTTTTTCAGCAGCATATGCACATATGCTGTGAGTGCCCCCTACACCAGCATTCATACAACACACCTTCTCAGAGAGTCAGTAGTGGTTTGTATGATATGGTGTTTTAATCCTGATGCTCTAGTCACATGTAGCATATATGCACAGGTCGGCTCCAAGGGGGGGCATTGGGGGGCAATGCCCACCCAAATGGAATGCTGTGCCCCCTCAAAAAATATTAATATAATCATACGCTTTAAAAATAATAAATAAAATAATGAATTGTTATTTAATGCTGCATGCTGGGGGCGGAGTTAGCTGCCGAATCACGCATCTGCAAGGAGCTCCGTGTCTTAGCCTCTTATTTGGAATTGGAAGTTAGAGACTTTTTGGGCTTGTCTTTAGCCCTATTAATTTTACCTAACTATCGTGAGTTACTCATTTTCTTAAACAATAGACCATGATAAGAATATGATTGTATCATATAAATATAGGTCTATAAATGGCTACCGGCTTCTATCGACGCCTCAAAAGTGCACTGTGATCTTAGGCCGGTAGCCATTTACAGACTTATATTTATATGATATAATCATATTCTTATAGGTTCACAGTACATAGGTTGTATTAAGTAGCCTGATATCCGTTAGTTATTGTGAAACAGGTATAGCTAATTCTAATCTACAAAATTACCAGTACCTGAAAACCTAGTGTCCTCACTGCTATTGCAAACAAAAGGGTTAATTGCATTGGGGGGTTTGGAGTGCATGGCTGTTTAGGGGACATGATTGAGATTTGAGAATGAGTTTAAGGGTTTTGGATAATGGTGATTAAGGGGTGAATTGTTTTTAAGGAGCTATTGCACTGGGGGTCTCAAGTTTAATGGTTCTGTTTTAGTGCAATGCATAGAATTTAGACTTCATTCTTTTACCTAGTGATTTAGCACATATTCTCCAAATATTAATAGTGGGGGATAAGCCAGCCAGAAGCTACACTTTCCTGCAGAATATGTAGGTCTGCTCTTATTTTGACTCTCATACATGCTTTGTAAATGCGTGCCCCCTCATGAAAAAAAATGCCCCCCATTTCATTCGTTCTGGAGCCGACCCTGTATATGCATATGCCTCTGAAACAGAAATGACTAGAATCATTTTTGCTATTGGAATTATTTTGCAAAAATGTTTCTTTTAAAACTGAAATTCATTTAAATTTCAGTTTTGACTTTTTTTTTTATCCGTTTCAGATATCTGCAGTTTATGGCTTTCTTTTATTTTTTTTATTTTTTTAACCATATCATACTTGTGCTGAAGATAACAATTACAGTGGAGATTTCAGTTGTCTTTTTATGAACATCTTATCAATTTTCTATTTTTATTTTCATCAATGCAGTATCTTAGAAGCTGGAAGCCCATGTGGTCCTTGTTCTCTGCAAGGATTGGTTGGGGCGGGGGAGATGGTGACTGTCTCACTATTTAAAAAATGATATGTCTCTCTATGTTGCTGAACAAATGACTTGACTTAGTAAAGTTGCTCATTAGTGTTTGTGAGAATGGTCTTCTTTTAGCCTGTTAGAGCGCTGAAATTGCTTCTTCTAAGTCTATTACACTAGAGATAAAAATGGGATCTGCAGCTGTACGAGTAACTAGGAAAAAACATGTCTTGTTTCTAGCTAAGGCATCATTATCTCACTGCTAAGTCAATTGGCTTTGTGGATATAAAACTATGATACTTGAGAATAGGGATTGCATAAAAAAAAATCTTCATGTTCTGGGCTCAATTATTTAAAATGACATTCTCCAGTGTTTTCAAGATCTAAAGATACAGAAAGAACTGTAATTGACAGAAAAAGCCCTATTTTACTGGATTAAAGGGACAGTCTAGGCCAAAATAAAATTTCATGATTCAGATAGAGCATGTAATTTTAAACAATTTTCCAATTTACTTTTATCACCAATTTTGCTTTGTTCACTTGGTATTCTTAGTTGAAAGCTTAACCTAGGAGGTTCATATGCTAATTTCTTAGACCTTGAAGCCCACCTCTTTCAGATTGCATTTTAACAGTTTTTCACCACTAGAGGGTGTTAGTTCACGTATTTCATATAGATAACACTGTGCTCGTGCACGAGAAGTTATCTGGGAGCAGGCACTGATTGGCTAGACTGCAAGTCTGTCAAAAGAACTGAAAAAAGGGGCAGTTTGCAGAGGCTTAGATACAAGATAATCACAGAGGTTAAAAGTATATTATTATAACTGTGTTGGTTATGCAAAACTGGGAAATGGGTAATAAAGGGATTATCTATCTTTTAAAACAATAAAAATTCTGGTGTAGACTGTCCCTTTAAAACCCTCATTTTTAACACAGCTTTACACAAAAGAATGGGGGGGGGGTTTACATTGTAAAAATATTTTAAAATTTTGAAATAAAAAAAGCCATAGAAACACATACAGACTTGTTAAACTGGAACATTTTTTACAAGGAAATAAATATTCAGATATACGGATATACGGAAGAGTGGGGTGTGGTGAGTACACGGTATCAGATTCTCCAGAGCACTATGGCCTAGATTTAGAGTTCGGCGGTAGCCGTCAAAACCAGCGTTAGAGGCTCCTAACGCTGGTTTTGGCCGCCCGCTGGTATTTGGAGTCAGTGATTAAAGGGTCTAACGCTCACTTTACAGCCGCGACTTTTCCATACCGCAGATCCCCCTACGCCATTTGCGTAGCCTATCTTTTCAATGGGATCTTTCTAACGCTGGTATTTAGAGTCGTTTCTGAAGTGAGCGTTAGAGCTCTAACGACAAGATTCCAGCCGCCTGAAAATAGCAGGAGTTAAGAGCTTTCTGGCTAACGCCGGTTCATAAAGCTCTTAACTACTGTACCCTAAACTACACTAACACCCATAAACTACCTATGTACCCCTAAACCGAGGTCCCCCCACATCGCCGCCACTCGATTAAATTTTTTAACCCCTAATCTGCCGACCGCCACCTACGTTATACTTATGTACCCCTAATCTGCTGCCCCTAACCCCGCCGACCCCTATATTATATTTATTAACCCCTAACTTGCCCCACACAACGTCGCCGCAAGCTACTTAAAATAATTAACCCCTAATCTTCCGACCGCAAATCGCCGCCACCTACGTTATCCCTATGTACCCCTAATCTTCTGCCCCTAACATCGCCGACCCCTATGTTATATTTATTAACCCCTAATCTGCCCCCCACAACGTCGCCGACACCTACCTACACTTATTAACCCCTAATCTGCCGAGCGGACCTGAGCGCTACTATAATAAAGTTATTAACCCCTAATCCGCCTCACTAACCCTATCATAAATAGTATTAACCCCTAATCTGCCCTCCCTAACATCGCCGACACCTACCTTCAATTATTAACCCCTAATCTGCCGACCGGAGCTCACCGCTATTCTAATAAATGTATTAACCCCTAAAGCTAAGTCTAACCCTAACACTAACACCCCCCTAAGTTAAATATAATTTTTATCTAACGAAATAAATTAACTCTTATTAAATAAATGATTCCTATTTAAAGCTAAATACTTACCTGGCTGTATTGGCTGTTCCGATCAGCCAATACAATGCGAGCTCAATCTGATTGGCTGATTGGATCAGCCAATCGGATTGAACTTGATTCTGATTGGCTGATTCCATCAGCCAATCAGAAAATTCCTACCTTAATTCCGATTGGCTGATAGAATCCTATCAGCCAATCGGAATTCGAGGGACGCCATCTTGGATGACGTCCCTTAAAGGAACCGTCATTCGTCGTCTAGTCGTCGGAAGAAGAGGATGGATCCGCGCTGGAGGTCTTCAAGATGGAGCCGGTCGTCATCGGATGGAAGAACATAGAAGATGCCGCTTGGAGAAGATGTTTGCCGGTCCGGATGTCCTCTTCTTGCCGGATAGGAGGAAGACTTTGGACCCTCTTCTGGACTTCTTCAGTGGATGTCTAGCCCCCGCTTGGGTTGGATGAAGATCTTGGAGCCAGGACGGATCGGTGAACCTGGCATGGTGAAGACAAGGTAGGAAGATCATCAGGGGCTTAGTGTTAGGTTTATTTAAGGGGGGTTTGGGTTAGATTAGGGGTATGTGGGTGGTGGGTTGTAATGTTGGGGGGGGGGGGGTATTGTATGTTTTCTTTTACAGGCAAAAGAGCTGAACTTCTTGGGGCATGCCCCGCAAAGGGCCCTGTTCAGGGCTGGTAAGGTAAAAGAGCTTGTAACTTTTTAAATTTAGAATAGGGTAGGGAATTTTTTATTTTGGGGGTCTTTGTTATTTTATTAGGGGGCTTAGAGTAGGTGTAATTAGTTTAAAATTGTTGTAATATTTTTCTTATGTTTGTAAATATTTTTTTATTTTCTGTAACTTAGTTCTTTTTTATTTTTTGTACTTTAGATAGTTTATTTAATTGTATTTATTTGTAGCAATTGTGTTTAATTAATTTATTGATAGTGTAGTGTTAGGTTAATTGTAGGTAATTGTAGGTAGTTTATTTAATTATTTTATTGATAGGGTAGTGTTAGGTTTAATTATAACTTAGGTTAGGATTTATTTTACAGGTAAATTTGTAATTATTTTAACTAGGTAACTATTAAATAGTTCTTAACTATTTAATAGCTATTGTACCTGGTTAAAATAAATACAAAGTTACCTGTAAAATAAATATTAATCCTAAAATAGCTATAATATAAATGTAATTTATATTGTAGCTATATTAGGATTTATTTTACAGGTAAGTATTTAGCTTTAAATAGGAATCATTTATTTAATAAGAGTTAATTTATTTCGTTAGATAAAAATTATATTTAACTTAGGGGGGTGTTAGTGTTAGGGTTAGACTTAGCTTTAGGGGTTAATACATTTATTAGAATAGCGGTGAGCTCCGGTCGGCAGATTAGGGGTTAATAATTGAAGGTAGGTGTCGGCGATGTTAGGGAGGGCAGATTAGGGGTTAATACTATTTATGATAGGGTTAGTGAGGCGGATTAGGGGTTAATAACTTTATTATAGTAGCGCTCAGGTCCGGTCGGCAGATTAGGGGTTAATAAGTGTAGGTAGGTGTCGGCGACGTTGTGGGGGGCAGATTAGGGGTTAATAAATATAACATAGGGGTCGGCGATGTTAGGGCAGCAGATTAGGGGTACATAGGGATAACGTAGGTGGCGGCGGTTTACGGAGCGGCAGATTAGGGGTTAAAAGTGTAATGCAGGGGTCAGCGATAGCGGGGGCGGCAGATTAGGGGTTAATAAGTGTAAGGCTAGGGGTGTTTAGACTCGGGGTACATGTTAGAGTGTTAGGTGCAGACGTAGGAAGTGTTTCCCCATAGGAAACAATGGGGCTGCGTTAGGAGCTGAACGCTGCTTTTTTGCAGGTGTTAGGTTTTTTTTCAGCTCAAACAGCCCCATTGTTTCCTATGGGAGAATCGTGCACGAGCACGTTTTTGAGGCTGGCCGCGTCCGTAAGCAACTCTGGTATCGAGAGTTGTATTTGCGGTAAAAATGCTCTACGCTCCTTTTTTGGAGCCTAACGCAGCATTTGTTTGAACTCTCGATACCAGAGTTAAATTTATGGTGCGGCCAGAAAAAAACCCGCGGAGCGTTAACAGCCCTTTTACCGCCAAACTCCAAATCTAGCCGTAAGACATTTATTTCCTCTCCTCCTATTTTCTGGCCTCCTAGTAAGTGTTGCACTTGCAACCTTTTACTTTTCACAGACATTTTTTTTGAATACACAGAAATACATTTCAGAGAAACAGCTCCTAGAACATATTTTTTAAATAAAAAGAGTAAAAATTACTCTTTTTCCCTGTCTATAAGTCACATTCTTCTTTGACCATGTCTTTGGTTTGGTTTTTGTGTTATAAAATGCAAATAATAGTCTATATTTATTTAAAACAACAAATATTACCTTTCTGATTCCAATACTGTACTATCTTTCTGAGGTTAATGTGTATGCAAAAGTATAAAAATGATATAAAACTACCTTTAGGTTACATGTAAAAGCGAAATTATGACATATAAATATTGCCTAAATGACATAAGATATTGTTGTTTACATCATCCTATCCACACTCCAAACTGTCCGAGATTCAAATATTCCAAAATCCAAACTATTCCGAAATCCAAACCATTTCCAGTCCCAAGCAATTTGCATATATTGTTTTCTACCTGATATGATGTTACCATATCATCTGCTGATATATATATATATATATATATATATATATATATATATATATATATATATATATATATATATATATATATATATATATTTGTAGATAAGTAAGTTTTACAACAGCCTAAGGCCTTAAGGCCAAATTTGTATTTTCGGCTTCTTTATTATTACATAAACAGCCATTAAGGGCCAGATTACAAGTAGAGTGCTAAATTATCATGTACCGGCAAACTGGCAAATTTGCCTTTTTGCGGGCACGCGATAATTAACCAGCCATTACAATCTGTCCCATTGTTATTTAGGTATGTAATGCAACAATTACTGTAAATGCTATAACCAGTTAGAGCATGCCATTTCTCTTGTAAGGTGTATCCAGTCCATGGATTCATCCATTACTTGTGGGATATTCTCCTTCCCAACAGGAAGCTGCAAGAGGATCACCCACAGCAGAGCTGTCTATATAGCTCCTCCCCTAACTGCCACCTCCAGTCATTCTCTTGCAGCTCTCGACAAGAAAGGAAGTATCAAGAGAGATGTGGTGAATTAGTGTAGTTTATCTTCAATCAAAAGTTTGTTATTTTTAAATGGTACCGGCGTTGTACTGTTTTTACCTCAGACAGAGGTTTTTGATGATCTTAGCAGGTTGTTACTAAGGTCCACTGCTGTTCTCACACATAACTGAAGAGTATGGGAAAACTTCAGCTGGGGGAACGGCCTGCAGAATTAACTGCTCTGAGGTATGTTCAGTATATTTTTTTCTAGAGAGATGATAAGGTCTAGAAAATGCTGACAGTGCCTGATATATTTAAGGTAAGCCTGATTGCAGTGATTTACAAACGACTGGCATCATGCTTGCAGTAAAGGGTAATATTCATGTTACTTGCTCTTATGGCTTAGTATGTAAAACGTTTACATGATATATAAAGAACGTTTTTTACTGAGGGTGATAAACCTTTATTTGGGGCCTAGTTTTCCACATGGCTGACTAGATTTCTCCTAGGAGTAGTTATTTATGGCCCTTTCACTTTGAGTGCATGGTGAGAGGGGCCTATTTTCGCACTCTAATTGCGCAGTAGATTTAACATTCTGAGACATCCAGCTTCCTTGAAAGAGTCCCCTGACATATTGGACCTCTGTAAAGGGTTTTTGTGCCTACAAAAGTCATTTTATGGGAAGGTAGGAGCCACAGTAGAGCTGTGGCAGTTTGCTTGTGACTGTTATAATGGTTTTACAGGTTTTTTTATTTGTTTTTGAGCCTGAGGGGTTAATCATCCATTTGCCTTCTGGGCTGGGCTGCAGTCTGGAACTCCCTGAAGGCTCAGGGCTCGTGGACTCAGGAGGAGGCACTCCTTCTGATAAACATTCTGGAACTAAGAGCGATATTCAATGCTCTTCAGGCTTGGCCTCAGCTTGCTGCGGTCAGGTTCATCAGATTTCAGTCGGACAATATCAGGACTGTAGCCTACATCAACCATCAAGGGGGAACAAGGAATTCCCTAGCAATGTTGGAGGTTTTAAAAATAATTCTATGGGCAGAGGTTCACTCTTGCCATCTATAAGCTATTGATATCCCAGGAGTAGAGAACTGGGAGGTGGATTTTCTAAGTCGGCAGACTTTTCATCCGGGGGAGTGGGAACTCTGTCCGGAGGTGTTTGCACAGTTGATTCAACTTTGGAGCAAACCAGAACTGGGTCTCATGGCGTCTCGTCAGAATGCCAAGCTTCCTTGTTACGGATCCAGGTCCAGGGATCCCAAGGCAGCACTGATAGATGCTCTAGCAGCGCCTTGGTCCTTCAACCTGGCTTATGTGTTTCCACCGTTTCTTCTGCTCCCTCGTCTGATTGCCAAGATCAAGCAGGGGAAAGCTTCAGTGATTTTGATAGCACCTGCGTGGCCACGCAGGACTTGGTATGCAGATCTGGTGGACATGTCATCCCTTCCACCATGGACTCTGCCGCTGAGGCAGGACCTTCTACTTCAGGGTCCTTTCAACCATCCAAATCTAATTTCTCTGCGTCTGACTGCATGGAGATTGAACGCTTGATTTTATCAAAATGTGGTTTCTCCAAGTCGGTCATTGATACCTTAATTCAGGCTCGAAAGCCTGTCACCAGGAAAATCTATCATAAGATATGGTGTAAATATCTTCATTGGTGTGAATCCAAGGGTTACTCATGGAGTAAAGTCAGGATTCCCAGGATATTATCTTTTCTCCAAGAAGGATTGGAGAAGGGATTGTCAGCTAGTTCCTTAAAGGGACAGATTTCTGCTCTGTCTATTCTTTTGCACAAGCGTCTGGCGGATGTTCCAGACGTTCAGGCATTTTGTCAGGCTTTAGCTAGAATCAAGCCTGTGTTTAAACCTGTTGCTCCACCATGGAGTTTAAATTTAGTTCTTAAAGTTCTTCAAGGGGTTCCGTTTGAACCTCTGCATTCCATAGATATCAAGCTTTTATCTTGAAAAGTTCTGTTTTTGGTAGCTATCTCTTCGGCTCGAAGAGTTTCAGAGTTATCTGCCTTACAGTGTGATTCCCCTTATCTGATCCTCCATGCAGATAAGGTAGTTTTGCGTACCAAACCTGGGTTTCTTCCTAAGGTGGTATCTAATAAGAATATCAATCAGGAGATTGTTGTTCCGTCACTGTGTCCTAATCCTTCTTCAAAGAAGGAACGTCTATTACATAATCTTGACGTGGTTCATGCTTTAAAGTTTTATTTACAAGCTACTAAGGATTTTCGTCAAACATCGGCATTGTTTGTTGTCTACTCTGGACAGAGGAGAGGCCAAAAGGCTTCAGCAACTTCTCTTTCTTTTTGGTTAAGAAGTATAATCCGCTTAGCTTATGAGACTACTGGCCAGCAGCCTCCTGAAAGAATTGCAGCTCATTCCACTAGAGTGGTGGCTTCCACATGGGCTTTTAAAAATGAGGCTTCTGTTGAACAGATTTGTAAGGCGGCGACTTAGTCTTCGCTTCATACTTTTTCTAAATTCTACAAATTTGATACTTTTGCTTCTTCGGAGGCTATTTTTGGGAGAAAGATCTTACAGGCAGTGGTGCCTTCCGTTTAAGTGCCTGCCTTGTCCCTCCCTTCATCCGTGTCCTATAGCTTTGGTATTGGTATCCCACAAGTAATGGATGAATCCGTGGACTGGATACACCTTATAAGAGAAAACAAAATTTATGCTTACCTGATAAATTTATTTCTCTTGTGGTGTATCCAGTCCACGGCCTGCCCTGTCATTTTAAGGCAGGTGTTTTTTATTTTTAAACTACAGTCACCACTGCACCCTATAGTTTCTCATTTCTCTTGCTTGTCTTCGGTCAAATGACTGGAGGTGGCAGTTAGGGGAGTAGCTATATAGACAGCTCTGCTGTGGGTGATCCTCTTGCAGCTTCCTGTTGGGAAGGAGAATATCCCACAAGTAATGGATGAATCCGTGGACTGGATACACCACAAGAGAAATAAATTTATCAGGTAAGCATAAATTTTGTTTTTTGCATTAGAACATCTGTCTGACTTCTCATAAAGGGATATTAAACAGTACTCCTTTAGTACAATAAATATGTTAAATCAAAGAAAGCATGAAAAGAAACAGATTGTGTTAAAAGAAAACAAAAAACTTATTTGTTTTCTTGCTAAATGAGCTCTTAGAAATTATGAGTGTGGCCACTGCCTCAGGTAGATAAGAACTTCCATTACAGAACTTGAAGGATTACTTTCTGTTATAATTTTTAAGCTAAACAACTAACATATTAAAGTTAATAAACATTAATTAAAACCTACTGACCTATATTTTCTCCAAAACGAAGTTTCATAACGTTCTAAAAGTTATATCTTTTATTCGCCGATGATGTCACGTTATCCTGCCCACTATTTTCAGCACTGTGTGTTCAAAATGCTTAAACCAATAACTTTGTGTTTAAAGCGCCATTTTGAAACCTAGGTATTGTAAACGGATTGGTACAGAGCAAAGGATACCCACGGAGTAGGTTTCGAAAACAATTAAATTTGCAGACAAGATTTCTGATATACGGTAGAGATATGTTAATGAAATGCTATTGATAAAAAGCTTATTTGGGGTAGTTAGTAACAGGCATAGAAAATATTTACTTACAGTGGCCCTTTAAAGGGACACTGAACCCAATTTTTTTCTATTGTGAATCAGATAGAGCATGCAATTTTAAGCAACTTTCTAATTTACTCCTATTATCAAATTCTTTTCATTCTCTTGGTATCTTTATTTGAAATGCAAGAATGTAAGTTTAGATGCCGGCCCATTTTTGGCGAACACACTGTGTTGTTCTTGCTGATTGGTGGGTACCTACCAATAAACAAGTGCTTTCCATGGTCTGAACCAAAAAATAGCTTAGATGCTTTATTTTTCAAATAAAGAAAACAAGAGAACAAAGAAAAATAGATAATAGGAGTAAATTAGAAAGTTGTTTAAAATTGAATCATGGGCAATAAACTGAAAGCATGGGCAATAAACTGAAAGCAGTTAGCAGATATATGTCTCCTAGCAAAAAAGCTGTTAGTTAACCATCCTGTAGATACCACAGCCTCCTTGTGGTGTTGTGACAAGAAGTAATGGGCCCTGCACAAATAAAGTTAAAAAACAAACGAATAAAATGTAAACTCCTGAGGACTTCCGGTGGACGGCTCTCTAAGATGGCAGCAAGTTGTTACAGCTCCGAGAGAGGCATTTCTATTTTCTGTGCTGCAGCTAGCCTCTGAAGCCATCTGCGTCTCCCTTGACAGGCAACGTGTCCGGGAACTTATTGCAGATAGAAGGAAAGTCATCCCTTCTTCCCCGGAAGACAAGTGAACCTATAAAAGTGGACTTTGTCCCAGTATACCTTCTTGTCACCCAGAAATCTTCTTTCTACCAAAATATGTGCAGTATGACCAACAGTGTGACTTACATAATTAAAGGCATATCAGAATGGTTGAGCCCGGCATTGGACAATATTACTCAAAAATGTGCATCACTAAGTATGGAAATAAAAATGGCGGCAACTCAACGCGGCAGCATAAAAGATTTGGAAGGAATAAGATCCTTACCAGCCGCGACTGCATCACATACTCCAAACTATGATTACCTACAGGAGCGATCAGCCTCCGTTACTTTACCTGCTCTCATTTATTCAGCCTCCCCTAATGTAAGGGATAATATGTGGAGGCCACTTGGGCTGGAGTATTCCGAGATGGCATCAAAAGATGGGGAAGGCGGCTGCTTATCGCTGTTGTGGTGTACCGGCTATGGGAGAGGTGCGCAGCTTGGCTTGGAGGAATGCTTTATGGGGAACTGCTCAAGTGGAAGTACGGGGAGCAAGCTGCAGAGTCTCGATCAGTGGATGGACGTTGTGCTAATTGACAACACGCATGAACCCTCACAGAGCATTGGTGATGTTTTGCCCTGTCAACTGTCTATTGGGAAGCAGTGTGGTGGACGGCCTCAGAGATGGAACAGATCTGGCCTACTCCAAGTTAGCTCACAATGCTGTAGGGGTTTGTCTGATGATTGGTGGAAGCAATGTAGGACCCGTTTAGCTACGGGTGTTGGCTGACATTTTTTTATTGATTTTTTTTTTTTTTTTTACTTTATTTTTGTTACCTACATCATAGGGGACTAATTATATTGTCTTGTAAAAATTTGGTGAATATTGCTACAAAGCCCTATCGACGCTTATCTCTATACTTAAATCTGCTCACCCTATGAACTCTACATATCAATTTTTCCTGAATTTATATATATATATGGTATGTTTGGTAGTAATACCAAAAAGTTGTTTTGTTTTGTTTTTATACTATTGGTGTGAACTGCCCAGCTCTGTATCGCTATAAGGAAGAATTATGTGTGTATTTTTATCTTTATACTGTTATAATCCTGCTACCTATTCAATGGAAACAAGGTTTGTTATTCTTTTGGGTCCCTTTTCTTTGCTGATATCCCAATAAGTTATCTTTACATACCTACTTTGGCCATGCTCAGTGGTGCTGCTGCCCTTCGTTATATATACCGCATATATAGGACAGCAATACACCTAGTAAAACTTTCTTAACACCAATTTATTCACCTCAATGTTTTTTTTTAGTATTGCCCTTTGACTCACTCTATGATAATCTACAGTTGTTTAACACTCTGTGAGGTATTGTGAGTAACCTGCAGTGAACTTTATCTCTGATACTTTATGCCCCTGGATTATAATTAATATAGTATATTTTTTATTACATGATTTACCAACCTTATGAAGCAGTAGTAAATCTTGCACTTTCAGTGCCCTATATTTGGGTAATTTAGGATTCTGATCCTTATAACCTGACTTTATCTTGATCCTTTGGTTGGAGCACACTCTAATTCAGCCACGCTTCTGCAAAAATCTAAACCAAATATTCAAAATTCACACTCTAAACTTGTTATTGTTGTTTTGTTTGTTTTGTTTTACTATGTTTTATGTTTGATGTTATAAAATTAAGACACAATTGTTCTATTCCCCTGTCTTAAGCCTGCTGTTATATAAATAGACAGAAAGATTCTGTATGGGAACAAGCTTATTGTCAGGAAGAATCATACGGAAGTTGACTCATATTGGTATGTTCTCACAAATGTAAATTTTAGATCCTTATCTCATTTTGCATTTATTCTGTTCTCGTGATCTGCGAATCACATCTCTATATCATAGATCACTGTGGGGAATTAATTGTAAACTGTAATTATTTACTGTCTTTCAATAAAAAAGAAATTAAAAAAAAAAAAAAAAATGTAAACTCCTTTTAAAAATAAAAGGTAAAAAATGCTTTTTTTTATTACAACAATGAAACAGACTGGTTTATATCTATTTAAGTGCAGTATTTCCCTTCTGCACAGCTACTAATTCTTAACAAGACAGCGCTTACCTTAACCTTTATGTTTCACTTTACTTCTAATTTCAGTGTAATCTAAATTGTCTCAATATTCAAATGACTTTGTTCGTAAAAACTCTTTAAATTGTATTAAAAAACACTGATTCAAATTTACATGTGCTTAAAATATGAGAATGTCACATCGATTAATACTTCGTTTCTAATCTTAAATGGTATACACACTAAATATTGCAAGGTGTGACAATACCGATTAAATGTACCTTTATGCCTCACGGAGTATGGTAAAAAGTTTTCTTAGAATTCTTTTGATCCTTCCTTGATTCCGGTCTCCTCCGTTATGTTATGAGCGCGGCGCTGCTGCACAATTCACTGACCACTAAGGAGTGTGTCAGACTACGGGATCACTATAGAGACAAAAAGAAAAAAGAGCGCAGCCACGACTCAAGGTAAAAGTTTTAATGCTTCCAAATTGCGCATACAAACATATTGCACTTACAAAAGCTTAGATAAAAACAGGCGCCTCAAAGTGGTAGATCGTTTCGGATTTTCCTGTACCGGTTCCACTGTGGCTCTTACACCTTCCTTGTAATTGAGCTTTCTCCGGTATACACAGTCCGTTATTGATCGTCTCACAGACAGGCTTTTTATTTCCCTTAGGTCAATGTAGCGGTGTTCTTTGGTGACTGCTGCCTTGTGCCTTCTACGTGTTTCGTCCGACCTATGCAAACTTTCTCAAGGCTTGCAAACAAGGTATGAAGTTTTTCGCAGGGGTCCATAGTTTAAATGCTGGTAACTCCTCCCTATTCCTATCATGTAAGCCAATCACTTGTATAACTTTGTCACACCCACCTCTGACCAAATACAGATTGGTGTGCCGTAAGAAAGATACAAAATTACAAAGTTAAAACAGCTTGATACATTCAGTATATATTTCATTTACTAACATCCAGTTATTCATTAAACATGCCTCTTAAATATACATTGTAATTAATAACATTTTTAAAAATAACCAAACTGCTTCCTAAATTTGATAAATTCTGACTTAAAATACTAATCATTAAAAACTATATACTCCTAAATACATTTATGTATATACTTTGTACATTGATAAACTTGTACGCTTATAAATTTATTCATTAGTATACATAAGCTCTAAATATAGTCTACTATATTTCATATTAGTACATTTACACACATAAAGGATGCTGCCATTCTTTAAAATGGCTTCTTTTTGGACTGGCTGCCCTTCATATTACCTACTCCTACTGTCTTCTAACAACGGAACTGTTATTTCCCTATCCTTATTCTTTCTATAGATGTGGAACCATTCCCAATATTCTAACTTGAAACAACACATCAGAGCATGAAAGCCTGGAGGTCGAGGTCAATGTTCAACCCTTTGGGTCCAGACTTTCTAATTGTTGTATCCATTTTGTCTCCTTCTTTCTCAAAGTTATCAGTCTCTGATGTGGATTTGACCCTGATGGCACTACTTCTAGAATACTAATTTGCAGGCTAGAGGGATCTTGCTTATGATGGTATTTAAAATGTTCAGACACACTGTGTGTTTTTAACCCTATCTCAATATTGTGAATGTGTTCATAACATCTTCTCTTGATTTTCCCTTTGGTCCTTCCCACATAGATCCTCCCACATTTACATGTAAGCCCGTAATTACAAATGTGGATTGACAGGTGCCCCTTGAGTTTATCGGTATTGACTTGGTGTGATTCCAATTATCCATAGAATCCCTATTACAGATAATAGGACACATGCAGCAGTTTTTCCTTCCACATCTAAATGTCCCGGGTTTCTTAGACACCCAATGTTGCAAGGTTCCTGACTTGACATTTATCCCCATTTCTGGGCCCCTCAATTTAGATGGTGCTAAAATATTCTTTAAGTTCTTATTTTTCTTAAAGACTATATTTGGGTTGTCTTCTATTACCTCTCTCAGGACTGGATCCGCCTTTAGTATCCCCCAATGTTTATGTAACTCTTTTTGGAGAAATCCCGCCCCCTCATTGTATGTCGTAATAAACCTAACCTTTTTATCCGGTGAATTTTGCTTCTGTGATTGATTAGGTTTGGACTGTAGTAATTCCTCCCTTATACATATCGCATTCCTGTCTCTAGCTGACCTAATGATCTCCCTATCATATTCTTTCTCGATAAATTTATTTTCTAGCACATCAGCTTCGAGATTGTAGTCTTCCAAATTCATACAGTTCCTACGAATTCTACGGAACTGACCGTGTGGTATATTTCTTTTCCACATATTCATATGGCCATTACTATCCATGGGTTTCCTATAATTCCTATAATTTCTCACCTTCACTGATTTAGACACATGATCAACAAAAAATTCTACGTCCAAGAATTCAATCTTTTCTTGGGACATTTTGCTGGTAAACTTCAAATTATATTGATTATTGTTCATGTGTCTAATGAACTCCTGTGCTGTTACATCGTCCCCTTGCCAGATGATTATTATGTCGTCATCTTGTCGTTATCTTGCAAGAGTCGATTACCTTCACTCAAATAATCCTCTCTCTTTTGGACTATAATCCCTCCGCCTTTATCCGCCTGCTTTATAACCACTTGATGATTGTTTTTCAATTTATTAAAGGAATTCTCTTTCATCTTTCCGTAAATTATCTTTAAATTGAAATTTTTTCTTGTGATTTCCTGAGTCAAAATATCTATTTATCTCTTCTGTTAGCAATGTATTAAAGACTGGAATGTGTTCCCCTTGGGCATGAGTGGGGTTAAAGGAAGAGGGGCGTTTGAATTTACTGTGTATAATTTCCACCTCATCTTCATGTAAACTAAGATCCATAAGATTATCCATACTCGCATTTTGACTATTTAATTCTATTTTATCGGTATCCTGCTGTTTTAACTTTTTCAGGGCATCTATGTCTTCTTTACTCCATTTGTTGGACTCTACATCTTTCATTTCTACTACTTTATAATGATTTACATTTTTCGCATAGTATCTCTTTAAATTAAGATTCCGTACAAACTTTTGTAAATTGATGTACATCTCAAATTTATTAGGTAACTTTTTTGGGGTAAACTTTAACCCCTTAGTAAGTAATAAAATATCTGAGTCAGTCAATTTTACGTCTGAGAGATTAATTGTATTTCCCTTGGCTTTCTCTACCAATTGCTTTTTTCTCTCTGTTTCTTTGGCTCGTTGGCCACCTCTCTTTCCTCGTTTTGTTCCCAGTCTTTTCCCTCCCTCTGTCTTTTCCTGTTCTCCCTGTTCATTAATGTTGGTTCCTCCCATCCCCCTATCGGTTTCCATGGGGCCCGGGGTCCCATCCCTTGATCTAAAAAATGACTCTCATTTCTTTCATTGGGTCTGGACTCATAATGTATTCTGGGACTATTATTTGTCCTAGAGGTATTTTGCTGATTATGGTGAATATATCTATTTTGTTGCCCATAAGGTTCTCCTTGCCTTTCTTCCTGGTACTGCTGTCTAGCTTTCTCTATCTTTTGTGGAGGATTAGAATTTTTTGACTTGTAGTTATTGTGTTGTGAGTTATTATTGTGCCCATATTGCTGCTCTTTGGGTCTTGCCCCTTTGTTGTCTCTATTATAATTCTGATTTGGGGGTATCATCTGATTGGTGCCTTTACCTCTGTGTTTACTAGATTCCCCTTCATATCTATTCTTACGATGTTCACGTGTGTTTTCCCTAACATTAACATTAACATTATCCTGCATCCTACTTTCATTCTTTTGTTGGGAATGGTTCACATTAACATAACTGCTTGATTTGTTATGATTTTTATTGAATCTAGGTTTGCTATAATTGTACACTCTATCGTTCTTATAGTCTTCCAAATCTCGTTTGCACAGCTAGTGTATAATAATTATAGATCATCAGCGTTTGCTCTGTAGTTTGTATGAATGAAAGAGCATCCATTTGTAACAGTACGACAGATTATGGGTGCAGCAAGACCTTACTGCTTCCTTGGGCAATAACTGAGGTGCCTCCCCCTTTCAACATTGTCTTTTTCCCCTTTCAACATTGTCTTTTCTAGCAATCTGAAATCAGTAGAAGCTGACTACTTAAAAAAAAGATAAGTCATCATTCCTCTTTGATTAGTCCCTGATATAAGATGTTCACTTCCTGTACAAATATTGTGGCAGTGCATAAATATTGTGGTGGCCATCTTGGAAACCCTGCTACCATATTTGTAAAGGCAAATCCAAACACTTTTCTTACATTGTGAGCCCTGTTGTGAAAGGGGGCATACAGAGGACCCAGACATGGTAAGAGTGGGGCCTGGGATATGCCAGCCCCTGCCTGTTGTGATACCAGTAATGATTACACATCCGGATGAGGCCTGAAGAGGTGAGACTTGTGTAGTTATGCCTCTGCCAATTATTATTTTAATTCTCACTTTTAAGCACTATATTATAATGATTATTACTTTTTCAGAATATTTATATTTAAGTTGGAAGTGTGTCTGCATGGAAAATAAGCATAACAAGTTGTTTCTATTTATGCTGCTGACATTTAGTATTTTAATTTGTTCATCTTATTGCTTTAGTAAATTATGGATTATTAATTATTTGCACAGAACTGTAATCCCATATCATACATTTATTATGTATGTTATGCAGCTGAACTCTAATCTTGTTTACTATGCTTGTTTTAATTAATCTATTCTTGTCCATACAATACAAAAATCATGGAAATTGCAAAAATTAAACACCCCTATTAAAGAATATAGGGAATTTATATGATTATATATGTGTGGGAATACAAATAAATAACGAATAGTGATGTCGCGAACCTAAAATTTTGCGTTTGCGAATTGGCGGACGCGAACTTCCGCAACTGTTTGCGAACGGGCGAACCGGGCGAACCGCCATAGACTTCAATAGGCACGCAAATTTTAAAACCCACAGGAACTCTTTCTGGCCACAATAGTGATGATAAAGTTGTTTCAAGGGTACTAACACCTGGACTGTGGCATGCCGGAGGGGGATCCATGGCAAAACTCCCATGGAAAATTACATAGTTGATGCAGAGTCTGGTTTTAATCCATAAAGGGCATAAATCACCTAACATTCCTAAATTGTTTGGAATAACGTGCCTTAAAACATCAGGTATGTACACTACTGTTACACCAGATATGAGTTGCACTGGGGTGGCACTGTGCCCTGGCAGGCAGGCACTGAAACGCACACGTGTGAAGGAAACTGACTGCTATTATTTAACACAGTCAAAAAAGTGTTGTTTTTTTTTAAATCTACACTACTGTTACACCAGATATGAGTTGCACTGGGGTGACACTGTGCCCTGGCAGGCAGGCACTTAAACGCACACGTGTGAAGGAAACTGACTGCTATTATTTAACACAGTCAAAAAAGTGTTGTTTTTTTTAAATCTACACTACTGTTACACCAGATATGAGTGGTGGCACTGGGCAAGTGGGCACAGTATACGCTGTGAGCCTGACACACATGCTGGCAGGCAGGTAACTGCAATTAGATTACACAGGGAAAAAAAAGCAGCCCTAAAAAGGTCTTTTTGGGGTGCTGTCCTTACAGCAGAGATCAGATGAGTCCTTCAGGACTGTAGTGGACACTGAATACACTAGCCTAGCTATAGATTTCCCTACTAAATCAGCAGCAGCTACACTGTCCCTCCTCTCACTAACAATGCAGCTTCCGAATTAATCTAAAATGGATGCTGTCCAGGAGGTAGGAGAGTCTGGGAGGGAGGGTTTGCTGCTGATTGGCTGGAATGTGCCAGCTGACTGTGAGGTACAGGGTCAAAGTATTACTCAATGATGACGAATAGAGGGCGGATCGAACATCGCATATGTTCGCCCGCCGCGGCGAACACGAACATGCTATGTTCACCGGGAACTATTTGCCGGCAAACAATTCACGACATCACTAATAAAGAATCAATATTTTTATTCTGGTAACTCATAAATATGGAACAGTATCACCTATATATCTTTAAATTGTTTTTCCATTAATGTATTTTAAATGACTTGTTATACCAACTGCAGAGTATAAAATATTTGAGAAATTCCATTTTCATGCTTATTTGTGTATCTGAAGTAACTGGTTTTGTGTTTTGAAACCACAGCCTATTACAATGGGTTGAACTTAAAGGTGATATCAGATCTCATTATGTTCTAAGTTTGTGTAAACAGATTTGCTTCCTTATCTTTTATTTGGCTGGAACACCAAAGCTCAATACACAGAGAGAACAATGGAACATTATCATCTTGCATCCCACTGAGAGTGTAATCTCTTCTGCTGGCTGTGTATACTTAAAGGGACAGTCAACACCAGCATTTTTGTTATTTAAAAAGATAGATAATCCCTTTATTACCCATTCCCCAGTTTTGCATAACCAACACTGTTATATTAATACACTTTTTACTGCTGTGACTAACTTGTATCTAAGGCTCTTCTGACCGCCCCTAATCACATGACTTTTAGTTATTATCTATTGACTTGCAGTTTAGCCAATTAGTGCAGTGTCTGCCACAACTCACGGGCGTGCTCACAATGCTATCTATATGGTTTACCTGAACTACTCTCCCCTGCTGTGAAAAGCAAATACAAAAGCATGTGATTAGAGGCGGCCTTCAAGGGCTTAGAAATTATCATATGAGCCTTTCTAGGTTTGCTCTCAACTAGAATACCAAGAAAACAAAGCAAAATTGTTGATAAAAGTAAATTGGAAAGATGTTTAAAATTACATGCCCGATTTGAAAAATAAAAGTTTTTTTGGGCCTTGACTGTCCCTTTAAGCTATTCAATAGCATATACTCCAGTATTAATTTGTTCAGTGTAGGTGGTGATACCACAGGCTAAATCAGCTATTTCAAATGCTGAAATAGGAGTAAAGGAGCTACTTGTAACCAATTGAATACACTCTAGCAGGTTAAAAGGATCATTGGGAATAATTTAAAGGGGAGAATTTTTTTGGGTGAACTGTCCCTTTAAATGTAAGTTCTATTATAAAAGATGTGTCTCTGTTAATCTGTTTTTTCTTGTGGTCCATTGTTAGCCAAGACAAACAAAGCAAGTTAAATAAGCAATTTATATAAACATCCCCCTCCTCATTCTATATATTGACCTTGGGCATTCAATTGTACATCAGCATTGTTGCATGAATAGTAAAGCAATTTGCTTCTATTAACTTTTGTGGCCGATCTGCACTAAATTCATTTAAAATAAAATGTGCACTAAGAGATGATTGATTTATGGAAAGGTCAAATTATACCCTTCATATTGGTTGTCAAGGACATAATGCAAACTAAATACAATAATAATTTCTTCCAGATCAGTAAAACATAACCATATCAGCCACCAGCTCAAATTGTTTGGAAGCAACTGTAAATTATGGAATTTCTATAAAAGCTGCAGATGCTGTGGCAGATGGAGAGAAATTAAGGAATTTTGATTTGTTTGTTGTTATCTTATTTTTCTCAGTGACTGATAAACTTGAGTGTTCATAATGCTGGCTAGCCAGACCCATTTTAGATGTTATCAAATGGGATGACAGCCACAGATAAGTTTTTTTTTCCTGTTAAGAGGGACACATGCAGAATACAAAGCTATTTGTTAAATACAAAATCAATGGGTTTAAAGGGACAGACAGTGTCTTGTAAAAATGTACAACATTTATGAGAAATTGCTTCTCACAATGGAAATTCTCGCCATTGAAAAGCTGGCGAGACTAATATGACTGAAAAGGTGCTTCCAAGATTGAGGACAATGCTTTGAATATTAGAAATTTAAGGCAATGTTTCCCCATTAAAATAAAAGTTACTCCCATGGAACACTTATCAAACTCCCATGGAACACCTATATATTCCTTACGTCTATTAACTGACATTTTCAAATCAGCCAATAGGAGGAGAGCTACTGAAATCCTATTGGCTGATTTGAAAATGTCAGCCAATTGGAATGCAAGGTACCCCATTTTTAAACGGGTATCTTGTATTTAAGCTTCAGTGTACGGCGGTGACCATTTGAAGAGGATCCTCCACAATATCCGCGCCGCCGGCAAAGATTATCTGTGCCTCCACAGCTATGCGACACCAGGATGAAGAAAGAAGATGGCCCCCGCGATGAATGAAGATGGATGTCCGGACTTCAGGAGCCGCAAGTAGATTTTATGGGGTTAGTGTTAGTTTTTTTGTGGTGGTCTTGGGTGTTTTTTTTAGATTAGGGATGGGCACTGTAAAAGAGCTGAATGCCCATACAAATGCCCCTTTAGGGGCAATGGGTAGCTTAGGTTTTATTTAGACAGTTTTTTTTGGGGGGGGGGTTGGTTGGGTGGGTGCGTGGATTTTACTGTTAAGGGGACTTTGTAATGTTTTGTCGGTAAAAGAGCTGTTTAACTTAGGGCAATACCCTTCAAAAGGCCCTTTCAAGGGCTATTGGGAGTTTATTGTAGGTTAAGGGGTGTTTTTTTTTTAAAGGGCTATTAGATTAGGTGTAATTGTTTTTTATTTTTTCGTAATTTTAGTGTTTATTATTTTTTGTAATGTTAGATTTCTTAATTTTTTTCGTAGCATTAGGTTTTTTAAATTTGTAATTTAGGTTTTTATTTTTTCTTAGTGTTAGGTTTTTTAATCATGTAATTTAAGTTTTTTAATTGGTAGGTTTTTTTATTTTATTCGAATAGTTATTGGCTAGATTACCTGTCCTAACGCAGCTTTTTCACTACCGCTGCTATTACGAATCTTGCAGGTTTAGGGGCACCGCACACTTCTTTGGCCTTACTGCAAACCAACTTACGTAAACTTTGTAAACCCTTTTTTCTATGGTACTTCCATAGCGCTGGTATTACGAGTCTGTCCTGGGATGCCAAAAAGTGAGCGGTACACCCTCTACCTCCAAGATCCGCATAGATCTGTAGCATAAAACTCATAACTAAAGTGCTAAAAAGTACACTAACACCCATAAACTACCTATTAACCCCTAAATCGAGGCCCTCCCGCATTGCAAACACTATAATACAATTTTTAACCCCTAATCTGCCGCTTCCGACATCGCTGCCACTAGAATAAACATATTAACCCCTAAACTGCCGCACTCCTGCTTCGCAAACACTAGTTAAATATTATTAACCCCTAATCTGCCGCCTCTAACATCGCTGCCACCTTAAGTACATTATACTTATTAACCCCTAATCTGCCACCCCCAACATCGCCGCCACTATATTAAATGTATTAACCCCTAAACCTAAGTCTAACCTTAACCCTAACAACCCCTAATTTAAAAATAATTGCAATAAATCTAAATAAAATTACTATCATTAACTACATTATTCCTATATAAAACTAAATACTTACCTATAAAATAAATCCTAAGCTAGCTACAATATAACTAATAGTTACATTGTAACTAGCTTAGGGTTTATTTTTATTTTACAGGCAAGTTTGTATTTATTTTAACAAGGTAGAATAGTTATTAAATAGTTATTAACTATTTAATAACTACCTAGCTAAAATAAATACAAAGTTACCTGTAAAATAAAACCTAACCTAAGTTACAATAACACCTAGCACTACACTACAATTAAATAAATTAACTAAATTAAAAACAATTAAATAAATTAAATTAAATTATCTAAATTACAAAAACAAACAGACACTAAATTACAGAAAATAAAAAGCAAATTACAGATCTTTAAACTAATTACACCTAATCTAATAGCCCTATCAAAATAAAAAAAGCCCCCCAAAATAAAAAAACCCTAGCCTAAACTAAACTTTCAATAGCCCTTAAAAGGGCCTTTTGCAGGGCATTGCCACAAAGTAATCAGCTCTTTAACCTGTAAAAAAAACAAAATACAAACAACCCCCCCAACAGTAAAACCCACCATCCACACAACCAAACCCTCAAATAAAATACTAACTAAAAAAACCTAAGCTCCCCATTGCCCTAAAAAGGGCATTTGGATGGGCATTGCCCTGAAAAGGGCATTTAGCTCTATTGCAGCCCAAAACCCTAAACCTAAAAAATAAACCCACCCAATACACCCTTAAAAAAACCTAACACTAACCCCCTGAAGATCGACTTACTGTTCTGAAGACCGGACATCCATCCTCAAGAAAGCGGCAGAAGTCTTCATCCAACCAGGCCGAAGTCCTCAACGAAGCCGGGAGAAGTCTTTATCCAAGCCGGGTGAAGTGGCCCTCCAGACGGGCAGAAGTCTTCATCCAGACGGCATCTTCTATCTTCATCCATCCGACGCAGAGTGGGTCCATCTTCAAGACATCCGACGCGGAGCATCCTCTTCATCCAGGAGTCTTCTTACTGAATGACGGTTCCTTTAAATAACGTCATCCAAGATGGCGTCCTTAGGTTCCGATTGGCTGATAGAATTCTATCAGCCAATCGGAATTAAGGTAGAAAAAATCCTATTGGCTGATGCAATCAGCCAATAGGTTTGAAGTTCAATCCTATTGGCTGATCCAATCAGCCAATAGGATTGAGCTCGCATTCTATTGGTTGATTGGAACAGCCAATAGAATGTGAGCTCAATCCTATTGGCTGATTGGATTAGCCAATAGGATTGAACTTCAAATGGGGTTAGTGTTAGTTTTTTTTTTAAGGGTGTATTGGGTGGGTTTTATTTTTAGGTTTAGGGCTTTGGGCCGCAAAAGAGCTAACTGCCCTTTTAAGGGCAATGCCCATCCAAATGCCCTTTTCAGGGCAATAGGGAGCTTAGATTTTTTTAGTTAGGCTTTTATTTGGGGGGTTGGTTGTGTGGGTGGTGGGTTTTACTGTTGGGGGAGTTGTTTGTATTTTTTTTTTTACAGGTAAAAGAGCTGATTACTTTGGGGCAATGCCCCGCCAAAGGCCCTTTTAAGGGCTATTGATAGTTTAGTTTAGGCTAGGGTTTTTTTTAATTTTGTTTTTTTTTTATTTTATTTTGATAGGGCTATTAGATTAAGTGTAATTAGTTTAAATATCTTGTCATTTGTTTATTATTTTCTGTAATTTAGTGTTTGTTTGTTTTTGTACTTTAGCTAATTGTATTTAATTTATTTAATTGTATTTAATTTAGGTCATTTATTTAATTGTATTTAATTTAGGTCATTTATTTAATTGTAGTGTAGTGTTAGATGTTAGTGTAACTTAGGTTAGGTTTTATTTTACAGGTACTTTTGTATTTATTTTAGCTAGGTAGTTATTAAATAGTTAATAACTATTTAGTAACTATTCTACCTAGTCAAAATAAATACAAACTTGCCTGTAAAATAAAAATAAACCCTAAGATAGCTACAGTGTAACTATTAGTTATATTGTAGCTATCTTAGGGTTTATTTTACAGGTAAGTATTTAGTTTTAAATAGGAATTATTTAGGTAATAATAGTAATTCTTATTTAGATTTATTGTAGTTATATTTAAATTAGGGGGTGTTAGGGTTAGGGTTAGACTTAGGTTTTGGGGTTAATACATTTAGTATAGTGGCGGCGACTTTGGGGGTGGCAGATTAGGGGTTAATAAATGTAGGTAGGTTGCAGCGACATTGGGGGAGAGAGATTAGGGGTTAATAAATATAATGTAGGTGTCGGCGATGTTTGGGGCAGCAGATTAGGGATTAATAAGTATAATGTAGGTGGTGGCGATGTCCGGAGCAGTAGATTAGGGGTTAATACATATAATGTAGGTGGTGACGATGTCGGGGGCAGCAGATTAGGGGTTAATAAGTGTAAGATTAGGGGTGTTTAGACTCGGGGTTCATGTTAGGGTGTTAGGTGTAAACATAACTTTTATTCTCCCATAGTAATCAATGGGGCTGCGTTACTAAGTTTTACGCTGCTTTTTTGCAGGTGTTAGACTTTTTCTCAGCCGGCTCTCCCCATTGATTCCTATAGGGAAATCGTGCACGAGCATGTATGACCAGCTCACCGCTCACTTAAGCAGCGCTGGTATTGGAGTGAGGTATGGAGCTCAATTTTGCCCTACACTCACTTCATGCCTTTTAACGCCGGGTTTGTAAAGACCCGTAATACCAACACTGCAGGTAAGTGAGCGGTGAGAAAAAACTGCTCGTTAGCACCGCATAGCTCCTAATGCAAAACTCGTAATCTGGCCGTATGTTAGGTTCTTTAGGTTTAGTTTATTAGTTGTGATGTGGGGGGCTGGTGGTTTAGGGGTTAATAGCTTTATTTAGTGTCGGCGATGTCGGGAGCAGTGGATTAGGGGTTAATAGGTTTAGTTTATTAGTTACGATGTGGGGGGCCAGCGGTTTAGGGGTTAATAGATTTATATAGTGTTGGCGATGTGGGGGGCCAGTGGTTTAGGGGTTAATAGGTTAATTTAGTTTCAGAGATGTGCGTGGGCGGCAGATTAGCGGTTAATAGGTGTAATATAGTATTTGCGATGCGGGAGAGTGGCGGTTTAGGGGTTATGGGTGTTAGTGTACTTTGTAACATTTTAGTTATGAGTTTTGTGAAACATCTTTGTTTTGCAAAATCCATAACTACTGGTCTCAGATTGTGGAATGGATCATGTCGGTATAGGCTGTAACGCAAGCATTTTAGCCAGACTGCACAACCTGTAATATGACGCTAATTTTTTGAGTGCAGAATGGAGGGTTGCGTTAAGGCTAAAATGCTTGCGTTACAGCCTATACCGCCGCAACTCGTAATATGCGTTACCAGCCATTCCACGCGCAATGGCCAATTTTCAGCGATATAGCCGTACCGCAAAACTCGTAATCTAGGTGTTTGCTATTAAACCTATAGGAGCTGTGGGATTGCGGGCATATTATACATGCATATACAATGTTTTATTTATATGTATTTTATTGTATAATGCTATAATATGTATTTAAATTATTGTTGTGTTTTTTGCGTTTGGTTTGTTTTTATCTTTTTTTTAGGAAGAAGTTATTGTGTTTGTGATATTAATATTTTTTTTATTTCTTTTTATTTGATTTTTATTGAGGTTTTTCGAATGTTACAACAAAAAGAAAGAAAAAATGTTTGTCACAGATACAATAAATAAATATACATTGACCTTTCAGGCGGGTATATTAACGTTAACATGTGAGTGCTTATTTTGTTCATGACATTATAATGTACAAGAGACTAGGTAGCCTAGAAACCTAGGTTAAATAATAATATATGAGTATCCAAAAAGACATTCTTTGCAACTTTCAGATGTCAGAAACATGTGAGATAGAATAAATAAAAATAACATCCAGAACCCACAAAAAACTAGACAAACAATAATGAAACCTCTGTTTTCTTTTCTTTTCTTTTTTTAAGCTTGAAGGTGAAGTAACTACTGTATTGGTCGCTTTGGACCAAATTTTATCATGAACGTTATACCAAATGTAGTTACTTAGAGTCAGTGTACAAACCCATACTGTAGGTGAACTGAAATAATATATATAGAGTATAATCTCCACGTTGCCATAAAAAAAAACATTTATAAGGTTATATATTCTAGTAAAAGTGGGACAAGTGTGGATTAGTTTATGTTTGGTCCCTTTTGGACCAAATTAGCGGGGAGAGGGGTAAGGGAGTTCAGCGGGCAAGAGCCGCTCAAAGTGGAGTGGGGGGAGGGAATGGGGAGCGGAGCCATGCGGGATAGCAGAATAGTTAGTGGAGGTCCTACTATATAGTTACAAGGGTGGGCTTCAAAAGAAGGACCTGTAGTTTATGCAACTAATAGGGAGGGACATAGCTTTGTCAGAGCATAATAATTGACAAAATAAGGTGTTTCTAGTACGTATGATATACCAAGAGAGCCTTGGATATAACGGTACTATAGCATCAAGTGCAGTAATGATGGATGAGCTATCTATATCAGGGAATTGTAATAAGAGCTTACTGTTATAGTCTATGAAGGTGATTCCTCCTAGTCTGTAATGATACGGATTGTCTCTATACCTGACAAAGGAATTGTTAGATTATGAAAAATAGTATCTATATATTCCCATGTGGGCTACGCTTGGTCTCTAGTAGTCTCATCAAGCAAGAAGTCTGCAAACTTGAAATATTAATAGATATGATTGACTTAGTAGAGAACCCATATCATTAGGTGTCTATAACTTTTAACCAATAGGTATTATAATTCTTAAAACCTTAAAAAGTTAATCTAATAAGAACTCTATTGTGGGTTCTGCAGGAGTGCAAGGATCTTATGAAAATATTGCTGAAGCTACTTGTATGGTAAACTTACATACAGTTAAGAGAACGTTACTCTACTTATACATGCAACTCTAGAGGGTGGTAATAAAGACTTGGAATACCTAGTACCCATTCTCCATGTTGAGTGTAGGTTATATAGATTATAACCAGTGTACATTTGGTAAGATAGCTTAGTGTACATAAACTACGGTTAGGCATTAGCCTGAGTATGTATAGGGAGTGATCTAACCAAGGACTGTCCTATCAGTGGATTAAAAAAAAAACATTATGATTATAATATTCAACTATCCCCTATCAAGAGGTAACTTGTTAACAAAATGTAATATAGATGGGTGAAGAACATAGATGTCACAGTTTATGTAACCACATATCCATTATCATTAATTAGTATCTCAAATTAAAAGAGAGACCCATGCATCTAGAGAATACATCTGAAGTGATCCATAACACCTTAATGGTAGGTGGCACAATAAGGACTAACCCAACTTGTTTTTATATTAGTGTCCCTTAAAATGGGAAAAACAAAACAAAAAGAAAACACTCCGCGCTATTAGTATGTTACCCCCAAATAATAAACAACAGTCCTGATATATCTAGACCACCAGTAACGGCACAGTCACAACATAGGCTGGTGGGTGCAGATGCTATGTAGATGCTCAAATACCTCCATTCACAGCCACCAGTCTCAGAGGTGAACATCAGACCAACTCAGATGACTGTCACTGAAGGTTTTCCGTGAGGCGGCCAGGTCTATTCTGGCTAAAGGCTCCGTAAAGCTCTGCTCCGATGTTGGCGTCCTCGCCTGGCGTGTTCCTCTAGGACGCCTGATGATGATGTCACGGCCGCGCTGTGTGCGGCACAATCCGATGCAGCTCTGCAGATGTGGAGATCTTAGGCACTCCACCAGGAACGGCAATGACATACAAGAGAAAACAAAGAGCGCATCCGGATTCAAGTGTGTTTATTCAACAAGGATACAACTGACACACAAATAGAATTACACTTACAGGATTCCAAATATAAAGTGCAGGTAAAAGATGTACAGTTCGATGCTGACCAGACCAATAGCCACAAGCCCTCCAAGTGGTGCCTGGACCCCCACAGCAAACAACTTAATACAGGTACATTCAAAGTTTCACCAATGCGGTGTATGATTAACCTCAACGCATTTAACGAACGCCCGTTCCTCTTGAGAAAGCCTTTTCGTTAAACGGGGGAAACGCGTTGAGGTTAATCATACACCGCATTGGTGAAACTTTTTCTGAGCAAACCCATACACACCTATGTATACATTAGAAGTAATAGTTTTATCCTCTCTAGGTTTTGAAGTAGCCAATATATTCAATATAAGTAAAAGAGAAAAGAAAAAAGGGATAACATTTCTAATTCTATATCTCTCTCCATAGTACATATATGAGAAATGTTCAAAAGGGCAACAGTTTGAGGTAAACGGGAGTAAGATGGAGATTGTGTAGACAGTCTCTGATAACACCAACTGCCAATAGTAATTTTTGTCAAGATGTTAAAGTTTATCCGATACCAGATTTTCTCATATGTTTGCCAGATTGAACAAAACAGGAACTCGGAACCAACAGGGTCCAGGGCCTGTAAGCCGTGATCTGATCGCTGTAAGGAAAGGAGCAACGCCTGTACTCCTGCGGTCTAGAGCCCACTTGAGGTCTTCCATCCGTCCAGGATTAGCTGTGCGTGTTGATGTGGCTACATGCGATGGCGTCAAACAGGCAGCTCCCCATAGAAAATAAGCAGACTCAACACTGCTAAGGAACATTGCAGAAAGAATGTCGGCTCCAGGCTCTGCCCCGATCGGCCGCTTCCGAGCGAAGCCCAGAGCTATGGCAGCGGAGTCCGGAGTAAAGGCAGAATAGATCAGTGGAGTAGTAAAGACGCCATCGTGTAGATCTGCGTAGTTAGGCCGCACCGCCATCTTGGGACGATCTGTTGAGAGGTAAGTGCAGATAGGGACCCCCTGCGGGCTGGCAATTATGCAAGTTGAAGGCTCCGGCTCGAGCTCCGAGAAGTCTATAGAATCCTCCCGATCTAAACAGATGTATTGGCTGAGCAAAGTGAATTGGGCGTCCATCCGGTTCCCTAATGCAGTCAATGCATTCAGTATCTCATTGCCCATCTTGGGAGGGAGTTGATCCGGGAGCTTATGGAGGTTATAAGTTATAGGGCTTATGATCACTTTAGTGGGATAATAACAATTACCCCAAGAGACGTAGGAGAAAGTTGCGGTCAGGAGATAGGGTCTCTGATTTCTTTCAGCTTAGTTAGATCCGAATTCTATGCTATGATCCTGGTATCCTTATGATCAGCTGGAAATGTAGCAGCAGGAGAGAGTATTAACAGTTCTGGATGTCAGAATATGAGAACGGGATTCAATAAATTAGTAGAAGGATACCAGGAGCTCCATAGTATGCGTCTGATCCTGGCAAGGTCTTGGCTCCGCCCCCTGTGATATTAATATTTTATAAAGACAGTAGCTGCAACTTTCTAGTTTTATTTATTTCTGATATAAGTTCTCACTGTTCTGAATGTATTATAATATTGCAAATGCACTGTAATAAATGTGTTATTAATATAGAACATGTTTATTACATTGCTAGTTTCTATTATTATTTTTTTGCATATCAGCCAAAACACTATTACACTGTTTGAAAAGTTAAAAAGGTTGGGAAGGAATAATACCATCCCTTTGGTGAACCTATCAGGTCTACAGAAAATCCAGCCCTGATAAAAAAAAGGTTATGTTTTATTTTGGTTACAGGCTAAAGTGATGGTAAGCTCTCCGCTTTTTAAAATCAGATCCGGAATGTTAGTAATATTTTAGATCACGTATTCTGTGTCTGATCTCTCTAGTCATGAGACCCACGTATTGTATTCCACAGTCCACACGTTAGCAGATATACAGCATAAAATGCCCTACAGTTCGAATACGAGTAATGTTTAAAAAAAAAAACTCTCTCCGACTTGAAGATATGGCTATCATATTTCCTATACTCTTTCCTTTCTTAAAGGCATACCTACAACCCTTCGCAACCACATCCACCAGGCCATCATCTGCTTTCAGCATATGGAAATGTTTGTGGATTGTATTACAGACCTGGTGGAACTGGTCTGTCACATCCAATTTGTCAACTAGCTTGGGCAAGGTATCAGACTAAGCCAGTGCTAGCACCAGTGGTAAGTGGAGAGACGGACAGATCTGACATGGCTCAAGTTTTTTCCAGGACCCCAAAAGGATTCAAAGGGGGGGGGGGAATGACATTTTTAAGGAGGGACCTCTCCCTCCACAGAGGGGGAGAACAAAAACAAAATACAATTGAATTCTGTTATAAATCTGTCTGCACAGCCATTAAGTGATCTGGAAATAAGAGTGCTGAGCTATGGTTATTATTATTATCGGTTATTTGTAGAGCACCAACAGATTCCGTAGCGCTATTAACAAAGGCGGAGTACAAAAAAAAAACAGTTATAGGGATCAAATGGGTAGATGGCCCTGCCAAGAATTGCACTGTTGTAGTCTGCTCTTGAGAATGTGATAAACAAACAGCTGGGCTCTTAAGCTTACATGCTAAGGGGGTTCAGGGGATAGCAATGGAGGAGAGGAACTGGACTGGTATAAAGAAAGGTTAGCATAGGTTGTATGCATCCCTGAACAGTAGAGTCTTTAGGGAGCACTTGAAGCTTTTAAAACTAGAAGAGAGTCTTGTGGAGCGAGGCAGAGAGTTCCACAAGAAGGGAGCCAGTCTGGAGAAGTCCTGTAAACGGGAGTGTGATGAGGTGACAAGAGAGGAGGAGAATAGGAGGTCGTGAGCAGAGCGAAGGCTTGAGTTTTGGGCCAACAGAAAGTTTTAATCTTTTCCAGACACTTTCGAATGTGAACAGGTTGATTAGGAATTTAACACTAAAAAGTACTTTAATAAGGTCATTGATAATGAACAAGTGGATTTCAATAACAGGGAAACTACATACACATAGGGAAACTCAGATTGGACATTTCAAGAGGTCTGTGATTTGGAGACATTGGAGGCACTCTTTACAGAAGGAACCAGTACATTGGAAGTTCCAGAATTTGAAAGGAAGGATATATGTCCCTCCCTTAGAAGTGCCTCCAAGTTCTACCCGATCCAGTCCAGGGGGAGTGTGTTAGAGAAATTTCAAACAGAGTTGAACAGGATCTTACCACACTGGCATACAAAGAAATTAAAGAGAAAAATGGAAATTTGAGTAAGGACGAAAGACTCACCCTTAGACAGTTGGGGGAAAACAAAGAATTAGTTATAAGGGCTGCTGATAAGGGGGGGGGGGGTCTGTTGTTGTCATGGACAGGTCATTTTTTGTCAATGAAGCATTACGACAATTAACGGACCCTGCCCATTATCAAACCCTTAGTTTTAACCCTTCAAATTTTTTCTTTGCATAAATGTTTTGTAGATGATCTATTTATATAGCCCATGAAGATTTTGGTTTTTAAATGTAAACTTTTGCTTATTTTTAAATAACATTGCTCTGATTTTCAGTCTCCTAACGAAGCCCCAAAGTTTTAAGAGAATACCGTCAGATACCTACTCCAGCTTGCTCCTGTATGTGTAAATGTTCTTTTCATATGCAAAAGAAGGGGGGGGGGGGTCTTATTTCTCACTTGCAGTGGGCTTTCCAACTTCCTTTTCAACAGAGCTAAACTGAGAGCTTCTAAGCAAGTTTTAAACAGTTTTATACTGGATTTTTATATCAATATCTGTGCATCTTATTCTTTATAGTAGTGTCTATTACATGCAGTTATATGAAAATTGGTGTATACTGTCCCTTTAATAGATGATGGCAGGGAAGAAGGATTTATAGATGAAAGGAACAGTTCTTTCCTTCTGGTTGAGAACTCTGTAACCCCTATTTTCAATTTTCTACCGAAGGTTCACAAATCCCTCTCCGAGGTAAAATGTCATCCCATCATTAGTAGCATAGGTTCTTTATTTGAACCCCTTTCGCAGTGGCTGGATGTGATTCTCCAGTCACTGGTAAAGGGTCTAGTCAGCTACTTAAGGGATGAAAAGAAGATTCTAGTAGAGCTTGAGTTTTTTTCCTGGCAAGAAGATTACAATTGGCTAACAATTGATGTTACTGCTTTGTACTCCTCTATAACCCACAATACGATAAAGGTTTGGAGGCAATTAGCTTCTTTTTTTTTCGAGAACAAAATTCCTGTTAACCCACAATTTTTTGGTCTTTGAAGGTGTTCACTACCTCCAGAGATGTGGGACAGCTATGGGGGCAAAATGTGCCCCCTCTTACGCCAACCTTTTTATAGGTTCATAGGAGCTGTCCCATGTCTATGGATGTGGTGAACACATTAAGAAGAAGATCATATACTATAGAAGGTATATTAACGATCTTCTGATCATCTGAAAAGGTTAGAAGAAAGAGGCAAAGGATTTTGTTAGTTTGCTAAATGAGAATAAGGTTGGGATTCAATTTATTCATGAATTAGGGGGAAGTACAATAAATTTTCTGGATGTTACTTTATAAGGGACAGCAGATGGTAAGATTGGAATCGAAGTATACAGAAAGCCAATTTCTGGCAACACTCTCCTTCATGCCCGAAGCTGCCATCCCAAACAAGTCTTTAAATCGGTCCAGAAAGGAAAATTTATCAGACTGAGGAGAAATTGTACAAGGGATGAAGAATTTGAAAGGCATGCTAAGGATCTGGAGGAGAGTTTTTGCAGTAGGGGCTACAGGAGAACGAAGTTGTGGCCTCAGGAGTAAGTGTAGCAGCCAAAAGCAGAGATGAGTTTTTGAAACTGAAAACGGGTGAGAGAGGCAAATTTGAGGGGGTGTCCTTTATAACCCAATATAGCAACCAGTTCCACCAGGTCTGTAATATAATCTGCAAACATTTCTATATGCTGAAAGCAGATGATGGCCTGGTAGATGTGGTTGCGAAGGGTTGTAGGTATGCCTTTAAGAAAGGAAAGAGTATAGGAAATATGATAGCCCCGACTCAATTGAAGCCTGTATCGATGGATAGCTCATTTTGGTTAGGTTTCAAGGGTGCCTGCAAATGTAGTTACTCACAATGCACAGCATGTGATTATCTTCAAGTTGGAGAAGGGTGTGTGAGCACTGCCACAGGAGAAAAATGTAAACATTTCTCGTGTTTGAACTGTAGGGCATTTTATGCTGTATATCTGCTAACATGTGTGGACTGTGGAATACAATACGTGGATCTCAGGACTAGAGAGATCAGACACAGAATACGTGAGCATATATCCAGCATAAAATTAGGAAAACTAACCACCCCCTTGGTACAGCATTTTAAACATATAGGCAACAAAAATGCCAAATACGTGAGCATATATCCAGCATAAAATTAGGAAAACTAACCACCCCCTTGGTACAGCATTTTAAACATATAGGCAACAAAAATGCCAAATCACTAAGGTGGACAGTTATAGAGGTGGTGAGATGCAGGGAAAGAGGAGGAGATATGGATAAACTCTTGGCCAAAAGAGAGGTCTTTTGGATGCACAGGCTCAGGACCAGAGTACCGGAGGGGTTAATCTCACAGTATGATGTAATTAATTTCTGGGAATAGTGGCTCTGGGCCTGTGTATATCAATGGAGGATAAGGATTATATACATCTCTCTTTTAAGTAAGATGTTGGCCTTTAGATGAGATGCTAATCTGTGCACAAGTGTTTCAATACTGTATTTTATATGTGGTATATGGTATTGGCACTTTTTCCTTTAAATACACAGGAATATATTGTAAATTATACCTTAAGCTGCATGTTAATTTAATATCTAAAGTTGTTTCCTTACTAAAAATGTTGCAGCCTGTAGAAATTATTGAACATAGTAATTTAGCCTATGCAACAAGGTGTGTTTCCATCACATTGTGATGTTTTTTTCTATTGCTGATTGTGTATGAATATGTTTCAATGTTTTTATTTTTTATTTTTAAATATGCACTAGCAACAAATGTTTGTTTATTAATTGCTGTAAAAGCGATTATGGGGTGAAAAATGGATCTCACTTCGGGTAATTGTTTTTCCCCAATCAGTATGCATGAAGGTGTATATAAGGTCAGATGGGACCTTAGACTGCAGCTACGATTACGGCTTCCTTTGCCAAAACGCATCAGCAGTCAGTCCAGGAGTGAGCACCTCTTTCTTCACCTGCATCGCCGCTTTGTACTCCATCTACTATCAATGGATGTTTTATGGAACGTCTATTGAACGTATAATAAAGTTACCTTTTAATCTCACTGAGAGTGCTCCTCATTTGAAGGATTGGGACTAGTAAAGTTTTCTGAATCCCTGTTTTATGGGACTGCCACATCCACATCTGTTACTCAGTCATGCCCACACCCCACCTCTGCCATCACAAGAACCCAATCCTCACTCTGCCCTTCACACTGTGACCATGCCTACAAAATGTTGGTGGCATACCGCCCTCAAGTTTCCGAACCGCCCTATCCGATAAAGTCTCTGGGAAAAGTTGAGAGGTACACATATCTGTGTCGCATATCTGAAGGACTGGTTGTTCACTGGCTGATAAGTAAAACTCCAACTGTTCTGTTGGTAGACACTTATAGACCTCATTAGCATAATAATATATTTTTCAGTAAAAAAAAACCCATATGTTATCCTAAAACTAAAACAAAAAAATATAATACATTTTAAAATGACCAATATATTTAAAACAAAAAAAATTATAATACTTTTTAGAAAAAAGTAACACGCATTTAAAATTATGTTTGTTTCTTTTTCAGTAAAAAATAATAATACAGAAAACACCTATATATAACACCTATACTATACACCAGATATGTGGTTAGTTAAAATGAATTGAAAGTGTTGACTTCTAACTAAACATGATCAAAAATGTCAAACTGAAATAAGCACTACATAATATTATATTACGCTCAGTGTGACAGTACGTAGTATTTCCAGAAACAGAAGTGACCTAAGCTACATATCTAGAAATTTGTCATTATGAATGACATAAAAGCTTTCATGCAAAATTCAGATCACATAACCATTGAGACTAAAAGGTTTCATTTTTTTACAGATGTCAGATTATAAATTGAGTAATACAGAGACAACTATAAATTAAAGGGCTATCATTACATCAGCGGTTTGTCATAATCCACAAAACTGAAGGTCAAGTTGTATATTAATGTCATCAGAGAAGCAAAAGTTACTAATCAAACAAGTAGATCAAAGCAGATGCCTATATACCTGAATAATATATTATTCTCTCTATTTAATGTATTGTTTCTGCACATAATGGGGTCAATTTATTAATGTGTGGACGATATATAGCGGTTCATGTCCGTCGCACATCGATAAATGCTAACAGCATACGCTGTCGGCATTTATCATTGCACCAGTAGTTCTTGTGAACTGCTGGTGCAATACCACCCCGCTGCATATTCGCGGCCAATCACTAGCAGGGGGTGTCAACCTGATCGTATTCGATCGCGTGGATTGCTGTCTGCCACCTCAAAGGTGGCAGACGAGTTAAGGAGCAGCGGTCTTAGGACCACTGCTTCTTAAATTCCGCTTCAGCCGGATCTGAAGCGGAGTGAGTCGGAGGCAGCATCCGCTGCTTCTTAAATAGACCCCAATGTCAAGAGAACTGTAATGAAGAATCTATCAATAGTGATATATTTCAATGGATCATTCATACAGGCACAAATATACCTGAACAAATATAATTTCTAACCAAAACAATTGTGTAGCCTTCCTTTCAAATAGTCATCAAATCAAATGCAATCAAAATATTTCACATCAGTCTAAAGTTTAGTTTGTCAGGTTGATATTTTGATATCATAGATTAGTGGATTAGTAGAAATGTATAGCCCTGGATATGGATATTGTAAAAGGACTAAAATAAAGACCTATTAAAATATACTTTTATTTAAAGAAGATTTTATATATATATATATATATATATATATATATATATATATATATATATATATACAGTATATATATATATATATATATATATATATATATACAGTATATATATATATATATATATATATATATATATATATATATATACACAACTGCATGCAAAAGTTTAGGCACCCCTGACAATAACCATGATTTTCATTAATAAATAATTGGGTGTTTCGATCAGCAATTTAATTTTGATCTATCAAATAACTGAAGGACACAGTAATATTTCAGTAGTGAAATTAGGTTTATTGGATTAACAGAAAATGTGCAATATGCATCAAAACGAAATTAGACAGGTGCATAAATTTGGGCACCCCAACAGAAATATTGTATCAATATTTAGTAGAGCCTCCTTTAGCAGAAATAACAGCCTCTAGACGCTTCCTATAACCTGTAATGAAAGTCTGGATTTTGGATGAAGGTATTTTGGACCATTCCTCCTTGCAAAACTTCTCCAGTTCAGTTAGGTTTGATGGTTGCCAAGTATGGATAGCCCACTTCAAATCACCCCACAGATTTTCAATGATATTCAGGTTGGGACTGGGATGGCCATTCCAGAACATTGTACTTGTTCCTCTGCATAAATGCCAGAGTAGATTTTGAGCAGTGTTTTGGGTCGTTGTCTTGTTGAAATATTTAGCCCCGGCGTAACTTCAACTTTGTGACTGATTCCTCAACATTATTCTCAAGTATCTGCTGATATTGAGTGGAATCCATGCAACCCTTAATTTTAACAAGATTCCCAGTAATGGCACTGGCCACACAGCCCCACAGCATGATGGAACATGCACCAAATTTTACTGTGGGTAGGAAGTGTTTTGTCTTGGAAGGCTGTGTTCTTTTGCCGCCATGCATAATGCCCCTTGTTATGACCAAATAACTTAATATTTGTTTCATTAGTCCACAGTACCTTCTTCCAAAATGAAGCTGGCTTGTCCAAATGTGCTTTTGCATACCACAAACGACCCTGTTTATGGCGTGTGTGCAGGAAAGACTTCTTCCGCATTACTCTCCCATACGCTGAATTTTTGAACGATGCACAGTGACACCAGGATGATGTTGTAGGTCTTTGGAGGTGGTCTGTGGGCTGTTTTTGACCGTTCTCACCATCCTTTGCCTTTGCCTCTCCGATATTTTACTTGGCCTGCCACTTCTGGCCTTAACAAGAACTGTGCATGTGTGGACTTCCATTTCCTCACTATGTTCCTCACAGTATACACAGACATCTTAAATCTCTGCGATAGCTTTTTGTAGCCTTCCCCTAAACCATAATGTTGAACAATCTTTGTTTTCAGGTCATTTGAGAGTTGTTTTGAGGCCCCCATGTTGCCACTCTTCAGAGGAGAGTCAAAGAGAACATCAACTTGCAATTGGCCACCTTAAATACCTTTTCTCGTGATTGGATACATCTGTCTATGAAGTTCAAGGCTTAATCAGCTCACCAAACCAATTGTGTGTTCCAATTAATCAGTGCTAGGTAGTTACAGGTATTTAAATCAACAAAATGACAAGGGTGCCCAAATTTATGCACCTGTCCAATTTCGTTTTGATGCATATTACACATTTTCTGTTAATCCAATAAACCTCATTTCACTACTAAAATATTACTGTGTCCTTCAGTTATTTGATAGATCAAAATTAAATTGCTGACCCAAACACCCAATTATTTATAAAAATCATGGAAATTGTCAGGGGTGCCTAAACTTTTGCATACAACTGTATATATATATATATATATATATATATATATATATATATATATATATATATACACACACACACAGCAATACCATATACGCGTAGCCATATCAGCAATTAAAGGGACATTGTACACTAGATTTGTCTTTGAATAATTGTTTTGTAAATTATCCATTTATACAGCCCATCTGGGAGTGTTTTTGTAACAATGTTTAGTTTTGCTTATTTTTTAATAACATTGTGCTGATTTTCAGACTCCTTACCAAGCCCCACAGTCGCAGTTCTACAGACTCCTGCTTCTCCGGTCTTTTCATATGCAGGGGAGGGGGGAGTGTCTTCTCATCCTAATTTCTCAGCCCCTTTCACTGGGTGTCCCAGCCTAATGCCATCAACAGTGCTAAACTGTTTTTAGATCATTATCTGTGCATATTCTTCTTTATAATAGTGTCTATTACATGCAGTTATATACAAATTGGTGTATACTGTCCCTTTAAAGTGACACTAAAGTTAAACTTTCATGATTCAAATAAGGCATGGCATTTCAATTTACTTCTGTTATCTAATTTGCTTTGTTCTCTTGGCATCCCTTGTTCAAAAGCATACCTAAGTAGACTCAGAAGCAGCAATGGACTCCTGGGAGCAAGTTGCTAATTGGTGGCTGCACTATATGCCTTTTGTCATTGTCCCACCTGCCGTTTTCCTTCAACAAAGGACAATACCAAGAGAATTATGCAAATTTGCAAACAGAAGTATAGTAACAGAATCATGAAAATAACATTTTAGGATTTCATGTTCATTGCAAAAGTTCTGCATACAAACAATTAAAACTATAATTTTGTTTACATTGTTATACAATCCAGGGACAAACTCCTCAACAGCCCTTTTTATTTCTTATCTCGGTATCACCTTTTCTGTGGCCAGTTATGGTCTAATCAAAATCAGTTCCTGCCCTGATCAAGTAATGTGTCCCTGCAGTGCCGCCATCCCCCATGTCAACAGTAAATCTCCTGGTATCCCAGCAGACCAATCCAGCACTGGGGCAGGATGCGCCATCCATATTGCAACTTTCCGCTGAGAATAGTTCACAATTTGATATTACAAACAAATTTAAACAAAAAAAAAGATTTTTCAGAGAATGTTAACGTCGCCGACATTTTTTTTTTTAGAGTGCCCAATGCTTTCAATGTATAGTGCCTATTTTAGCGCCAATCCATGCTGTGATTTAATTATTCAATGTATAGTGCAGGGTGCACTATTATCCCTCGTATTACAAGTGCTGAGTTATGTTACAAAATACATGTATAATATATTAATATAAATTATTTTACTTTTATATATCAAATGTAAAATATTTTTTAATTGAAATAAATGTTTTAACAGTAATTTAAAGGGATATGGTATATGACAAGGTGTCGGACTGGGAAAGGTTTAAAGGTAGTTGTATGTTTATATATGTGTGTATATGTATGTGGGTGTACATATGTATGTATGCAGTGTATAAACTTATATAAATCTCAATACAAAAGCATAGTTTAAATGTTAGTGACAAACTAACATATTACTTTTAACTTGGAATATTAGCACAAAAAATAAAAGCATTATTGATTTAACTTGAGTGGTGTTAGCACACAATGGAGCTAATATGTCTGGAGCACTATATGACAGCAGTTTTGCAAGGATGTTATCCATTTACAAGAGAACTAAATGACAGCACTATTTCTTGATATGTAGTGCACCAGATGCCTATCTAGGTATCTCTTCAACACAGAAGCAAATTTGATAATAGAAGTAAATTGGAAAAAAAATAATAATTGTATGCTTTGTCTGAATCAAAAAAGAAAAAATATTTAATCTATTTTTAGAATGCAGAAAAGTCTTGGGGGGAATATATATCAAGCCGTCAACCGCAAATACGCTGGAATTCCGCTGCGTAATTTTTGCTAGCTTGATCTGACCTAGTTATCAAAGCCTACAGACCGGCAAAAGTTGAAATCTGTGACGTAACATATGATCCGCCGGTCTCAATCCGACACAGATCGATGCTTACGTCATTACAGATGTTCCAAATACACATTGGGCTCTATTTGACACTTTTTCAAAGTTATAAAATAGTTAACAGGTACGCTCGCGGCTATTCCGGTCCAGCGTACCTGGTTTTCAATCCGCCACCCTGGAGGCCACGGATGCCATAGGAATCAATGCGAGTCTGAAAGCAGCGAAAGTTTATGTTCAATGCTACCAGATATCTCATTGATTTCTATGGTTGAAAACAAGTAACGTTTACACCTAACACCCTAACATAAGCCTCGAGTCTAAACACCCCTAATCTGCTGCCCAACTTCGCCGCAACCTAAATAAACTTTATTAACCCCCTGTTTATTTTTTTTTTGTAATTTAGTAATTTTTAATAAGGTTAAATAGTACATTCAAATAATTTGAGTAGGGTTAGTTTTTTTTTTTTTTTAATATGTAATTTAGTTAATTTAATTGGTAGGTTAATTTAAGTGTAGTATAATAATTAGGGTAGGTTAATTATTAATAGTTTAAAAATAGTTTATTTTAATTCTACAGGTAAGTTTAAATTTATTTTAAGATAGGGATGTGGTAATTTTAATTTAAAGTTAGCGGCTTGTTAGGTTTAGGGGTTAATACATTTATTTAGTGGCGGAGGGGTCCGAGAGTGGCGGGATAGGGGTTAATACATTTATTTAGGTGGCGGTGGGGTCCGGGAGAGGCGGGATAGGGGTTAATACATTTATATAAGTGGCGGCGGGTTCCGGGAGCAGCGGGATAGGGGTTAATAACTTTATTTAGGTAGCGGCGGGGTCCGAGAGCGGCGGGATAGGGGTTAATAACTTTATTTAGGTGGCGGTGGGGTCCGGGAGCGGCGGGATAGGGGTTAAACATTTTAATATAGTGCCGGCGTTTAGTGACAGGGTATAAATAAAGATGGTAAAAAGCCAAATAGACGTGAGATCGATGACCGTTAGTTAACAACAGTCCGATGCTCATCGCCCCGTACTTGGTGCATGTCTTTTTGCCGGCTTTTTTTCTAAATATTGAGAGCGTATTCAGGTCCGCGGCCACGATGTTAGGCAGGCGTATTGGTGCCGTCGAATTCAACAAAGTTGACGGCTTGATAAATATCCCCCTTGTAATTAACTTTAGTGGCTTCACGTATTAATTGCAAGAGTGCAATAGTTTCTAAATAAAAAATCACTAAAGTTTCTAAATTATTTATTTTCTGAATATTTTCTGATGTTTTGGAATGGGAGCTAAAATTCTTAATCATAATAAGGCCTGTATCATGAAAAAAGGGATTCAAGTTTTTTTTATAGTAGAATGACTGCTCTAGCCGATAAAGAGCTTTCTTTGGGGTCCATTGATCATTGTGGGGACAATCGGTCGCCATCAGGGGGTGTCAATCAACCCGATCGTAACACTGGGCATTAAGCACCGTTCGCAGCTTGATAAATAGACCCCTTTGACTTTTAGAAACACCTGTCATAATAATATTTAAAAGCTATACACTTACATATCCTGACTACTTAAACAAAAAACTGACAGATAGGATATATTACCCTATCTGAGATAGACTACATTTGTAGCACTCTGGGGATTACTTAATTAAATAAATTGTGGTAACAGAGAGAGTCGTGCAAGGATGTGCAGAGAACAAAGACAAAACTGTCTGAGTAAGCTAAATAACATTAAAAATTAACTTTTATTAAGGCTTAGTTAAAATTGGAAAACACACACTTAAAAACACTCTTAGGAGCCAAGATGATATTACTTGTTAGTCGTATATTGGTTGGTGTGGTGGGTAAAAAATTATCTATAAATAGATAAATTATATGGTATGGGGGCTAGTAACAATTCTATGTATTCAATATGTACCGGAAGTGGCAACTCAAATATGATTGATCAGTATGTTGTTGCTGGTAATTTATTGAATAGTTGTATACTTAGGTTCACTACAATTGATATTGTGAATTTGCTGTGGAATTAACTTAATACGTTACAGTACACTTGTGCATATATAATTAAGAGGCTTGAGTAATTATACACTTTTATTCGTTGTGCGTAAAGTCATGGACTTTATATAGAATCCCTTTAAATTTCTCTTAATTTTCTATGCGCATCTGTATGTGAGGCTGTGTTCAAGCCTGCACTACACAAATAAAGGCTTCATGCTTTATATTTAATAATGTCTTCTATATTGGATATACAAAGTCCGGCGGGTATACACTTTGTTATATAGAGTATCCGTGAAATTGGAGATCACCCCTTATTATGGTGTTGTCACCGTTAGTAATAAGGTATTTCGATATTATTGTATCTTATATAAGAAATTGTTCCAAATAAAGCGATATAATACATATAACCTTCTTAAGGTTCCATTATGTTTATCCCTCTAGGTGTAAAAATACCCAGTATTTGGGACTGGGACCTTAGTAGTTATTGTTATATTAGAGTCAAAATGAGATTCTTGTTTTG
Organism: Bombina bombina; assembly: GCF_027579735.1. Lineage (NCBI taxonomy): Eukaryota > Metazoa > Chordata > Amphibia > Anura > Bombinatoridae > Bombina > Bombina bombina. The sequence goes on along the minus strand of NC_069500.1, from coordinate 933,914,483 downwards.
AAGTATCGCTGTGGGTATTTATTACAGGGTGATAAACACTGGGTGAATAGCGTTCCTGTTCTTATATAGAGCAGACAGATCTAGTGATTCAGTTCAAAATATGCCTTTAAGTAAATGGCAAAATATCAACTGCTCTGAGTAGTAACAAGAATGACCGCTATTTTATAAGCTGCACGGCACATGTGTAATGTTATAACCCAGCAGACATAGTTGGTAAAAAATATATACAAGATTTCAGTTTAGCATAACCAAATGAGACATTATTAGTGCGGTATTGAGCCCTGTGTAGTCACAATTTACTAGAAGTGGTGTGAGTACTGCTAGCGGTTAAATTCTCCAGCAGCTTGTATGAACGTCAGCTTTCTGCCCCCATTAACCACTCACAACTGTTAAAGGTATATTACGGTTCAAATTATCTTAATCTATCGAGGTTCCTAAGGCTAGCTAAAAATACATGAGCTCCAAGGGCTCATCACCAGTACCCTAGCGTCCCTAACGTCCCTAACATGTTTCGCCTCGCGGCTTTTTCAAAGGGTGAGCGCGCCGCTCACATACTGGTCTTTTAAAGCCTAATGGTCACACCTCCTGGGTGACGATTATTTCTAACAGCCAATCCTCATCCTCTACTGTGTAGAGACCGCCTATCATTACGATTGAAGTTTAGAGTTGTCTAATTTGTTGCTAATAATAAAAGTAACTTTATTGTGATGTTGAGGTTATAAAATTGACTTAGTTGTAAGATCAAATGAATTATGTTGAAGTTATCAGAACAAATGAGTTCTCGTAGCCTTATAAATGGGCTTAATGCTCAGCCATAAATTTAAAACTTCATTTTATTTTATCCTTACGTTGAAGCACTGTATTCCCTAAACTATGTGATACTGTGTAGTGAATTAACCCTATACTACACTACACTACTACACAGTATCACATAGTTTAGGGAATACAGTGCTTCAACGTAAGGATAAAATAAAATGAAGTTTTAAATTTATGGCTGAGCATTAAGCCCATTTATAAGGCTACGAGAACTCATTTGTTCTGATAACTTCAACATAATTCATTTGATCTTACAACTAAGTCGATTTTATAACCTCAACATCACAATAAAGTTACTTTTATTATTAGCAACAAATTAGACAACTCTAAACTTCAATCGTAATGATAGGCGGTCTCTACACAGTAGAGGATGAGGATTGGCTGTTAGAAATAATCGTCACCCAGGAGGTGTGACCATTAGGCTTTAAAAGACCAGTATGTGAGCGGCGCGCTCACCCTTTGAAAAAGCCGCGAGGCGAAACATGTTAGGAACGTTAGGGACGCTAGGGTACTGGTGATGAGCCCTTGGAGCTCATGTATTTTTAGCTAGCCTTAGGAACCTCGATAGATTAAGATAATTTGAACCGTAATATACCTTTAACAGTTGTGAGTGGTTAATGGGGGCAGAACGCTGACGTTCATACAAGCTGCTGGAGAATTTAACCGCTAGCAGTACTCACACCACTTCTAGTAAATTGTGACTACACAGGGCTCAATACCGCACTAATAATGTCTCATTTGGTTATGCTAAACTGAAATCTTGTATATATTTTTTACCAACTTTGTCTGCTGGGTTGTAACATTACACATGTGCCGTGCAGCTTATAAAATAGCGGTCATTCTTGTTACTACTCAGAGCAGTTGATATTTTGCCATTTACTTAAAGGCATATTTTGAACTGAATCACTAGATCTGTCTGCTCTATATAAGAACAGGAACGCTATTCACCCAGTGTTTATCACCCTGTAATAAATACCCACAGCGATACTTCAAAACAAGAATCTCATTTTGACTCTAATATAACAATAACTACTAAGGTCCCAGTCCCAAATACTGGGTATTTTTACACCTAGAGGGATAAACATAATGGAACCTTAAGAAGGTTATATGTATTATATCGCTTTATTTGGAACAATTTCTTATATAAGATACAATAATATCGAAATACCTTATTACTAACGGTGACAACACCATAATAAGGGGTGATCTCCAATTTCACGGATACTCTATATAACAAAGTGTATACCCGCCGGACTTTGTATATCCAATATAGAAGACATTATTAAATATAAAGCATGAAGCCTTTATTTGTGTAGTGCAGGCTTGAACACAGCCTCACATACAGATGCGCATAGAAAATTAAGAGAAATTTAAAGGGATTCTATATAAAGTCCATGACTTTACGCACAACGAATAAAAGTGTATAATTACTCAAGCCTCTTAATTATATATGCACAAGTGTACTGTAACGTATTAAGTTAATTCCACAGCAAATTCACAATATCAATTGTAGTGAACCTAAGTATACAACTATTCAATAAATTACCAGCAACAACATACTGATCAATCATATTTGAGTTGCCACTTCCGGTACATATTGAATACATAGAATTGTTACTAGCCCCCATACCATATAATTTATCTATTTATAGATAATTTTTTACCCACCACACCAACCAATATACGACTAACAAGTAATATCATCTTGGCTCCTAAGAGTGTTTTTAAGTGTGTGTTTTCCAATTTTAACTAAGCCTTAATAAAAGTTAATTTTTAATGTTATTTAGCTTACTCAGACAGTTTTGTCTTTGTTCTCTGCACATCCTTGCACGACTCTCTCTGTTACCACAATTTATTTAATTAAGTAATCCCCAGAGTGCTACAAATGTAGTCTATCTCAGATAGGGTAATATATCCTATCTGTCAGTTTTTTGTTTAAATTCTGCTTCACTACATAGCACCCTCTTCCTTTACCATACTAATGTGCTGTATGCACATAAGTTAATTAAGAATAAAGGGGATAATTTCATTTCATTGAAAGTAGTGCCATTGGACCCCATCCTTTTTTGTTCATATCCTGACTACTGTCTGTGTAATTCCTGGCAAAAGTTAGTTCTGCATTCATGTAATTTCTAACTTTATAACAAACTTTCTGTGGATCACTAGCTATATGCCTGACCTGTAAATGTTGTGGCTATAAAGTATAAACCTGTATATGTGATATTACTGTATATATAACATTGTTGGGAGAAATATGGTTGTTTTGACAAAGGCTTTATAACAGAGCCGAAAGGTCCTCTTTTATGCTTAATTATTACTGACAAAATAGCTGACTTGTGTCTTCAGGATTACTAACTATATACCTGTCCTGTATATATGATATTATGTATATATATCAGACCTGTATTTGTGATAACAATAGATACGTATCAGGCCCTGTACATTGATAGATAAAAACAAAAACAGACATCTAACTTGTAGGAAGAGATAATATTTTCCCAGCACTATGTTACTGAGAATGACTGTAGAAAGCTGTCCTTTTTGCCTGAATAATGGGCTTTTAGCAAAATATTCCCATGGTAACACTAATAAATAGGAGGAAACAAGCAGTTAATATGACAGGCTCTCTTCTTCGTAAGTTAAAGAAGTTCCCAGTCTTGGTTTCTGTGTGTGCTGGAGAATATTCCTCTCATCCCCTGTTTTCAAAGGCCCTATCTTAACTCAGCTATGTCTTTGTATTGCACTTTAGAAGTGTATAGTTACTTGGTACTAGTCAACTCCTTCAACTTGATTTGCTTATTTGTGTCTTCATCTGATTTGCACAGCTCATTTCTCTTGTTTTAACCTAAAATTTTACCCACGTATTACCTACTTTTCTGTGCCAATATTTCGAACCAGTTTTTAAACTTAAAACATGCAATACCATATTAAAGAAGGTAGGACCTACATGCAAGTCGTAGGCGATGGAAGGTCAAGGTGTCCTCAGTAAGTGAAAATGAAATAAATAAGTAAAAAAATTAATCCAACAGATCACGTGTTGTCGTGAAGTGGTATGTTATGTTTAGGATTAATTTAATAGGAGCGTGAGGGGAGCTGCACCTGTTTCCTAATCCGATCCTTAGTAATTAGTTCTTGAGTCTATAATTAACAAGTGATAAATCAGAATTTGAGCTAGTTTGTTTATTTTTTAGTAGGGATATCTGCAAATCCTGTACAATATATGTCCAGTGTTATTACTAGTCCCTGGTGTCACATGTGCTGTTCCAAACAATACAAAAACAGCACTATAACCACCAGAATGCAAGCCTTAAAGGGACAGTCAAGTCCAAAAAAAAAAAAACTTTCATGATTCAAATAGGGCATGTAATTTTAAACAACTTTCCAATTTCACCAATTTTGCTTTGTTCTCTTGGTATTCTTAGTTGAAAGCTAAACCTAGGAGGTTCATATGCTAATTTCTTAGACCTTGAAGGCCGCCTCTAATCTCAATGCATTTTGACAGTTTTTCACCACTAGAGGGCATTAGTTCATGTGTTTCATATAGATAACATTGAGCTCACGCGCATGAATTTACCGAGGAGTGAGCACTGATTGGCTAAAATGCAAGTCTGTCAAAAGAACTGAAATAAGTGGGCAGTCTGCAGAGGCTTAGATACAAGGTAATTACAGAGGTAAAACGTGTATTATTATAATTGTGTTGGTTATGCAAAATTGGGGAATAGGTAATAAAGGGATTATCTATCTTTTTTAACAACAACAATTCTGGTGTTGACTGTCGCTTTAATGAAAAATTAAAAAGCAAAAAAAGGGGGTATTGGAACGTAAGGTATATCCTAAAGCTATCCTAAAATAACCGTCCTTTCTACTAAAGACGGTTTAAAAAGTGAGTACTGCAACAATTGGAAATAGGATGCGCTAAAAAGCTAGGATATAGAAATGGTTATACTGATTATATATGTGTTTTATACTTTATAAAAAAGACCAACTCTCATAGTCTCTATATAAATTATATTTACTCATAAATAAAATCACTGCAAATTCTATTAGACAATGTTAGACAATGTATGACAATGTTAAAATGTATTAGACAATGTTAATCCCTTTAGGCGAATTCATCCATCCATTCATTCATAAAACGTTCACATATCTGCGATATAATAGTTGCTAAGCTATTTAAAAAGGTTTATCAGTTGTGGCCACAACTTAAATGTCAATCACGAACAGTTTCAGGTGCTGAGCTCAGATTATTTCACAATTTAAGAAAAAAAGACTTCTGTGTATATTTCCACCGGGTTCTCTCGGGTCCTCTTACCCGACCTCTCTGACTCCCTGAGGTTATGGAAGGCTGCTGTGGCTTTGCTCAATATTTGTTGGTAGAGCCCTGGTTAACCGTTCTCCGGTCTCAGTGTCACAGCGTTCTTTCACTTCCTCAGTGAACCTTCTACCCAATCACTGGCGTGTGGTTCCTCATGTGATTTTTAGGGCGAATCAGATTGTCGGTTCTGTTGTTATCCCAAGGCGGTTTATTCGAAAGTGGTTACTCCACTTTTGAACGTTCAGTATCCTTTGAAAAGACAGTATCTCCTCGTAGAGCTTGATAAATGGGCCTCTATGTCTGCTACCAAATAACATTATGGACAAAGTAATTCTATACCTTCTCTTTGATGTAAACTATATTCAATTGGAAAATATGCAAAAATATACAAGGGGTTAAAGGGACACTAAACCGAAAATGTTTATTTCATGATTGAGGTAGAGAAAATCATTTTAAACAACATCCCAATTTACTTCTATTATCTAATTTGCTTCATTCTTTAGATATACTTTGTTGAAGAAATAGCAATGCACATGGGTGATCCAATCACACGAGGCATCTATGTGCAGTCACCAATCAGAAGCTACTGAGCCTATCTAGATATGCTTTTCAGCAAAGGATATCAAGAGAATGATGCAAATTAGATAAGAGAAGTAAATTAGAAAGCTATATAAAATGACATGCTCTTTCTAAATCATAAAAGAAAAAATGTGGATTTCATATCCCTTTAAGGCTTCTTAGGTAAAATGATCTTCAAGTTAACTGTAAAGCATTGTAACACTTCCTATCAACGGCAGCTGATAAGCATTGTAGAGCAGACTTTAAAGCAGAGATAGGAAACATTGGCCCTCCAGATGTTTCAGAACTACATTTCCCATGATGCTAAACTGGACTTCAGAGTGTCTAAGCATCATGTGTAATGTAGTTCTGAAACATTAGGAGGGCCAAGGTTCCCCATCCCTGCTTTAAAGGCTGAGCTTCTTCAAGGTCACAGTGAAAGGTCATAAAAGTCACAGAAAAAGTAACATCTTGTTTCCTATAAACTTTTTTTTTTTTCATTCTGCTTTGAAGTCACTCTTGTTTGTTCATGTTTAACACAATAATGATGTCAATATAGAGCATTTCTAAAATATAAAAAACACAGTCAATCTGCTCCATTAATATTTTAATTTAGAGCAAGGTTTACTCATTAGATGGTAATTGCATGTGGGATTCGGCATTTAAGGAAAGCTAAAAGAAAGATTCAGGTGTTCTCTCAAGGCCGCTTGTGATTATGTATAAATGATTTCATGTCTTCAGGCAGATTAATCCTGTGGTTTAAGTTGAGTCCAAAAACTGTATTAAACACCTTGGCACAAGAGGTGACAGCAATTAAAAGCACTAAACAAATGACATGTTAAATGTGACAGTGAGAAGAAGTGGGATGGGGAAGACCAGCAAACTAAATGCATTGGTTTGCTTTAATTTCCTGTATATTAAAAAATGTACCGTTGTAATAAATATGAATAAGAATGAAATATGTTGGCAAAAGGAAAGCTTATTTATACAGTTCAAACCATTTATAAAAATATGGAATTTTAATAAAAAATGTTTAATTTTTTTTTTCTTATAAAAAAGTGAAGGCAGAATATTGGTTTAGGGATTTTTTTAAATCTTAAAAATGAAAGAATACTTGTTATAAGTTTATACTACTGTGTTTTATTATTATTATTATTATTATTATTATTATTATTATTATTATTATTTATAGTAGTAGTAGTAGTAATAGTATTAATAATAAGAAGAAGAATTGCTACTATTATTATTTATTTTTATTATTATTGTTATTAGTTATGTATGGCTTTACAGTTTTATGCTATGGTATATTAACTAAAAATAGAGAGTGGTGTAAGAAACAAGGCAGTCTCATCACAATTTCCAAACTCATCAAGAGCTCCTATTAAACCTGAAATATTTAAAGGGACAGTCTAATCAAAATTAAACTTTAATGATTCAGTTAGGGCATGCAGTTTTAAACAACTTTCCGATTTACTTTTATCATGAAATTTGCTTTGTCCTCTTGGTATTCTTTGTTGAAAGCTAAACCTAGGTATGCTCATATGCTAATTTCTAAGCCATTAAAGGTTGCCTCTTATCTCAGTGCAATTTGACATTTTTTGCACAGCTAGACAGAACTAGTTCATGTGTGCCATATATATAACATTGTGCTTATTCACGTGGAGTTATTTATGAGTCAGCACTGATTGGCTAAAATGCAAGTCAGTCGAAAGAACTGAAATAAGGTTGCTTAGATACAAGGTAATCACAGAGGTAAAAAGTATATCACTATAACAGTGTTAGTTATGGAAAAATATGGAATGGGTAATAAAGGGATTATTTCTCTTTTTAAAGGGACATTATACACTCATTTTTTTCTTTGCATAAATGTTTTGTAGATGATCTATTTATATAGCTCATAAAGTTTTTTTTTAGATAAATGTATAGTTTTGCTTATTTTTAAATAAGATTGCTCTGATTTTCAGACTCCTAACCAAGCCCCAAAGTTTTATGAGAATACCGTCAGCTACCTTCTCCAGCTTGCTCCTGTTTGTGTAAAGGGTCTTTTCATATGCAAAAGAAGGGGGAGGGGGGAGTGTCTTATTTCCCACTTGAAGTGGGCTTTCCAGCTACCTTTTCAACAGAGCTAAAGTGACAGCTTCTAAGTAAGTTTTTAAACAGTTTTATACTGGATTTTTATATCAGTATCTGTGCATATTATTCTTTATAGTAGTGTCTTTTACATGCAGTTATATGAAAATGAGTCTATACTGTCCCTTTAAATAACAATTCTGGAGTAGACTGTCCCTTTAAATATGAGATCTGCTAAGTAAAACTAATAGGCTTGCCTAGATATTGCTGCCATATTTATTTTAACGCTTTCCATGTAAAGCAACTATATGTTAAGCCTCCTTTGCTGTGTCCCTTCTTTTGTAAAGATGGTTGTACAATCAAATTTTGTCTCACACCATTTGAAGATAACAATAAGGATTTTTTGAGAATCAGCCACTATAACTTGGAGTCTGAATCATGAGTGTCCAAACTTTTCAAAAGAAGGGAACTTGTATTTTCCAGACCAGTGTACAGACTAGACGTTCTATTAATGCAAACAAATTGACGTCTTTATAGAGTGCCACACATAAACAAACAGATCTAGCCACATATACATTAGGTCCAATAACAGATAAAGGTGAAACGGGACATTTAATATTAGCCACTGTGAGCAGTGATTTTAAGGTCTTTCTGAGGACTTTTCTAGACAATTTTATATTGTTTTTCCACTATGGAATTAATATTTGTGTGTTAGCGTCAGTGACCGGTCACTATTGTGTTTATTTATGTAATTATTTTATACAATTTTATATAAAACTTGGATGTTAATTTAAAATGTGGATGTTATTCTCTGTGATTTATATAGAGACTATAAGAGTTGGTCTTTTTTATAAAGTATAAAACACATATATAATCAGTATAACCATTTCTATATCCTAGCTTTTTAGCGCATCCTATTTCCAATTGTTGCAGTACTCACTTTTTAAACCGTCTTTAGTAGAAAGGACGGTTATTTTAGGATAGCTTTAGGATATACCTTAAGTACGTTCCAATACCCCCTTTTTTTGCTTTTTAATTTTTCATTAAAGGGACAGTCAACACCAGAATTGTTGTTGTTAAAAAAGATAGATAATCCCTTTATTACCTATTCCCCAATTTTGCATAACCAACACAATTATAATAATACACGTTTTACCTCTGTAATTACCTTGTATCTAAGCCTCTGCAGACTGCCCACTTATTTCAGTTCTTTTGACAGACTTGCATTTTAGCCAATCAGTGCTCACTCCTCGGTAAATTCATGTGCGTGAGCTCAATGTTATCTATATGAAACACATGAACTAATGCCCTCTAGTTGTGAAAAACTGTCAAAATGCATTGAGATTAGAGGCGGCCTTCAAGGTCTAAGAAATTAGCATATGAACCTCCTAGTATTAGCTTTCAACTAAGAATACCAAGAGAACAAAGCAAAATTGGTGAAATTGGAAAGTTGTTTAAAATTACATGCCCTATTTGAATCATGAAAGTTTTTTTTTTTTGGACTTGACTGTCCCTTTAAGGCTTGCATTCTGGTGGTTATAGTGCTGTTTTTGTATTGTTTGGAACAGCACATGTGACACCAGGGACTAGTAATAACACTGGACATATATTGTACAGGATTTGTACAGGAATTGTACAGGAAAAAATAAACAAACTAGCTCAAATTCTGATTTATCACTTGTTAATTATAGACTCAAGAACTAATTACTAAGGATAGGATTAGGAAACAGGTGCAGCTCCCCTCACGCTCCTATTAAATTAATCCTAAACATAACATACCACTTCACGACAACACATGTGATCTGTTGGATTTATTTTTTTACTTATTTATTTAATACTTTTATCATCAAATTTGCTTTGTCCTCTTGGCATTCTTTGTTGAAAGCTAAACCTAGGTATGCTCATATGCTAATTTCTAAGCCATTAAAGGTTGCCTCTTATCTCAGTGCAATTTGACATTTTTTGCACAGCTAGACAGAACTAGTTCATGTGTGCCATATATATAACATTGTGCTTATTCACGTGGAGTTATTTATGAGTCAGCACTGATTGGCTAAAATGCAAGTCAGTCGAAAGAACTGAAATAAGGTTGCTTAGATACAAGGTAATCACAGAGGTAAAAAGTATATCACTTTAACAGTGTTAGTTATGGAAAAATATGGAATGGGTAATAAAGGGATTATTTCTCTTTTTAAAGGGACATTATACACTCATTTTTTTCTTTGCATAAATGTTTTGTAGATGATCTATTTATATAGCTCATAAAGTTTTTTTTTTAGATAAATGTATAGTTTTGCTTATTTTTAAATAAGATTGCTCTGATTTTCAGACTCCTAACCAAGCCCCAAAGTTTTATGAGAATACCGTCAGCTACCTTCTCCAGCTTGCTCCTGTTTGTTTAAAGGGTCTTTTCATATGCAAAAGAAGGGGGAGGGGGGAATGTCTTATTTCCCACTTGAAGTGGGCTTTCCAGCTACCTTTTCAACAGAGCTAAAGTGACAGCTTCTAAGTAAGTTTTTAAACAGTTTTATACTGGATTTTTATATCAGTATCTGTGCATATTATTCTTTATAGTAGTGTCTTTTACATGCAGTTATATGAAAATGAGTCTATACTGTCCCTTTAAATAACAATTCTGGAGTAGACTGTCCCTTTAAATATGAGATCTGCTAAGTAAAACTAATAGGCTTGCCTAGATATTGCTGCCATATTTATTTTAACACTTTCCATGTAAAGCAACTATATGTTAAGCCTCCTTTGCTGTGTCCCTTCTTTTGTAAAGATGGTTGTACAATCAAATTTTGTCTCACACCATTTGAAGATAACAATAAGGATTTTTTGAGAATCAGCCACTATAACTTGGAGTCTGAATCATGAGTGTCCAAACTTTTCAAAAGAAGGGAACTTGTATTTTCCAGACCAGTGTACAGACTAGACGTTCTATTAATGCAAACAAATTGACGTCTTTATAGAGTGCCACACATAAACAAACAGATCTAGCCACATATACATTAGGTCCAATAACAGATAAAGGTGAAACGGGACATTTAATATTAGCCACTGTGAGCAGTGATTTTAAGGTCTTTCTGAGGACTTTTCTAGACAATTTTATATTGTTTTTCCACTATGGAATTAATATTTGTGTGTTAGCGTCAGTGACCGGTCACTATTGTGTTTATTTATGTAATTATTTTATACAATTTTATATAAAACTTGGATGTTAATTTAAAATGTGGATGTTATTCTCTGTGAGTATTTACTTGTTATAGAAATTGTTTTGCAGGGATTTTACATTTGTACTATATAAACGTATTAGGGCCATATATATATATCACAATATAAGGCACACCTTATATATCTAGCAAGAGAAGGTTTCTAATTCTATTTGGTTAAAAGTGTAACATAATACAAGTTAATTGACACATTCATAATACTAACTTTACACACTATGGGGGATATTTATCAAGCCGTCAACCCCAAATACGGCGGAATTCCACAGCGTAATTGTGGCGAGCTTGATCCGACCTAGTTATCAAAGCTTACAGACCACCAAAAGTTGAAATTTGGGACGTAACATACGATCCGCCAGTCTCAATCCAACGCAGATTGATGCTTACGTCATTACAGATGTTTCGAATACACATTCGGCTCTATTTGACAACTTTTCAAAGTTATCAAATTTCTAACAGGTACGATCGCGGCTATTCCGATGCAGCGTACCTGGTTTTCAATCCGCCACCCTGGAGGCCGCGGATTACATAGAAATCAATGGGAGTCTGAAAGCACCAAAAGCTTATGTTCGATGCTACCAGATATCCCATTGATTTATATGTTGAAAACACCCTAACATAAGCCACGAGTCTAAACACCGCTAATCTGCCACCCTGACATCGCCGCCACCTACATTATGTTATTAGCCCCTATACCTCCGCTCCTGGACCCCGCCGCTACCTAAAGAAACGTATTAACCCCTAAACCTCAGGCTTCTCACATCACTACCATTAACTAAACCTATTAACCCCTAAACCACCAGCCCCCCACATCACCATAAACTAAAATAAGCTATTAACCTTTAAACCTAACAACCTGCTAAGTTTAAATTAAAATTACAACATCCCTATCTTCAAATAAAATGAATTAAAACTTACCTGTAGAATTAAAATGAACTATTTTTAAACTATTAATTAGCCTACCCTAACTAATATACTACAGTTACATTAAACTACCAATTATATTAACTAAATTACATATTAAAAACCCTAACCCTACTCAAATTATTTAAATCTACTATTAAACCTTCTAAAAAATTACTAAATTACAAAAAAAAATAAACGCAAAGTTACAAAAAATAAAAAACACTAAATTACGAGAGAGAGAAAAACACATTAGCAAAAATAAAAAAGAATTACTCCTAATCTAATAGCCCTATCAAAATAAAAAAGCCCCCCAAAATAAAAAAATAGCCTACAATAAACTACCAATGGCCCTTAAAAGGGCCTTTTTGGGGCATTTCCCCAAAGAAATCAGCTCTTTTACCTGTAAAAAAAAAATACAAACACCCCCAACAGTAAAACCCACCACCCAACCAACCAACCCCCCAAATAAAAACCCTATCTAAAATAACCTAAGCTCCCCTTTGCCCTGAAAAGGGCATTTGTATGGGCATTGCCTTTAAAAGGGCATTTAGCTCTTTTACTGCCCAGACCCTACTCTAAAAATAAAACCCACCCAAAAAAAACTTAAATAAACCTAACACTAACCCCCGACAAGCCACTTACAGTTATTGAAGTCCTGCTTGAAGGATCCATCCAGCCGGCAGGAAGTTTTCATCCGGGCGGCCTCTTCCATCTTCATCCAGCCAGCGAATTCTTCATCCTGGCGGCTTCTTCTTTCTTCATCCACCCGGCACGGAGCGAGTCCATCCTGAAGACATCCGGCGCTGAGCTCCTCTTCAATACGGTCGCCACCGTAAACTGGATCTTCAATGCAAGTGACATCATCCAAGATGGCGTCCCTTGCATTCCGATTGGCTGAAAGGTTCCAAACAGCCAATAGGATGAGAGCTGCTGAAATCCTATTGGCAGATTGGAACAGCCAAAAGGATGAGAGCTGCTCAAATTTAAAGGGACACTGAACCCAAATTTTTTCTTTCGTGATTCAGATAGTGCATGAAATTTTAAGCAACTTTCTAATTTACTCCTATTATCAAATTTTCTTAATTCTCTTGGTATCATATTTTGAAATGCAAGAATGTAAGTTTAGATGCCGGCACATTTTTGGTGATCAACCTGGTTTGTTCTTGCTGGTTAGTGGATAAATTCATCTACCAATAAAAAAGTGCTGTCCAGAGAACTGAACCAAAAAAAAGCTTAGATGCCTTCTTTTTCAAATAACGATAGCAAGTGAATGAAGAAAAATTGATAATAGGAGTAAATTAGAAAGTTGCTTAAAATAGCATGCTCTATCTGAATCACAAAAGGAAAAATTTGGGTTCAGTGTCCCTTTAATGTTAATTTTATCTTGACTCTTGTCTGACTTCTAGTGGTGTTTCAATTTAAATTTTATTTATCCTATTTCAAAGTATTTTCACATTAGAGTTCCCTGCCTAGACCAAGAACTTGTCCCCAAATATCACTTTCCATCGTAGTTTCTGTTAAAGCTTAATTTGCCATTATAGACACTGTAACAAACAGGGATTTGTTATCATTTTCTATATTGCGATAATGATTTATTCCTTTGATGGTTAATAGCATTTCCTTTAATTCCCTTTTACAGAATTCCCTGTGTGATGTTCCTGGCTCCAACGTGTGTTATACTATTTAACTGCAGATTAATAGCTACTGCAGTTGGTTTTATTTTTCCTTAAGGTATATTCAGTCTCCATAAAATGTCTACTTAATACAGGTGGAAATGCTGCATTTGCGGTATTATATATTTTTACTTAATCGAACATGCTGTGTAGTTAAAGAAGCTAGAGAACTTTATTAGAAACATTTTTTTCAAAATCCAACAATGGAATGGCTTTGAATTATTTGTGCACTGTAGCTTATATTCTGAAGCTTTAGCAGGTGCTGTGAACAGTTCATAGCAACCTATTCACATAATTTATGCAAATCTATGTGGGTACCCTAGAGGTGGATCTCTATTAGGAGATCCAATTAAATGTAATGCAATTTCTACAGGTTACAAAACAAATATTATTTTTTATCTTGGGACTTATTTTATTGGTTATTAAAAAAGCTTCCCCAGTTGCAATTAATGGCTGGTACATAGTAATGCATAACAGTTTCATTTATCAGAATGTATACGGCAAGCCATGGTGTTTCATTACTAAAGTGATGGTAGTATATTTTACCACTTCATAATATAAATCACATAATATTGCCAAGTGAAAAGTCATGAGCGCAGTCTCATCCTGCCACAAGTTTTCTAAAGCACTGAGGAGTCATTTGCAGTTTAATATCCTTAATGTATAGTTAACAAAAATAGTAATGACTAATTTCCTAACATACAGTATGTGACCACATATTAATATTTTAGAAGAGTTAAGGACCACATGTGAATGTATGGTTATTAAACATACAAATAATACTATTTTGTAAAGATGTCCCACGGTACAGGACCAAGTTTAGGAAAGGTTGCAGGGTACCCTCCATCTACTTTTATCACCTTTAGATGCCTGATGGAACAGTGGGTTTATCGCTTAGAAACGCGTTGTATATAGAGAACCCTATGTAGGCTGGTCTCTTTACTACCAACTGTTTTTTTAATCAATTTAATTTTTTATTGAGTCTGGGTTTCCATTCATTGGATGCTGTTATCTATGGCTGTTGAAAACAGTGCCTGTACCCGAGACATGTTCCTGACACTGGAGGTTGACTGTTAATAGCTGTCAATAGCTCAGGTGGTCCCTACTACTAGGTTTGTGAATACATTTCTTGTTACTTTGAGTTAACCTATTTTTAAAATGAATGGACAATGTGGCACTTTCTTGTTTTCCTAGAAAATCTCCTTTTGAATTTTGTTGAAGATAAGAAAAGCTTTCACACAAGGAAATCGTGATTTGGTATTTGACAGAGGCATAACTAGAAACCACAGGGCCCATGTGCAAGAATCTAAGAAGGGCCCCCCCACCCAACCCCCCCCCCCCCACCTCCCCCAAAAAAGTGAATTTGATATATATCTTTTTTATATATATATAATTAAAACACAGAAAAAAATGTGAATCAGATTACATGCATGCAAAAGGAGGTACTCTGTGCCCACAATATGTGAGATGGTCTGATCCACTATTACTGTATATAGTGACACTGTTTAACCCACCAGTACTGTATATAATGAGTCAGTGACACAGTCTGTAATCTGTCGGTGAGATGGCTGGCCTGACCCTACCCGCCCCAGTACTTTATACAGTGACCACAGTAGTCTGTGACATGGTCCAGCCCCCCCCCCCGTACTGTATATAGTGGTACTGTATAGACTGACACTGTTTACCTCCGCCCCCCCCCCCCAAGCTGTAGTAACAAGGTCTGTAATTTGCTGGTTCCACAAACATACACACATACATGCATAAATACACACACAGTCACATACACACATACATGCATAAATACACACATACATGCATAAATACACACACAGTCACATACACACATACATGCATAAATACACACATACATGCATAAATACACACACAGTCACATACACACATACATGCATAAATACACACATACATGCATAAATACACACACAGTCACATACACACATACATGCATAAATACACACATACATGCATAAATACACACATACATGCATAAATACACACATACATGCATAAATACACACACAGTCACATACACACATACATGCATAAATACACACATACATGCATAAATACACACACAGTCACATACATACATACATACACACATACACACACAGTCACATACATACACACATACACACACAGTCACATACATACACACATACACACACACACACATAAACACCAATGGGTAAAACAGAAACACTAACCCCTGTATTCAGAGACACTAGTGAAGCATCATGTCACACTCACTTGATATCAGTGCAGGCAGTGGCAGGTCAACATTTTTTATTGTAAAAAAAAATTATAATATTTTTTTTTTTTAAGTTGGGCCCCCACCCTTGGGGGCCCAGTCGCAATTGCGACCTCTGCACCCCCTGTAGTTTCGCCCCTGATTTGATATAAGAGACTGGCTGTGTGTTGTTGGCTACAACCTTCTCCTTTTTAACCTTATTTTCCTTAATAGAATTTAAAACATAGAATTTGACGGTAGATAAGAACCAAAAAGGCCCATCAAGTCTACCCATATTGCATGTTACTTTTTTCTTAGGATAGCCTTATGCATGTCACAGGCATTTGTTAATTCCTTTACAGTATTTGTGTTTACCACCTCAAATGGAAGTTTAATCCATGAATCCACCACCCTTTCTGTAATTAAAAATGCTTCCTCAAATTTCTCCTGAATCTACTACCCTCTAACTTTTAGATTGTAACACCTTGTTTTGGCATTTATTTTTTTGTGAAAAATGCTTTCAGCTTCTATTTTATTAAGTCCCTTCATATATTTGAAGGTTTCTATCATGTCACCTCTTTGCCTTCTATCCTCTAAACTATACATATTCAGATGACAGAGTCTTTCTTTGTACATTTTATATTTTAGACCATGTACCATTTTAGTAGCCCTCTTTTGGACACTTCTAGTTTATTTATATCTTTCTGAAGATATGAGGGCCTATTTATCAAAGGTCTTGCGGACCTGATCGGACAGTGCGGATCAGGTCCGCAAGACCTTGCTGAATGCGGAGAGCAATACGCTCTCCGCATTCAGCATCGCACCAGCAGCATCGCCCCCTGCAGACTCGCAGCCAATCGGCCGCCAGCAGGGGGGTGTCAATCAACCCGATCGTATTCGATCGGGTTGAATTCCGGCGATTCCTGTCCGCCTGCTCAGAGCAGGTGGACAGGGTTATGAAGCAGCGGACTTTGTGACCGCTGCTTCATAATTGCTGTTTCTGGCGGGTCAGAAGACTCGCCAGAAACACGGGCCCACAAGCTCCGTTCGGAGCTTGATAAATGGGCCCCATGGGCTCCAGAACTGTACACAGTATTCCAGATTTAATGTTACAGAAGTTTGTTTAGATTTAGTTCTGCTTTATCCTGGAGGCCACAGAAGTGATGGTATATATTCTTAGTTTTGCTTTTTCCCAGGGACTGTATAAAAACTAGGGTAGAGAACAGCATCTGACCAATGTCAGTTGACGATTCAAATGAAATGTGATAAACTAGAAAATGCATAAGACATAGCATTTAGGAGTAAATTGCAAAAGCACAATATTACTGAAAGGGTGTTTAGGGCTTCCGAAGTACTTGTTATTCAATGAAATATGCATAAAACTAGATTAAGTATTTAATGGACAATTTGCTGAAAACACTTTATCAGCCAAATGAAAGAGTAGCATTTAGCATGTTGACATTTGTACTACCTGAATACAAATAAATATTAAATAAAAGCTTTATACATTTAAATTTAAACTTATTTACCGGTATCAGTTGTGTAATCCTACTAATGCTTATTAACTTATAGGTACTTAAAATAGTATAAAGTCAATATCAGCCAATTAGAATTAGGAAGAAGTACACAACTGACACACCCACATTCATTCTAATTTAAATTGAAACAGCTTTTACTTTATTTTTAGTACAGTGTTCAGATAAATAAAAATAATGAATACATAGTTCATACCTCAAATATGTATTTGTAATGATATTCATTATTTTATATCCCTAAATGAATATCATAATTTCATCTTCCCGATAGACTATTTTATCTTGTATGGATTTTGTTTTGATTATTATAGTGTCTGGACTTGATTCGATAACCTGGAATATCTAAGAAAGATGGCATTGGTTGTACTAACTAATGGGCATTTAGATTATAATTTACTCATTCTAGTAAAGTCTCATTTAGGTATTTTATATTCATTGGATGTTTATTGATGTATTGAAATGGCAGTCAGTAAAGATGTAGGCCAAACTAGTCACTATGGCCCATATTTATCAAGGTCTGTCGGACCTGATCCGACAGTGCGGATCAGGTCCGACAGACCTCGCTGAATACGGTGAGCAATATACTCACCGTATTCAGCATTGCACCACGATCGGGTTGATTTCCAGCGATGTCTGTCCGCCTGCTCAGAGCAGGCGGACAGGTTATGGAGCAGCAGTCTTTGTGACTGCTGCTTCATAACTGCTGTTTCTGGTGAACCATTCGGAGCTTGATAAATATGCCCCTATGTCTCTCCATCTACATATGGCATTGAAAGACTGTTAACCTGTATTTACTTTCTGGTCTCTAGTATCTGTCTGCAGAATGGTCTGGTTTGCTTTTCAAAGATTCTGTGCCATTTCCTGATAGCTGTAAGTACGGCCACGGGTTTATTTATTCTCGTGAGGGCTGATACGATTGTTATGCAAAGAAGCAATGCTCAATGTCCTGAGGGCCATCAATTACATCTAAATGGTGATCAGGGCACCCTAAATGAATGAGACATTTTATTGGAACCACAAACTATTTTACTCAAACAATGTACAACGGGTTTGTAATCATAAGCAGTATCAATGGACCTCGCTAACATGAGCTCACAACTTGATATTACAAGTCTATAGTAAATCAGATTTACAAGAGAAGGTTTAGTGTAGCCAACATTGCTCTAGCTCACTCATTACTTTCAATATTGTGACCGCACTCAATAGCATTGATATTACAAGTTGAAACTTATCGGTTGCGCTTGATCGAAAGCCTCAATAGAGCTAGAAGTTTAAGGGTTAAAAAAATAATCACAAAACACATCTAAAACATTAAAATTAAGTATTACACCCATATACAGCAATTATTTTTACAGATGTATATATAGAAATATCTATTTAAAAAGAAAAATAATATTTTCCTCTAAGTAAAGAACATAGGAATGTGAAGTATTCCTAATGCACCTTCGGCTTTAGCGCAGATGATCTAGCACAGTTTGGGTTAGCGCACAAGTAATAAAAGGAAATTTCTTTCTTTAGCACGCTCTCATAGAAGTCTAAGAGGGGAAGGAGTTAGCTCAGTCGCAATATCTTAAGTCCTGAAGTTATCGCACCTGAATCTTTCGCTCGTACTTGTTCTTGCATAAATAACTTAATAATAAGAACTTAATAATGGCCTTCTGGAGGAGTTGCAATTCACTCTGATAGTGCGGATGAACATAAAGAAACGCAGTAGGAGTTACTGAAGGACTAAGTAATATATTATGTAAATATAAGTTTGTTGTAATGTTTGAATAGCATAAAATATGGTAACAACTGATGAGTATTTTCAACACAGGCATAACTAGAACTCACTGGGCCTCAGGGTAAAGTCTTTGTCAGGGCCCCACTCATTTAAACAGCACTGCATACTTTTATAATAGCATATACCATTTTCAACAAACATTGTTTCAAGCAGTAAACATATGTAAAAAAGCATTAACCCATAAGCATTAAATAAATGTAAGATATTCACTTTTACATTTCTGGATAATTCATTTTTAAAGATATACAGGGAATTACAATTCTAAATAATGGAAGTGCCAGGAGTCTGGATAGTCTAAGGAAAAAGGATACTTTCTCCGTCAGCATATCTGTCCCCAATTGGCCATGACATTGGAGATAAGATAAAGCTATTGCAAAACAATCCAAAGTATTGCTAAGAGTGCCAAGCCTTGTCTATTCCTTGACTACTTCCACGAAGGCAAGTGATGAGGTTGAGTTTGGCCATTGAAAAACAACTTCAGCAAGCACAGTGTTAAATTCAGCATACACATTCTGCAATGATGATTAGTATGTTCTGTCCCTTTAAAGGTACATTATACACAAGATTCTTCTTTGCATATTTTTTTTGTAGATGATCCATTTATATAGCCCATCTTGGTGTGTGTTTGTAAAAATTTATAGTTTTGCTTATTTTTAAATAACATTGTGCTGTTTTGCAGACTCCTAACCAAGCCCCAAAGTTTTAGATGTTTACTGATGTATACAGATTTCAGACTGTTTTACGCTGGATATTTATATCAGTATCTTTGCATATTATTCTTTATAGTAGTGTCTATTACATACAGTTATATAAATATTGGTGTATACTGCCCCTTTAAGTACTAAACTGCAAAATAAAAAAACAATAGAACTGTCACTTTTTATTGATGATTTGCAAAATTCTATGCAATGTAAACCCTGCTGAATACTTTTACTGGATTGGGCCACTTGTGGCTTGCTGTTGGGAGAGTGGGACAACCACTGCAATCAAGGTAGGCCTGTAACGGCTTGTTTCTCTTCACAAATAGAGCGGTGAGAATACAGCTTAAAGGGACAATCCAGACAAAATTGGAATCCACATGGATGCATTTCAGTTTTGAATAGAAACATTTTTTTAAAGGGACATTAAACACTTTATGATGGTAATATAAAATGATACATTGTATATAATAAAACAAGTCTGCAATATACCTGTACTTTCATTATTTATTTTGTCCTCTTTGCCTGTAATTCCATTCTGAAATTGTGAGCTTTTCAGTTCCTGTTAGAAATGGAAGTGCAGAACACTTAAATCCAGCACAACCATTGGCTGCACACTCTAGTGACCTATTTATAACGGACCCTAATTGGCCACAGCAGAGAAGGTAACACAAGTTACAACATGGCTGCTCCCAGTGTTTTATAGACGCTAAAACTTTGCACTTATTTTGTCACTTTTTAAACAACTAATGAAACTTTAAAAAATACATCTACATGTTAGTCATGGACTAATTTTTTCTTTGAATGAATCATTCTATCTAGCATGTATTTAGTGTTTAATGTCCCTTTAATATACTTGTATTAGTAAAAATGCTTCTAATAAAATCTTAGCTGTTACAAAAGTGTATTTAATTATAAACCGTGCACCAGCATTTTAAGCACAGCACTTGTTCAGAGAGTATAAGGTGGTAATTACTCACTTTGTTAAATGTGTTAATTGCTGAGATAATACAAACCCCACTGGTGTTCTGAGCTGCTGCAGTATTTAAAATCTGAGTGCACTCAGAATATCTAGCTCTGCTTCACATGAATGTGTAAATAAAAATGTTAACACTAAAACAGTGATAACTTTTACTAGAAGCATGTTTGCCAAAACATTTATATTGTAAATATGTGTCTATTCAAAAAATGAATCCATCTATGTGGATTTAAATTTTGACCGTAATGCCCCTTTAATACAGCTTTTACCTTTTTTACACTATATATTTTTTTTAATATACTTAAAGTGAATGTCAATTTTCATGTGAAAGTGCCCATTTTTTAAAAAAAACTATTAAAAACAGGGGCATTTTCATTCATTCTTTTTAAAAATACCTTGCTTTTCTGAAACGCCGGATCGCCGTTCTGAAATGATGCCCCGCCCGCTTCTTCCTGGTTTACTTACCCAGCAATGACAAAACCTGCTTCCTCCAATCACGGCGTTGCCTCAGGCAATGATTCCCCCGTGGGGGGGGGGGGGGGAAGACGTGATTGGAGGATGCTGAAATAGTCATTGCTGACATATGAAGAGGCTTGCGAAGGGCTGGTGAAGCACTGGAGCGGCTTCAAGAAGAAAAGGTAAGTATATATTTTTTAGAAAACAGCTGAAATGTCAATTTTCATGAATGAAAGTGCCCTTGTTTTTAATAGTTCATCATGTCCCAAAATCAAATAATTGTCTCATAATAAGAATCAAGAAAAATCCATACAGAGCATTAAACGCCTCAAATAATCCTTCATAAAACAGGGGACTCAAACACATTTTCTTTCTTATATTGCCACATTACAGCCTATAACTGGTGCAGATATGCCCAACATCAATGCAGCTAGGAGTTTTTTAGAAGTTGAAAAGTGAATAGTTACTGATTATTTGGAGACATGTTCCAGTTCTTTTTCTATATCTGCAATCTGGATAGCTAATGAGCAATATATATAGATATAGATATGTATACAAAATTCATTAAAATTATGGTGGAGATAAAAGTTTGAGATTAAAATCCTCCATGTCTCAAAAGTAAATCAATAAGAATTTTTTTGCATAGAAAATTAGCACATCTAGGCAAGTATCCCCACTTGCTTTTCTCCAGTAAAACTCCATATACATTGTTACCAATGCACAGGAGGATTCTGGGTAAGAAATGAAAATTAGATATGCAAAATCTCAGAATTTTTGCTTCAAATACTGTGGGCCCCCTAAAAGGCCCTTTGCCTTAGACCCCTGAGACCCCTGTAGTTACATCCCTGATTTTTAGATAATGGTAAAAAACCTCTTAAAATTACACTTTTCAGATAGAGCATACAATTTTAAGAAACATTTACTTTTACTATCAAATTTACTTTGTTATTTTTTTATCCTTAGTTGAAAAGCATACCTAGGTAGGTTTAGGAGCAGCAGTGCACTGATGAGAAGTAGCTGGTGAATGGGGCTTACACACATATGCCGCTTGTCATTGACTCACCAGATGTCTTCAGCTAGGCCCCAGTAGTACATTGATGTTTTGGAGCTGACTTTAACTTTATGGGGTAGATTTACCAAGCAGCGGATGCTGCTATCTACCCCCGTACTTTCCGGCTCGCCGGAAATGTAAGTTATGAAGCAGCAGTCATAAGACCGCTGCTCCTTAACTCGTCCTCCACCTCAGCAATCAGGAGACGATCGGGTTGATTGACACTCCCTGCTAGCGGCCGATTGGCCATGAATGTGCAGGAGGCGGCATTGCACAAGCATTTAACCAGAAATGCCTGTGCAATGATAAATGCCGACAACGTATGCTGACGGTATTTATCGATGTGCGGCAGACAGGATCTGCTACAGAGGATAATCTCCGCCCGCACATTGATAGATTTACCCCTATGTTTAAAGGGATACTAACACAATTTTTTTCCTTACTGAATCAGATAGAGCATGTAATTTTAAGCAACTTTCTAATTTACTCCTAATATCAATTTTCTTCATTCTCATGCTATCTTTATTTGAAAAAGCAGGAATGTAAACTTAAGAGCCAGATAGTGATGTCGCGAACCTAAAAATTTCGGTTCGCGAACGGCGGACTCGAACTTCCGCTATTGTTCGCGAACCGGCGAACCGCGATTGACTTCAATAGGCAGGCGAACTTTAAAACTCACAAGGACTGTTTCTGGCCACAATAGTAATAGAAAAGTTGTTTCAAGGGGACTAACACCTGGACTGTGGCATGCTGGAGGGGGATCCATGGCAAAACTCCCACGGAAAATTACATAGTTGATGCAGAGTCTGCTTTTAACCCCTAAAGGGCCTAAATCACCTAACATTAATAAATTGTTTGCAATAACGATGGAAAATGAAATTAGATTAAACTTGCAATTAGCAAACTAATGTAAAAGTTTTTTTTATTTTTTTAAATAATGTTAAACAAACAGGTATGAGTGGTTGCACAGAGCAATTAATCACAGTATATGCTTGCTGTTGGCCTGGCACACAGGGCTGATGGTAAATGTAATTAGATTTAAACTTGCAATTAGCAAACTAATGTAAAAGTTTTTTGTTTTTTTTATTTAAAATAATGTTAAACCACCAGATATGAGTGGTTGCACAGAGCAATTAATAACAGTATATGCTTGCTGTAGGCCTGGCACACAGACCTGATGGAAAATAAAATTAGATTAAACTTGCAATTAGCAAACTAATGTAAAAGTTTATTTTATTTTATTATTTAAAATAATGTAAAACCACCAGATATGAGTGGTGGCAGTGAGCAAGTTGGCACAATATATGCTGTGAGGCTCACACACAGGCTGGTGGCAGGCAGGCAAATGCAAAAAATCCATAATTTATGTAAGAACTTACCTGATAAATTCATTTCTTTCATATTAGCAAGAGTCCATGAGCTAGTGACGTATGGGATATACATTCCTACCAGGAGGGGCAAAGTTTCCCAAACCTCAAAATGCCTACAAATACACCCCTCACCACACCCACAATTCAGTTTAACGAATAGCCAAGAAGTGGGGTGATAAAAAAGTGCGAAAGCATATAAAATAAGGAATTGGAATAATTGTGCTTTATACAAAATCATAACCACCACAAAAAAAGGGCGGGCCTCATGGACTCTTGCTAATATGAAAGAAATGAATTTATCAGGTAAGTTCTTACATAAATTATGTTTTCTTTCATGTAATTAGCAAGAGTCCATGAGCTAGTGACGTATGGGATAATGATTACCCAAGATGTGGATCTTTCCACACAAGAGTCACTAGAGAGGGAGGGATAAAATAAAGACAGCCAATTCCTGCTGAAAATAATCCACACCCAAAATAAAGTTTAACGAAAAACATAAGCAGAAGATTCAAACTGAAACCGCTGCCTGAAGTACTTTTCTACCAAAAACTGCTTCAGAAGAAGAAAATACATCAAAATGGTAGAATTTAGTAAAAGTATGCAAAGAGGACCAAGTTGCTGCTTTGCAAATCTGATCAACCGAAGCTTCATTCCTAAACGCCCAGGAAGTAGAAACTGACCTAGTAGAATGAGCTGTAATTCTCTGAGGCGGAGTTTTACCCGACTCAACATAGGCAAGATGAATTAAAGATTTCAACCAAGATGCCAAAGAAATGGCAGAAGCTTTCTGGCCTTTTCTAGAACCGGAAAAGATAACAAATAGACTAGAAGTCTTTCGGAAAGATTTAGTAGCTTCAACATAATATTTCAAAGCTCTAACAACATCCAAAGAATGCAACGATTTCTCCTTAGAATTCTTAGGATTAGGACATAATGAAGGAACCACAATTTCTCTACTAATGTTGTTGGAATTCACAACTTTAGGTAAAAATTCAAAAGAAGTTCGCAACACCGCCTTATCCAGATGAAAAATCAGAAAAGGAGACTCACAAGAAAGAGCAGATAATTCAGAAACTCTTCTGGCAGAAGAGATGGCCAAAAGGAACAAAACTTTCCAAGAAAGTAATTTAATGTCCAATGAATGCATAGGTTCAAACGGAGGAGCTTGAAGAGCCCCCAGAACCAAATTCAAACTCCAAGGAGGAGAAATTGACTTAATGACAGATTTTATACGAACCAAAGCTTGTACAAAACAATGAATATCAGGAAGAATAGCAATCTTTCTGTGAAAAAGAACAGAAAGAGCAGAGATTTGTCCTTTCAAGGAACTTGCGGACAAACCTTTATCTAAACCATCCTGAAGAAACTGTAAAATTCTCGGTATTCTAAAAGAATGCCAAGAAAAATGATGAGAAATACACCAAGAAATATGTCTTCCAGACTCTATAATATATCTCTCTAGATACAGATTTACGAGCCTGTAACATAGTATTAATCACAGAGTCAGAGAAACCTCTTTGACGAAGAATCAAGCGTTCTCCATACCTTTAAATTTAAGGATTTCAGATCCTGATGGAAAAAAGGACCTTGTGACAGAAGGTCTGGTCTTAACGGAAGAGTCCACGGTTGGCAAGAGGCCATCCGGACAAGATCCGCATACCAAAACCTGTGAGGCCATGCCGGAGCTACCAGCAGAACAAACGAGCATTCCTTCAGAATCTTGGAGATTACTCTTGGAAGAAGAACTAGAGGCGGAAAGATATAGGCAGGATGATACTTCCAAGGAAGTGATAATGCATCCACTGCTTCCGCCTGAGGATCCCGGGATCTGGACAGATACCTGGGAAGTTTCTTGTTTAGATGGGACGCCATCAAATCTATTTCTGGAAGTTCCCACATTTGAACAATCTGAAGAAATACCTCTGGGTGAAGACACCATTCGCCCGGATGTAACGTTTGGCGACTGAGATAATCCACTTCCCAATTGTCTACACCTGGGATATGAACCGCAGAGATTAGACAGGAGCTGGATTCCGCCCAAACCAAAATTCGAGATACTTCTTTCATAGCCAGAGGACTGTGAGTCCCTCCTTGATGATTGATGTATGCCACAGTTGTGACATTGTCTGTCTGAAAACAAATGAACGATTCTCTCTTCAGAAGAGGCCAAAACTGAAGAGCTCTGAAAATTGCACGGAGTTCCAAAATATTGATCGGTAATCTCACCTCCTGAGATTCCCAAACTCCTTGTGCCGTCAGAGATCCCCACACAGCTCCCCAACCTGTGAGACTTGCATCTGTTGAAATTACAGTCAAGGTCGGAAGCACAAAAGAAGCCCCCTGAATTAAACGATGGTGATCTGTCCACCACGTTAGAGAGTGTCGAACAATCGGTTTTAAAGATATTAATTGAGATATCTTTGTGTAATCCTTGCACCATTGATTCAGCATACAAAGCTGAAGAGGTCGCATGTGAAAACGAGCAAAGGGGATCGCGTCCGATGCAGCAGTCATAAGACCTAGAATTTCCATGCATAAGGCTACCGAAGGGAATGATTATGACTGAAGGTTTCGACAAGTTGCAATCAGTTTTAGACGTCTCTTGTCTGTTAAAGACAGAGTCATGGACACTGAATCTATCTGGAAACCCAGAAAGGTTACCCTTGTCTGAGGAATCAATGAACTTTTTGGAAAATTGATCCTCCAACCATGATCTTGAAGAAACAACACAAGTCGATTCGTATGAAATTCTGCTAAATGTAAAGACTGAGCAAGTACCAAGATATCGTCCAAATAAGGAAATACCACAATACCCTGTTCTATGATTACAGACAGAAGGGCACCGAGAACCTTTGTAAAAATTCTTGGAGCTGTAGCTAGGCCAAACGGCAGAGCCACAAACTGGTAATGCTTGTCCAGAAAAGAGAATCTCAGGAACTGATAATGATCTGGATGAATCGGAATATGCAGATATGCATCCTGTAAATCTATTGTGGACATATAATTCCCTTGCTGAACAAAAGGCAAGATAGTCCTTACAGTTACCATCTTGAACGTTGGTATCCTTACATAACGATTCAATATTTTTAGATCCAGAACTGGTCTGAAGGAATTCTCCTTCTTTGGTACAATGAAGAGATTTGAATAAAACCCCATCCCCTGTTCCTGAACTGGAACTGGCATAATTACTCCAGTCAACTCTAGATCTGAAACACAATTCAGAAATGCTTGAGCTTTTACTGGATTTACTGGGACACGGGAAAGAAAAAATCTCTTTGCAGGAGGTCTCATCTTGAAACCAATTCTGTACCCTTCTGAAACAATGTTCTGAATCCAAAGATTGTGAACAGAATTGATCCAAATTTCTTTGAAAAAACGTAACCTGCCCCCTACCAGCTGAGCTGGAATGAGGGCCGCACCTTCATGTGGACTTAGAAGCAGGCTTTGCCTTTCTGGCTGGCTTGGATTTATTCCAGATTGGAGATGGTTTCCAAACTGAAACTGCTCCTGAGGATGAAGGATCAGACTTTTGTTCTTTGTTGAAACGAAAGGAACGAAAACGATTATTAGCCCTGTTTTTACCTTTAGATTTTTTATCCTGTGGTAAAAAAGTTCCTTTCCCACCAGTAACAGTTGAAATAATAGAATCCAACTGAGAACCAAATAATTTGTTACCCTGGAAAGAAATGGAAAGTAGAGTTGATTTAGAAGCCATATCAGCATTCCAAGTCTTAAGCCATAAAGCTCTTCTAGCTAAAATAGCTAGAGACATAAACCTGACATCAACTCTGATAATATCAAAGATGGCATCACAGATAAAATTATTAGCATGCTGAAGAAGAATAATAATATCATGAGAATCATGATGTGTTACTTGTTGCGCTAAAGTTTCCAACCAAAAAGTTGAAGCTGCAGCAACATCAGCCAAAGATATAGCAGGTCTAAGAAGATTACCTGAACACAGATAAGCTTTTCTTAGAAAGGATTCAATTTTCCTATCTAAAGGATCCTTAAAGGAAGTACCATCTGACGTAGGAATAGTAGTACGTTTAGCAAGGGTAGAAATAGCTCCATCAACTTTAGGGATTTTGTCCCAAAATTCTAATCTGTCAGACGGCACAGGATATAATTGCTTAAAACGTTTAGAAGGAGTAAATGAATTACCCAATTTATCCCATTCTTTGGAAATTACTGCAGAAATAGCATTAGGAACAGGAAAAACTTCTGGAATAACCACAGGAGATTTAAATACCTTATCCAAACGTTTAGAATTAGTATCAAGAGGACCAGAATACTCTATTTCTAAAGCAATTAGAACTTCTTTAAGTAAAGAACGAATAAATTCCATTTTAAATAAATATGAAGATTTATCAGCATCAACCTCTGAGACAGAATCCTCTGAACCAGAAGAGTCATCAGAATCAGAATGATGATGTTCATTTAAAAATTCATCTGTAGGGAGAGAAGTTTTAAAAGATTTTTTACGTTTACTAGAAGGAGAAATAACAGACATAGCCTTCTTTATGGATTCAGAAACAAAATCTCTTATGTTATCAGGAACATTCTGCACCTTAGATGTTGAAGGAACTGCAACAGGCAATGGTACTTTACTAAAGGAAATATTATCTGCATTAACAAGTTTGTCATGACAATCAATACAAACAACAGCTGGAGGAATAGCTACCAAAAGTTTACAGCAGATACACTTAGCTTTGGTAGATCCAGCACTAGACAGCGATTTTCCTGTAGTATCTTCTGACTCAGATGCAACATGAGACATCTTGCAATATGTAAGAGAAAAAACAACATATAAAGCAAAATTGATCAAATTCCTTAAATGACAGTTTCAGGAATGGGAAAAAATGCCAAAGAACAAGCTTCTAGCAACCAGAAGCAATGAAAAATGAGACTTAAATAATGTGGAGACAAAAGCGACGCCCATAATTTTTTAGCGCCAAATAAGACGCCCACATTATTTGGCGCCTAAATGCTTTTGGCGCCAAAAATGACGCCACATCCGGAACGCCGACATTTTTGGCGCAAAATAACGTCAAAAAATGACGCAACTTCCGGCGACACGTATGACGCCGGAAACGGAAAATAATTTTTGCGCCAAAAAAGTCCGCGCCAAGAATGACGCAATAAAATGAAGCATTTTCAGCCCCCGCGAGCCTAACAGCCCACAGGGAAAAAGAGTCAAATTTTTGAAGGTAAGAAAAAATGATTAAATCAAATGCATTATCCCAAATATGAAACTGACTGTCTGAAAAATAAGGAAAGTTGAACATTCTGAGTCAAGGCAAATAAATGTTTGAATACATATATTTAGAACTTTATAAACAAAGTGCCCAACCATAGCTTAGAGTGTCACAGAAAATAAGATTTACTTACCCCAGGACACTCATCTACATGTTTGTAGAAAGCCAAACCAGTACTGAAACGAGAATCAGCAGAGGTAATGGTATATATAAGAGTATATCGTCGATCTGAAAAGGGAGGTAAGAGATGAATCTCTACGACCGATAACAGAGAACCTATGAAATAGACCCCGTAGAAGGAGATCACTGCATTCAAATAGGCAATACTCTCCTCACATCCCTCTGACATTCACTGCACGCTGAGAGGAAAACCGGGCTCCAACTTGCTGCGGAGCGCATATCAACGTAGAATCTAGCACAAACTTATTTCACCACCTCCATCGGAGGCAAAGTTTGTAAAACTGAATTGTGGGTGTGGTGAGGGGTGTATTTGTAGGCATTTTGAGGTTTGGGAAACTTTGCCCCTCCTGGTAGGAATGTATATCCCATACGTCACTAGCTCATGGACTCTTGCTAATTACATGAAAGAAAAAAACGACTGGAGTTCTAGCACTATGCAAAAAAAATATAAAAAAATTTTAGCCCTGAAAAGGGCTTTTTGGGGTGCTGTCCTTTCAGCAGAGATCAGATGAGTCCTTCAGGACTTTAGTAGAGACTGAATAGACTAGCCTAGCTATGAATTTCCATATAAAATCAGGAGCTGCAACAATAAACCTCCTCTCTCTTCAAAAGCTGCATCACAATGATTCTAAAATGGCTGCTGCCCGGGACCTGGGAGGGTCTGGAAGGGAGTGTCTGCTGCTGATTGGCTGTAATGTGTCTGCAGACTGTGAGATACGGGGTCAAAGTTTACTCAATGATGACTAATAGGGGCGGATCGAACATCGCATATGTTCGCCCGCTGCGGCGAACTCGAACAAGCTATGTTCGCAGGGAACCGTTCGTGGGCGAACAGTTCGGGACATCACTAGATCCAGATCATTTTTGGTTCAGCACCTTGGTAGTGCTTTCTGATTAGTGGCTAAATGTAGCAAACCAATCAGCAAGCTCTACCCAGGTGCTGAACCAAAATTGGGCCGGCTGCTTACATTACATTCCTGCATTTTCAACTTAAAATAGCAAGAGAACGAAGAAAAATTGATAATAGAAGCAAATTAGAAAGTTGCTTAAAATTGCATGCTCTATTTGAATCATGAAAGAAAACATTTGGGTTTAGTATCCCTTTAATGTTTTAGAAGGGGTTTAGCAAGTAGTTATATGTAAGCAATAGTGCAATAAAAAAAACTTTATTTCCCTTTGGATAACATATTTCTGAAGGATTAGATAATACAGTTAGAAAATTTGCCTCCCTCTCTATTTTTTATTAGACATACTTAATAAATGTATTAGTTTTTCCTTCTTTCTTTTTAGATCATAATCTACACTATACTCCAGACACTGAACAGAGCTACCAATCATCCTGCAAATTATTGTTCTGTTTTTCCTCGTTCAACTCTTTACTTCCTAATCATGCTCTTAATTCCAGGTATAATAGTTGCCCCCCCCCCCACCACATGTGACCCTCCAATTGCAACCTTCCCGTTGCTTCTCCACCACCTGCTAATTGTCCCACCCCCCATGTGACACTGTGTAATTTTCCCCTTTAACCACCACCAACTCCCTATGCACCACAGGCCTGACCCATCTGGCTCAACCCAGCCCATAACACACACTGTCCTGCCACAGTACACCCGGCCCCGCATCTCTTGCAAACCCACCCGCAACCTCAAATAAATGCCCCCTATTTATTCTTTGTGGGCTTGACATTCAACATAAGTACCACACTTGACATTGAAAATAATTACCACAGTACCCAGTCGGGCGTACTCATAACCTACTAATAACAACAACAACAACAATGAAGAGAACAAGTATTATTATTTTTATCATTATTATTATTAGTAGTATTACTAGTATTATTATTATATTTAGTTTCCTCAACTATATACTGGAGATAATGATGTTTTTCTTAGCTATCCTGATAACCACCTTGCTGTCTCTGTAGGCTGCTCCAGGATATCAAAATTGTTAATAGCTACTGCTGCAGACTGGTTATCATTTGGACCACACATTGTACCAATAGAGGAAACAGGACAGCTGGGGAACTGGCCTAGATTTTTGGAGCCTGACAGCATTACCAAAGAAACCAAAATTTTATTATAACCAAAACACGAGACAGACACAGTTGCTAGAATTAGAGCCCCATAAATGTTTATTCTATGCTTTAATTAAAAATCAGTGTTCCCTCTTATCAGATTGATCTGACTAACTTTATTATTCTGCTACAAGGTCTAGTGACATTCATTCATAAGCTTGGTGTCGTGTTTCTTACTAAGTCTGCGCCTTGCGTAACCATGGAGACTGTGTAAGAAGGAATGATGTTCATAGGTGATTTTAGGACATGCTGTTTGGATTTTTTTGTGTGTGTAATTGCAAATACACATTATCAGCTACAGCTTCAGTTCTAGATTTTGTGAAACTGTTTTAAAATCTTGGTATATTTTAATGTTAATAACAGCATTTCTGAAGTTTGTTGAAAACAACAAATAACAATGAAAAAAAAGAGGTTAAATGAAAATATTACAGACAAGCATAATCAAAAGAGCAATAGATAACAGCGTTTTTGGTAGAAGATGAAGTATTCTGAAATATTTTGCTTTTGAAAAATCACTAGTTTATTTTGTTTTCTTTTCTGACAAAGTATGGTAATAAAGCGTATACTATAATATTATTGTGATTATATTAAACTAAAAAAATATTTATTTGAGTTACTTATCTTATTTAATGAAAAAAAATAAAACGGATATGAAACAGTACGCCTTTAGATATGTGATATCTGGATTAGCTGACAAGATCTTCAGAAAATGCAAGAACTCTAAAAAATTAAAAACTAACGTTTAGCAATCTGCCTCTTAATACAATTTTTTAATTTAATTCTTGAATTTTTGGGATTGGAAAGTACAGTATTCTGGTATTTAGGAATAGGGATTCTCTCGGCACTTCTATCATCGTGATCAGGAGTTAAGTATTTACAAGCAGAAATAGAAAATCTCTACCAAGAACAAACAGCTCAGTAGCTTGTTCTATAGCGAGTTACCACCTGGGAGCAGCCTCTCTTAGCCCAGTTGTGCTTTTCACAGAGAAGAACGTTCCTTAATTATATCAGTCTGATCCCACCTTACAAAGTCAGTCCAGCCCCCAAATTCCCCAAATTCCAAGCACATTGGGCAGGAAGTCCACGTGTGTTTCCCCCCCATCACCCTTAGTATTTGCCATTTAGTATTTTTTGCTTAAAACTGTGATCTTTTTACAAATACAGAAAGGTGGCAAAGAGAGATCCTGTTCTTTACAGTGAATCTTATTCTGTAGAGTGAGGTTTTGCAGTCTGTAGCGTAGTCTTTTGGAATCATAGTCTATACAGTGGGGTTTTGAAATCTGTAGAGTGGGTTTTTGAAATTGCAGTCTCTATAGTGGGGTTTTGAAATCTGTACAGTGGGGTTTTGAAATCAAAGTCTATACAGTTGTTTTTTTAAAATGTGGTCTGTACAGTTGTTTTTGAAAACAGTGAGTTCTGCAACTTTGGACTATCTTTAAAACCTGTCCAGCAGTTTCACGATTTACAGAGTAAGAATTGTTAAAATCCCATTTTAGAAGTTGAGATAAGTTACAGCCACTATCTTCTTATTTAAATTTTTTTTTTTTTTAAATAGTTTATTTACTTTTCAGCAGTATAGACAAATTATAGTAGAGCACAATCGCTCAAGTTGTGCACCACGCAGGGTAAATCAAAACCTGTACAGAACCTCATAAAGATGTGACTACACCAACAGTAATGCGAAAAGTCTTACTTTCAGAAATACTTGTATAACGAAAAATTGAAAGAAAAACTGTATGTATACTGCACATTTTCTGTTATAACGAAACATACAAAAAAAGAAAGAAAACACACATGGGAGAGAAAAAAAAAAAAAAAAGGGAAAAACCCCCTTCTCCCCCTCTCCTCCGTCGCACGCCCGCCGGCCGTTGGACCCGTATCCTTCAATACCAAGCTACTGGAAATATTTCCCTCAATATAAAGCCTTCGAAGAACTCTGTTTAATGAAACGCTTTGGTGAGGATATATTGTATAGGGAGGGGATATGCCTGAATGATTTTCCCCCATTTATTAAAGAAACTTTGTATTTGTTTATTATGTAGTTTTGAACTATTATGTTGTTCAAAAATAATCTGTTGTTTCACAGCCTCCAGAAATAGACTAAAGGAAGGAAGTTTCCTATGTTTCCAGTTTCTTAATATTAGGTTACGCCCAATTAATATAATGGTATTAATCAGATACGAGTTCGGACCTCCTACACTTAAAAAAAAGATGATTTTGGGCTCAAGGAAAAAATCCTTGCAGCCGAATTTACTGAGCCAGAACTTGACTTTCTGCCAGAATTGCCTTACTTTTGGACAATACCAAAAGCAATGGATCAAATCTGCCCTAGGCATAGAGCATTTATAGCAAAGGCCCAACTTATCCTGTGACCAAAAGGCAAGTCTTCTTGGTGAAATATAAGCGTTGTTAATTAGTTTTAAATGTGATTCGTGCCAGGAGGAACGGAGGGGTGCCTCAATCAGCCATTTTATACTTTTCTTGATGTAATTATGGTTAATTTCTTCAAAATGTGTTGACCAATATGATATATATTGATCAAAATTTAATTGACCTTGCTTTGCCAGTAAGATTTTATATAAGAGTGAGATCGAATGATTTCCTTGTTTATACAACTTGATATACCCTCCGATATCTGCAAAGCATTCTGACCAGCTTCCTAATTGTAATTTCTTGTTTAGGAAATGACGCAACTGTAAATAGGCAAAGAAATACTTGTTAGGGAGGTTAAATTCATTGGCAATATTTTCAAAAGTTCTTATGTTAAGCCGCTCATCCAAGAGTTGTGTTAGCTTAGAGAGCCCTCTATTATCCCAATCAATAAATGGCTTATAGTAACATCCAGGTGGGAACTCAGGATTTCCTCTAATCGGTAAAAAAAAGAGACATATGATAATTGATCTTAAGACATTTACATAGCAGTTGCCAGGCTTTAACCACATTATATATACTAGTGGACATTTTGATATTGGCTGGGAGCTGTGCACCAGTGCAGTGTAGAATAGCTTTACATGAGAACGGCTGTATAAAGTTCTCTTCTAGACTTATGTTAGTCAACACCTCAGAGGAGTGCAACCAATCGACCCCATATCGAGCTAAAATAGCTATATTATATAACTTGATATCTGGGAAGGCTAAGCCACCAAACTCTTTCTGCTGGGATAGTTTTTTAATTGCAATCATCTGCCTCGACTTACTCCAAAAAAACTTGGCACATGCTTGATTGAATAGTTTAATATATTTTGCCTTAATAAATAAAGGAAGGTTATTCATTACATAGATTATCTGGGGGAATAGGATCGTTTTTATCATTGTAATTTTAGCTGATAGAGAGATTGGAAACAATGCCCAGCGCTGAAGCTTAGCTTTGATACTTGAAAAGAAGGGGGCAAAGTTAAGTCTGTACCAGCTGTTTGGGTCTCTATGCAATATGATTCCTAGGTATCTAAAACTCTCAACCTCTTTTAGGTTATATTGACGCCTACTATCTTTATTTTTATATATCCATAAAATCTCTGATTTGGTAGTGTTTACCCTGTATCCTGAAATTCTACTAAATAATTCTAGGGCACCAAACGCTATGGGTATATTTTTATGTGTTTGTTTGAAGTATAAAAGTAAGTCATCAGCATATAGCGACAACACTAATTTCTGGTCCCCGATATTTATCCCCTCTAGTTCTTGTCTCAGGTAAATTGCTAAAGGTTCAATGGCCAAGTTGAATAACAGGGGGGAAAGTGGACATCCCTGGCGTGTACCTTTCTCCCTTTTAAAAAAAGGTGTTTGGATATTATTGACCACTATAGAAGAAATTGGGTAATTGTATATGACACTAAAAACGCACATAGTAGCTTAAGAGCTTTAAGATTGGTCACTGGAATCTGAGCAAAAAAAAAAAAAAAAAAATAGAACCCAAGCATTGCCTCAGAGACTAAAGAGTAACAAGGATAAAAGAAAGTCCGGGTATATATTAGACTCATACAGGCCCATTTATCAAGCTCCGTACGGAGCTTGAAGGGCCGTGTTTCTGGCGAGTCTTCAGACTCGCCAGAAACACAAGTTATGAAGCAACGGTCTAAAGACCGCTGCTCCATAACCCTGTCCGCCTGCTCTGAACAGGCGGACAGGAATCGCCGGACATCAACCTGATCGAATACGATCGGGTTGATTGACAGCTCCCTGCTGGCGGCCGATTGGCCGCGAGTCAGCAGGGGGCGGCGTTGCACCAGCAGCTCTTGTGAGCTGCTGGTGCAATGTTAAATGCGGAGAGCGTATTGCTCTCCGCATTTAGCGAGGTCTTGCGGACCTGATCCGCAGTGTCGGATCAGGTCCGCAAGCCCTTTGATAAATGGGCCTGATGGAGTCTTTATTTGGACTTTATTTGGACTTGATACCTTATATGCATATTGAGCTCCTTCTTCAGAGCTAAACAAATTTGTTTTGTTGTTCTTTTCTTTTTTTTTGATTACAGGTACAGGTTAAACGGTCAAAACTAAACAAAGCAAAAATATATGATGTTGGCAGATTGTAGTCTCTAGGAAAATAGTTATACTATAAAAGGCTGTGTTTTTTCTCAAAACTGTTTAGATCTGATTGGCCTTTTATAAACTTAAGTTAGAAAAGCATCCAGATCAGTCATTTTTTGGGGTCCAAAATAACTTTGGGGTTATACAACTTTAAATTAATCGCTTTCAAGTTAGCCTGAGAAGAGTGGAAGCTCTAAGGCCCTGGAACATTCGGTATAATAGAAAAAAAGCGTTGTATAATAGCTGAAACTCTATGGTTAAACAAGCTAAATGACCTGAACATTGCTATGTATTATGTATAGGTGATTGGATAAGACTTATAAGGTAAAAAAAAAAGGGAAAAGAAAAGAAAGGAAAAAAGAAAAGAAAACTCAAGGTGTTGGTAAAAAGTGGCAAAAGACCCATGTATGATATTTAGTGTTTTTTGGGGAGACATGCAATATTAGGTCTTCTCTTCTTTTGTCTCTTTCTGCTCTTTAGAGTACTGCTGACACCCTACTTTAGCCACAGGATGCAGGAATTCGCATAGATAAGGTTTCCAGTTAGCCCCTTGGGGGTGTGGCCAGGGGAAAAGGTAGGGGTAAAGGCCAGAGAAAAAAAAAAAAAAAAGAGAAAAAAGGAGAAAAAGAAAAAGGAAAAAAAAAAAAAGGGGCACAACACGTAGGTTTTTGTTCACAATAGGTGTTTCTCAGCACATTTTGAGTGTGAGATTATTAGTGGCATGTTTACACTTTGTTTTTCTTTTTTTTTTTTTTTTAGCACATAGAACAACTGGTAATTATACGCACATAATTCTTTTACACTAACAAGAAAGGAATTGATAAGTTAGTCAATTCTAGATTCCTCCCTAAGGGGGTAGACCCTACAGGGGGAATTAAATAGTTCACTTCACAGAGTCACCGCAATAGGGAACTAGACGTAATTATATACAATTATACACAATCTTCACCGTACACCGTACATGGATAAATTTATTACTCACAATAAAAATCACGCCCCGGCCATGCCCGCCAAACAAAAAGACAAGAGATCGCGAATTTCTGACACACACATAGAAAGTTCCTCTGAGCCTACAACACACAAAAACGACACTCAGTTTCTGGTATCTATGTCTGAGATTTTTCTTCCACAATTTGATATGCTTAAAACTCAAATGGCGAATATAATGATAGAACTCAAACAATTCTCTAGCCGTCTTACTGAAGTGGAGGATAGAGTGTCCAGTAATGAGGACATAATTTACAAGCAAGAAAAAATCATAACAGATAACAGCAAGAGACTGACAATGTTACAGGACAAAATTCATGAGTTAGAAGACCGAGCATGGCGAAATAATTTAAAAATCATACGGTTGCCAGATAACGGCGAATTCCCCGATTTGATAGCCTTTGCTAGTTCTACTCTACCCTTGGCCCTGGGTATCCCTCTTGGCGATGCACCAATTTTAGTTGAAAGGGCCCACCGCTTGGGCTTAGTTAGAGATAATCAAAGAGAGAAGAACCACAATAGGCCTGTCTTGGTAAAATATTTAAATTATCAGGACAAGAACAATATCTTGAGAGCTTACAGGAAAATGGGGAATTTAGAGATAGGTCAAACCAAAGTTTTGTTATTTCAGGACTATTCTAGCGAAACCTCAATGAAAAGAAAAGAGCTCGCCCCTTATTGCACTAGGTTAATTACTGCAGGCTTTAAGGCCAGATTAGTATACCCTGCTAAAATAGTTGTGGAGGAACTAGGGGGCAATGTTATTCTAGTCAAGCCAGAAGAAGCAAGAGATTTTTGTAAAAATAGGCAAGTGTTGTAAATATGAGTGGTTGGAGAAGAGATCTTAGATGTTAAGGATGTCGGCTTTAGGGGCCTCAAGGTTTTTAAGTATTAAGGATTTGGTTGTGTTTTTTTTTTTTTTGTGTTTTTTTCTTTTTTTTTTTTTTTTTCTTCTTCTCTTGCTTTGTGTTTCTTTTCCCTTTCCCCCTCGCTGCCGGCCCGCTCTCTCCTCCGCTGCATCCTAGCGCGCATTCGCCTCCTGTATACATACTCAGAACCAGGCTAAAAAATCTTAGAATAAGCCTAGGTGAATAGATGAGGAAGATTAAGTTTATTTCATGGAATCTAGGTGGGATTACATCTCCTAAAAAGAGGACGTTAATAGTCAAATACTTAGCTAAATTCAAACCAGATATTGTCCTATTACAGGAAACACATCTTAAAAGTAGTGAAGCGCAGAAACTTAAATGTAAATGGGTGGGACAAGTGATAACATCAGACTGTGCCAGGAGGAAGAGGGGGGTCGCTTTTTTAATCAGCAAGGATCTGGAGTACAATATCCAGGAAACACAAATAGATCCGAATGATAGATGGATAATTTTAACGCTGGAAATTTTAAAAGTTAAAGATGTATTGTGCAATGTTTATGGACCTAATACTAAGGACCAACTTTTTTGGGATGATATCACGGCAAGATTAACTCTGAAAGATGAGCAAAATATAATACTGGCGGGAGATTTTAATTTAACACCAATACCGTTACTAGATAGGTTCCCGCATAGGCAGAGGGGTAGGTCCCTGCAGGAATCCAAAATATTTTTCCAAAGAGTTAAGTCTGCATGATATATGGCGCATACACCACCCTGATGGAAAAGGTTTTACTTGCGAGTCATATATGCATAAATCTTTTTCTCGGATCGATTTCTTCTTAGTTTCGAACGCTCTCCTACGAGATGACGTCTCGGCAGATATTGGTGAAATTGTTATATCAGATCACGCTGTAATATCACTACTAGTAGGGGCTAGAGGTGCCCAGGCAATTTTTGGAAATAACTTTTTTTTCCCAAAATACATGATTAATGATAGATCTTTCCAAAACTGGATAAAGAATAAATGGCGTGAGTACTGTATCAATAATCAAGAGTATGCTAATAACTATGAGGTGTTCTGGGAGGCGGCTAAAGCATATTTAAGGGGGGAGATCAAACTATACATGATTACTCTAAAAAAAAAAGTTACGGCCCGTGACACTCAACTGGCAAAAGCGGTCTCCATGGCTTTTCAGAACTATACAAATAACCCATTAAAGAAATATTGGTACGAATATCGCTTGGCTAGACAAGAAAGAGATTTGTTTCTTGCATCTAAAACGATGCAACAAGAAGCTAGACTGAATGCTGTATATTGTGGCAGATATGGTAAATCTGTGAAGTTCCTGAGTAGGTTAGATAGCTCTAGAAAGCGGAAGAATATAATTGAGAATGTGATTGTTGACGGCCAGAATTATATCCAAACAGCGGATATTAGCAAAGTCTTTTTAGATTATTATAAGGGCATATATGCTGCTAAAGCTATAGATACAGAAGCTAGTATGATGTTCTGGAACAAGATCAATTGTCCCCAGATTGCGGTAGAGCAAGCCAATTTAATAAATGCCCCTATCTCTCCAGGTGAAGTTATGAAGGCGATAGAGGAAACTAAACTTGGCAAGGCGCCCAGACCAGACCAAATCCTGGCAGAATTTTATAGGCTGCTTAAATCAGATATTGTTTTTATTTTGACATGTTTATTCAATGAATATTTTACTGGGGGTAAGTTAATGTCACGGTTTTTCTCCGCGTCAACCATAACACGTATTCCAAAAAAAGATAAAAACCTAACAGACCCAGGGTCTTACAGACCCATTTCCTTGCTGAATATAGACTATAAATTATTAAGATCTATAATAGCGAACCGTCTTAAGGAAGTACTTCAAGAAGTTATTCATCAGGATCAATCTGGTTTTATGTGTAATAGGTCACCTACAAAAAATATTCGGAAGGCATATATGCTGATAGAATATTTTTGGAATAAAATTAATAAGGAGAAACTAATATATCAAGAGGATTTGGCTTTGGTTATGGTTGACGCGGAGAAGGCATTTGACTCTATAATATAGGAACACTTATACATGGTTTTGACAAAATTCGGTTTTTCGGGAAATCTTCTTATTTAAATTAAAGGGACATGAAACCTAAAATTTTTATTTCATGATACAGCATACAATTTTAAACAACTTTCCAATTGACTTCTATTATCTATTATCTTTCTATCATTTGTTGAAAAGTATACCTAGGTAGGCTCAGAAGCTGCTGACTGGTGGCTGCAGCTTGTTCCAGGTCTAGCATTGCTGCTCCTTCAACAAATGATACCAATAGAATGAAGAAATTAGATAGAAGTAAATTGGAAAGTGTTGGAAAGTTGTTTAAAATAGTATGCTCTATCTGAATCATGAAAGGAAAATTTTGGGTTTCATGTCCTTTTAATATCATG
Source organism: Bombina bombina (assembly GCF_027579735.1). Taxonomy (NCBI): domain Eukaryota; kingdom Metazoa; phylum Chordata; class Amphibia; order Anura; family Bombinatoridae; genus Bombina; species Bombina bombina. The sequence continues at coordinate 933,874,458 of NC_069500.1, read as the reverse complement.
CACTGATTTCTTGATTTTAAATTAAAATAATACAGAAAGGAAAATTAGATTTTCTTTAGGGATTAAAAAATATATAAATACACACTTTTAATATATTAAAAGTTTTAAAAACATCAATGCTCAAACATGCCCAGTATACACATCATGCCCATATACAAATGGCAATCATATTGTTTAACATCACTCTATCCAATTGCAAAACACAAATAATGGGGCATAGCTATCAAGCTCCGGATAGAGCTTGAGGCCCCATGTTTCTGGCGAGCCTGCAGGCTCACCAGAAACACCAGTTATGAAGCAGCGGTCTGAGCAGGCGGACAGACATCGCCGCAATTTTGATTGACACCCCTGTTGGCCACGATTCTGCAGGGGGCGGCGTTGCACCAGCAGCTCTTGTGAGCTGCTGGTGCAATGCTGAATACGGAGAGCGTATTGCTCTCTGTATTCAGCGAGGTCTGGCAGACCTGATCCGCACTGTCGGATCAGGTCCGCCAGACTTTGATAAATAGAGGCCATGGACTCCATTAAACCATTGGTATTTCAGTAATCAGCATACATTATTGTCAGTTTTGAGTGCCATTGTTAAAAAACAGAGATTAAATCTCATGTTAGTTAACAATCGGCTAGATTGCAAGTGGCACACTAATGATACTGTGGGATGCGATAAACAACAAGCAGTTTGATATTACAACAGTCCATAGTAAATTACATATACCAGAGAAGGGTTAGTGCAGCTGAAATTACTCTAGCTTCATTGAATATTGTGAACATGCTTAAATGGACTGTCTACACCAGAATTTTTATTGTTTAAAAAGATAGATAATTCCCTGATCACATTACATTTGATTTATTATCTATTGACTTGCATTTTAGCTAATTAGTGCAGTGTCTGCCGCAAGCCACGGGCGTGATCACAATACTATCTATGTGGCTAACATGAACTAGCACTTCCCTGTTGTGAAAAGCAAATAAAAAAGCATGTGATAAGAGGAGGCCTTCAAGGACTTAGAAATTATCATATGAGCTTGCCTAGCTTTAGCTTTCAACTAAGAATATCAAGAGAACAAAGCGCATTTGATGATAAAAGTAGATTGGAAAGTTGTTTAAAATTACATGCCCTATCTGAATCATGAAAGTTTATTTTTGACTAGACTAGATTATTTTTTAATAGCCTGATAGTTATAGGTTGCACTCCAGCAAAAGCAGAAACTGCTTTAGAATATTATATAAATTTTACTCAAAGCAAAGCAATAGGTTTTAAATGTCCCTTTAACTAATAGGTCTCTACAAATGTGTAGATACATTAATGTTCAATAACAGACAATATTTAGGTAATTACAGTGTGCTCTCTGACTATAAAAAGAAGTTTGAAGGCTACAGCATGACTTGGTAATATGTGAGGACACCCAAGAGACAAACTGCATATCTAGTATCCAGTATCATATGTGTATCAAATATAATATTACCAAAACCACCAACAAATTATTTTGTCATCAGCATATGGAGATAAAACACCTGCCATTCTTACGTTGCATCTGTCATGGCATTGGCATTGCAGAAGAAAACCCAGAATTCCATCATCTGCTGGAATAGAAACAACTGGTGACTCTAACCCTGGAGAATACATAGTGTGATTACTAAATATAGTCTGAAGTAACAACAGTTATTAAAAACCAGTTCAAGCTTTATAAGGACTGTATAGCATTACACATACAGCAGTTGTATAGGTTTATAGATATATATATGTGTGTGTATGTATATGTGTATGTATGTGCATGTATGAATGTGCGCACATAATATGTACACATTCATACACATACATGTATAAACACATATATACTTACACACATACAAATATATATATATATATATACAAAGGGATGTTGGCTGCACTAAACATCCTCAGTAATTCTGTTTTACTATGGACTTGTAATACTAGATTGTGCGCGATTTTAAGCACAGGCCCACAATATTGATAGCGCACCCTGCACTATCAACAGCGCTCAACTTGTAATTTGGGGCCATGTGTTCATGGACCTCGCTTTGTGCACAGGGGCACATGTAATGCTAGAAAATAAAAGAGCCTTTTACAAATATTTGCCACAAAGTTGTAGACCGCCAATTCACTAACATGTCTTTGTGTCCCGCAGCATTAAGATGACCCTTCACTGGAACTAAGGGGCCTAGCCAAAACCTGAAAAACAGCCCCAGACCATTATCCTTCCTCCCACAAATGTTATAGTGGAACAATTAAGTCAAAGAAAAATTGAACAAAAACAGAATGCATTTAGGTAGCACTTCCCTCTCCCCCGGTAGATTTTAGAGCATCATTTTTTCAAAGTTTTTCACAGATCTTACTATCTTTATACTTGAATGTGATTAGCGAGATTGCAAATATTATAAATATGTGTATTGCAAGCTTGGTATTATCACATACATTTATTGGTTTCTTGGTGTTGAAACTATGTAATTAATAATTCAGAAATTCCTCTGGAGATTTTTAGGAGGTTATCTTATTTTAAAAGGTGGCACTGTAAATTGTATATATTGTTCTCAATTTGAGTATTTCTTTAAGATCCTCGGACTTAATACTTTGTATTGGTGTTGAAGTCGGTGTGTTAATTTAAAGGGACACTCAATCAAAATTAAACTTTCATTATTCAGATAGAGCATGCTATTTTAAACAACTTTCCAAATTACTTCATTTAACAAAATGTGCACAGTCTTTTTATATTTAAACTTTTTGAGTCACCTGCTCCTACTTAGCATGTGCAAGAATAAGTGTGTATGCATTTGTGAATGGCTGATGGCTGTCACATGGTACGTGTATGCATTTGTGATTGGCTGATGGCTGTCACATGGTACAGGGGGAGTGGAAAAAGACATAACTTTTAAAATTGTCAGAAAAAAAATCTACTACTCATTTGAAGTTCAGAATAAGTGCTATTGCATTGTCTTGTTATCTTGTATTTGTTGATTATGTAAATCTACTGCGTTGACTGGTCCTTGCTTACAATCGTGTGGTTTAAGTGTCAGCAATCTGACAATACTATAAGACACTTTATACATATTTACTGATATCTAAAGAGATCGTAACTTAGCAGTACTTATACTTGTTTATACTTTTTACTTAACTTTAAAATGTACAATTAACATATATACCCCATACAGACTGTCGGAATGTTCTGGGGTTATGAGTAATAATAGTTTCTTCAAAGTTAGCGTATAAAGTAACATTTATTTGAGATTACTTTTTAAAGAGTTTTTTTGTAACAGATTTAGCAACATTTTGTAACGGTTTGTAAAGCAAAACTTAATATCTATAATACCCAGAGGTTGAGAAAGATTTAAGTTAGTCAAATATATTTATAAGTGAACAACAAATCGCAATTGATTTAAATGTTATCCACGTAAATGATCTAAAGTTTGCGTGGTAGTATGTTTCTTTATCTATTTGTAATCACCATTAAGATGTTCTTATTTGAAGATACTAAGGATTTTCTGATATCTAATCGGGGTTTGTTATTTCAATCCTTTGAGTCCATTGCGACTAGTTACTGAATTGGTTATTACTTCACTGGTTGTCGGCGGCGTTTGCTGTTTAAATATTGCCGCCTTGTAACCGCTGTGCTTTAGCTGTCTCTACTCGGAGCATATATTGCTCTAATCTCGTGAGTAGTGTTTATAACTTCTATGCAACATCCCAACCAAATGTATACTATATAATATAGTGAGATTAACTTATTTTTGGGTCACATCTATTTGCTAATGTTTTGTGTAGTGCTGTTGCAGCTCTGTTTCAATGTAAATGTTATAGTAGGCACTACGCTTTACAGTATGTAGTTTTCTGTCTTCATCAAACTGCCCAATAGTGAAGGGGGATTCATCACCCCACACACTTTCCACTGCACCATGTTGATGTGAGTCTTGTGTACAGTTGGAAACCCATTTCATGAAGCTTCTAACACACAGGTCTTGTGCTGATGTTGCTTCCGGAGGCAGTTTGGAGCACTGGAGTGACTGAAGCAACAGATGAGAGAGAGAGAGACAGAGAGAGTAAAAGAGAGAGAGAGAAAGAGAGAGAAATAGAGGGAAAGGGGTGAGAAATGGATAGATAGATAGATAGATAGATAGATAGATAGATAGATAGATAGATAGATAGATAGAGAGGGAAAGGAGAGAGAGAAAGGGGGAGAGATGGAAAGGTTGAGAGAGAGAGAAAGAAGGAAAGGGGAAGAAAGAGTGAGGGAAGAAGAGAGATAGGTGAACCCGAGAGAGAGAGAGAGAGAGAGAGAGAGAGAGAGAGAGAGAGAGAGAGAGAGAGAGAGAGAGAGAGAGAGAAAGGAGGAGAGAGAGAGCGGGAAAGAGAGAAAGAGAGAGATGGGGAAAGGGGGAGAGAGAAAGAGCTAAATGTGTGTGTGTGTGTGTGTGTGTGAGAGAGAGAGAGAGAGAGAGAGAGAGAGAGAGAGATAGAGAGAGAGAGGAAAAGAGGAAAAGGGGTGGAGAGAGAGGGAAAGAGGGAGATAGAGAGAATGAGGGAAAGGGGGAGAAAAAGAAAGAGAGGGGAAGAGTGAAACTGGAAGGGAGAGAAAGGGGGAGAGAGATAAAGAGACAAGTCTGGTTTTGCCTACCAGGATACCAGGAGATTTCCCGGTGGGCTGCAGCAGCTGTGGCTGGAAAGTTACAATTTAAAGGGGTTATTAATGGATACAATTAAGCTTTAGGGGCCAATTTAGTAAGGGCCGAATGGCCCTGAATGCCCTTTTTCCACCAGAAACAGGAGTTAAGAAGCAGTGGTCGCTTTGTGCACAGGGGCACATTAATGCTAGAAAATAAAAGAGCCTTTTACAAATATTTGCCACAAAGTTGTAGACCGCCAATTCACTAACATGTCTTTGTGTCCTGCAGCATTAAGATGACCCTTCACTGGAACTAAGGGGCCTAGCCAAAACCTGAAAAACAGCCCCAGACCATTATCCTTCCTCCCAAAAATGTTATAGTAGAAGAATTAAGTCAAAGAAAAATTGAACAAAAACAGAATACATTTAGGTAGAACTTCCCTCTCCCCGGTACATTTTAGAGCATCATTTTGGTAAAGAGATCGTAACTTAGCAGTACTTATACTTGTTTATACTTTTTACTTAACTTTAAAATGTACAATTAACATATATACCCCATACAGACTGTCGGAATGTTCTGGGGTTATGAGTAATAATAGTTTCTTCAAAGTTAGCGTATAAAGTAACATTTATTTGAGATTACTTTTTAAAGAGTTTTTTGTAACAGATTTAGCAACACTTTGTAACGGTTTGTAAAGCAAAACTTAATATCTATAATACCCAGAGGTTGAGAAAGATTTAAGTTAGTCAAATATATTTATAAGTGAACAACAAATCGCAATTGATTTAAATGTGATCCACGTAAATGATCTAAAGTTTGCGTGGTAGTATGTTTCTTTATCTATTTGTAATCACCATTAAGATGTTCTTATTTGAAGATACTAAGGATTTTCTGATATCTAATCTGGGTTTGTTATTTCAATCCTTTGAGTCCATTGCGACTAGTTACTGAATTGGTTATTACTTCACTGGTTGTCGGCGGCATTTGCTGTTTAAATATTGCCACCTTGTAACCACTGTGCTTTAGCTGTCTCTACTCGGAGCATATATTGCTCTAATCTCGTGAGTAGTGTTTATAACTTCTATGCAACATCCCAACCAAATGTATACTATATAATATAGTGAGATTAACTTATTTTTGGGTCACATCTATTTGCTAATGTTTTGTGTAGTGCTGTTGCAGCTCTGTTTCAATGTAAATGTTATAGTAGGCACTACGCTTTACAGTAGGTAGTTTTCTGTCTTCATCAAACTGCCCAATAGTGAAGGGGGATTCATCACCCCACACACTTTCCACTGCACCATGTTGATGTGAGTCTTGTGTACAGTTGGAAACCAATTTCATGAAGCTTCTAACACACAGGTCTTGTGCTGATGTTGCTTCCGGAGGTAGTTTGGAGCTCTGGAGTGACTGAAGCAACAGATGAGAGAGAGATTGAGAGAGAGAGTAAAAGAGAGAGAGAGAGAAAGAGAGAGAAATAGAGGGAAAGGGGGTGAGAAATGGATAGATAGATAAATAGATAGATAGATAGATAGATAGATAGATAGAGAGGGAAAGGAGAGAGAGAGAGAGAAAGGGGGGAGAGAGGGAAAGGGTGAGAGAGAGAAAGAAGGAAAGGGGAAGAAAGAGTGAGGGAAGAAGAGAGGTGAACCGGAGAGAGAGAGAGAGAGAGAGGAGGAGAGAGAGAACGGGAAAGAGAGAGATGGGGAAAGGGGGAGAGAGAAAGAGCTAAATGTGTGTGTGTGTGTGTGTGAGAGAGAGAGAGAGAGAGAGATAGAGAGAGCGAAAGGAAAAGAGGAAAAGGGGTGGAGATAGAGGGAAAGAGGGAGATAGAGAGAAAGAGGGAAAGGGGGAGAGAGAGAAAGAGAGGGGAAGAGGGAAACTGGAAGGGAGAGAAAGGGGGAGAGAGATAGAGAGACAAGTCTGGTTTTGCCTACCAGGATACCAGGAGATTTCTCGGTGGGCTGCAGCAGCTGGGGCTTTAAAGCTACAATTTAAAGGGGTTATTAATGGATACAATTAAGCTTTAGGGGCCGATTTATTAAGGGCCGAATGGCCCTGAATGCCCTGTTTCCACCAGAAACAGGAGTTAAGAAGCAGTGGTCTTAAGACTATTGCTCCTTAACTCGTATGCCGCCTCTGAGGCTGCGGACATCAATCCGCACAATCTCATACGATCGGGTTGATTGACACCCCCTGCTAGTGGCCGGTTGGCCACGAATCTGCAGGGGGCAGCATTGCACAAGCAGTTCACCAGAACTGCTTGTGCAATGTTAAATGCCGACAGCGTATGCAGGGAGGACATGATCCGCCTGACATGGGTTTAACAATATAAGTAAAGAATAAAGGTTTAGGGTTTAATGAGCACTCTTTCCTAGTCTGAGTAGTAAGGAATTAAAAAATAACTTTTAATAATTAAATGTAAAAATGAGGAAACAACCTCTATATAATAAATGAAATCCCACCAACCAAAGTAATAATCAAGTGAGATAAAAAGCGCATGCATGGGGCCAACTGTTAATAATTCGGCCCCAAAGAGTGCACATAACAACAATCTGGCACTTTTTGTTTAATACAAACTAATCTAATATAATTCTGAAACAAAATATTGGGGAAAGGGGCCTAGCCAAAACCTGAAAAACAGCCCCAGATCATTATCCTTCCTCCAACAAACTTTATAGTAGGCACTACGCATTACAGTAGGTAGTTTTCTGTCTTCCATCAAACTGCCCAATAGTGAAGGGTGATTCATCACCCCAGAGCACAATTTCCACTGCACCATGTTGATGTGTGAGTCTTGTGTACAGTTGGAAACCCATTTCATGAAGCCTCCAACACACAGGTCTTTTGCTGATGTTGCTTCCAGAGGCAGTTGGAGCTCTGGAGTGACTGAAGCAACAGATGATAGATTATTTTTTACTTCAGTACTCTACTAGGTCTGCCACAGTGATGGTGAAACCTTATTGAGCCTGAGTGCCCAAACTGCAATGTGAAAGCAACTTATTTATCTCAAAGTGCCAACTGAGAAAGAGAAAGGGAGAGAGGAAGAGAGAGATATAGAGGGAAAGGAGAGAGAGAGAGAGGAAGGGTGGGAGAGAGAGAATAAAGCAAATGCTCCACCCTGCATCTTGTTTTATTTTAAAGTAATAGATCAAAGCCCTTTACTCACAAACAGTGTAAGAAATATTTGAAAATCACAAACTATTTAGCAACAATACAGAATCTACAAACCAACATAGTAAAAATCAGCTATATGTGACAGAAGGTATTTTTCTATCAGTATTTCACATAAAGACTGACTTGTGCTGTATGCTGGGCCCTCTGACTTATGCCTGGCTCTAGTACTGAGCCTTTTCTCCTGTCCACATAATCAGTGTGCCTCAACATCGCTCAGCTCTCTGCAGTTTAGGCAGGAGTTTTTCAGGAAGACGCATTAAATTAAAATTAAGCCCCCCCCCAAAAAAAAAATACAGCCTCCTTTCGAACAGGCCCATTTATCAAGCTCTGTACGGAGCTTGAAGGGCCGTTTTCTGGTGAGTCTTCAGACAAGTCTAAAGACCGCTGCTCCATATCCCTGTCCGTCTGCTCTGAGCAGGCGGACAGGAATCGCCGGAAATCAACCCGATCGAATACGATCGGGTTGATTGACACCTCCCTGCTGGCGGCCGATTGGCCGTGAGTCAGCAGGGGGCGGCGTTGCACCAGCAGCTCTTGTGAGCTGCTGGTGCAATGTTAAATGCGGAGAGCGTATTGCTCTCCGCATTTAGCGAGGTCTTGCGGACCTGATCCGCAGTGTCGGATCAGGTCCGCAAGACCTTTGATAAATTGGGGCCTAGGTCTGAATTGCCCTGTAAGTCTGCCCCTGCCCAGAAACTTACCTTAAGTCCAAAAATCTGCTGCCTCTTCCGAAGCTACTTCTGCTGTCCTCACCTTTCCCCGCCATTGGTGCTGTCACTGTTTGCGCATGCTTCATTGTGAGTGCAAACAGTGGTGCATTGAGCAGTCATGCTCCACCTATGTTATCTATGTGTAGGCCTGCCACACTATTTACAGGCTGGACGAGATGGTTGTGGAGCTATGGCTCACGTGCCATAGCTTCACCATTATTGGTCTACAACTTTGTGGCTTCGCTTAGATGCTTAGATGCTTCCACTTCACAATAATAGCAGTTACAGATGACCAGGTTTTCCGAACAATCCACTGTTTTGCCATGGCTATCCAGTACTACAGAATTTTGTGGCACTATACAAATAAACAATAATATTATTATTATTAATAATACTAATAATAATGAGCTGGATGCACCTGTTAGCAACGGGTGTGGCTGAAACACCTGAACTCAATAATTAGTAAGTATGTCTGTCTCTCTATCTGTCTATCTAAGAAATAGCTTGTGAGCTTTTTTTCTTTAGCTAACAATTTCTAAATGAGCAGATATTGGACAACATTTTTGATTTTTACAAAAAACAATAAAATACTATTTGTGCCCATGGGGGTGATTTACCAACCCCTGTATAAAGCCCCAATGTAACTGTTTCCGATCGAGCCTTCAGGCTCGCCAGAAACAGGAGTTAAGAAGCAGTGGTCTCAAGACCGCTGCTCCTTAACTCGTCCGCTGCCTCTGAGGCTGCGGACATCAATTCGCCCAATCGAATACGATCGGGTTCATTGACACCCCCTGCTAGCGGCCGATTGGCTGTGAATCTGCAGGGGGCGGCATTGCACAAGCAGTTCACCAGAACTGCTTGTGCAATGTTAAACGCTGACAGCGTATGCTGTCGGCATTTAGCGATGCAGAGCATACATGATTCGCTGTAGCGAATCATGTCTGCCTGGGGTATGATAAATCTACCCCTATGTCTCATAAATTATCTATAAAAAACAGTAATTTTGTAACCCATGCTCCTTTAATATGATTAGTCAAACACATTATAAAATAGGTCTTAAGCCAGGGTATATTAGAGTATGAGCAACCTCTTTGACCATTATGCATGCATTGACCTTTTGATCATGTGCTCACAAAATTTTCTTACAATTTTGTTTTGCATCTGTGAATACAACTTATATGAAAATATGTTTGTACTTTGTTTTTCAGGGTACTATTTTCTTACCTGGGAACAGAGTGGTTGAGCACCCTTGCAATGAAGAAAGTCCAGGAAAATTCCTATTTGAAGTTGTTCCAGGTAGGACCTTTTATTTCTACACTTTTGCTGATTATGGGGATCACATGATCAGCAGGGGCTATGTTTGCTAATAAGCTGGTGCCTAGTAAACAATCCATTGGGTGGGTATCTGTCTAGGTTACATGAGTCAGTGTAATAATCCATCATTTATATGTCATATTCCATTTGCTGTCCCAATAGTTTCCCCAATAAATAGATAATTTTAGGATGAACCTTTAAGAGTTGATATCACTGTGGGGGTCAAAAATGTAAATGTAAACATGCACTAAAAAATTCTCTAATGCAAAGATATTAAATATCTTGTCAGCTCTGGACTGGCAATGCACAACTGGTCTGGAGCTATAACCAATCTGCGTAGCCACCAATCACCAAGTTCACCTGGGTATCAGCTGTGTATTGCCACTGCAGAGCTGTAAACATCCTAATAAAAATCCTAATAAAGGGTTAAACACAATATTCTCTGTAAGCAATAATGTAATAAATAACTGTTCTAATATATTAGATCCTGTTTTTATTGCTTCTTTATGTTTCGTTACGTTGTTCACTTTTGAATAGAAAATAAAGAACAGACAAGTCAATAAAAAAAAAAAACTGGTTTGGTATTTATAAAATATAACATTATTTCTGCTATTAAGTTTGCTCAGGACATTACTAATTAAACTAAGTACAATAGCTGTTCCCATGGTAACTATATGCACAGGATGTTCCTCTCTTGTAATACCTAGTACTAACCTTAATGGATTAATTCTTTCTTATAAGCATTTCATAGAGCATAAAATTCTAGTGCATTGAAAAATTCTTAAAAGGCTGTCGCAGAGTATTCAATGTATAATTAATTGTTGCTGTTTTATTAATTGTGTTATTGAAAATTAAATTATAAAATGAAAGAATTTCCATCTTTTTTACTGCTGTTATATATAGTGTATTCAGATTCTGATTGACATGAAAATATGCATTCCATGAAACAGACCAATTTATAACTACTCGTAGGCACACTGTTCATTCTGATAAATATTTATGTTTATTGTTATTATTACTATTTATCTATAGAGCTGAAAGAATGTATTACTCACAGTAGAATTTATCATTTTTCCACTCAATAGTATTATTCATTTTGCCGTTTCAGCTGTCTATTCTATGTTTTAGCCATATGTATTTTTATTCAGTATTACATTTGTTAAATATTTAATATTTTGAATTAAACAGACCTCCAGGAAAGAAAAAATAAACATGAAATTGTGGACCATGTTTTAGTTATTAAGCAGTCATTTTGAAGACTGTTGTGTTTGTAAATATTTTCCATTTTGAATGCATCTACGTCTAAGGACTCATGCCACCAATCTGTTTACACCAAGCCTAAAAGCTGTCTTGGCATCAGATTTTTATTTCTTTATTTACATTTGTGGCACATCAGGAACAGAACCATATTCCAGGCCATGTGCATAAGATCCTTATGGCTTTTAGTGCTTCTAGTAAAGGACAACAAAAAGTTATGACCTTTGTGGGAAGCCAGTGATGTCTGAAATTACAGAGAGGGTGACACAAAGGGCTATATTTCTCAAAGGATAGGCGAACTCTGTGGGGCATATGTATCAAGCTCCGTAAGGAAATCTACCCGATCAAGTACGATCGGGTTGATTGGCACCCCCCTATTGGCTGTGAGTCTGCAGCAGGGGGCGGCGTTGCACCAGCAGCTCTTGTGATCAGGTCCGCCAGTCCTTGATAACTAGAGGCCTGTATGTGCTTCACCTGTAACTGCGCCCCAGCTCGCCTCCAGAGAAGCGCACATGAACGCCTGAATTTATAAAAAAAATAGACGTAACTTTGCACAGGCGAGCTGGGGCGTAATAATGATAAATTTCGCCTGTCGGAAAAAGCATTTACTCCCTATTTACTCCCTATTTATCACAGTACATCCATATAAATATTTACGCCGCCATGTTTTGATTATTAAAAAAGTGTTTTTTTAGGTAACTATTTAGCTTATATTTATATTGTATACTGTTTCTGTGCTGTTTTTGCCATATGTTGATCATTTAAGATTGCAAAAATAAATATATCAATATATCGATATATATATAAAACTGTTGGTACCCATATGCCCCTGTGGAAGCGCAAATTTCTGTCAATAACAGAAAAAAGAAAAGTTAAAAAGAAGAAAGTACTGCATCACAAGATGTAAAAGCATGCATTATATTGGTGTTCGCAGTCTGTATGGCAAAATATACAACTCGCAATTCAAGCCGAAATTTCAGTTCCCTAACGGCGCAAAGCAATGATAAATAAGAAACTGGGCGTATTTGTAGGTCGGGCTGTTAAATTATGCCTATTACTAATGTATATTCTTACACTCGGGAGCGCGCCAGTGCGCCTAGGCAAATGCAAGCGGAGTGCGATGAAATTTCTTTCAGATTTGCGCAATTATAGGAGCAGAGTGCTTTGATGAATATGGCGATCAGTTCGTATGCGCTATTTTGTAGGGAATTAAAGGAGAATGGCTTTGATAAATCTACCCCAAATAATTATTGGTTGTTTCAGTGGGGGAAACATGAAAGGTGGTGGCTAGAATACCACAAAATGTAGATAGAACATAGATAGTTAAGTTTCAAATTTGGCAAGGAACAAAGAGAAGGTAAATCCAGCCTTGGGAGTTATATTTGCAGAATATTTTTTCACTACATCCTGAAAATGTTGTTATCTGCCAGCTTTGTTAGATCTTATATAAATAACATCATATTCAAGTTCTAGTAAAAACATAGAGTTCCTTGAATTGAAAGCATTGTAGATAAAGTTAGAAAGAAAAACAAAACTAATCCATTTTTAAAATATTGCCAAGCATGGATTTTGTAAGGCACATGAGAGAAATGTGTATAATATTATAACATTTAATATTATGTTATTAGGCTTAGCATGTTTAGAATCTTCAAATTACTAAGGTTTTTATTGAAACATAGGTTTTGACAGCAGATAAAAATAAAAGTTTGGATCATTCATTGTAATCTCTATACCTGCTTTAAAACCATGCTCCAAAATAGACCAAGTTCTGAAACCAGGTTCCTTTGTTGTGGGGCAAAAGCTTGTGCAACCCTGCCCCTGCTTTCCCAGAACCAACAACACAAGAGTAGGATTTGTAAATTAGTCCAGGTGGATTCGTCAGGAACGGTGTAGAGTTTAAAAAAATAACACTCTTAAGGCTTGAGCAAGCGAACCTGCATCATAAGGTCTCCAAAGCTGCATTCACTAAATGGAGACCTTATTGCTTAACTTCCTTCATTGGCCAGAATTTCGGAGAAAAACTTGCCCAAAATACTGGAGATGTTTTAACATTTTTGCTATCACTCTTTTTAAACAGAAATAGAGTCTTTGTTTTTATTATTTACCTATGAAAACTATATATATATATATATATCTATATATATATATATATATATATATATATATATATATATATATTCTTTTTTTATTTCAATTTATTATTTTTTTTATTTTTTTATTTTTTGGCATAAAGAGAGCTTTCAGAAGAAGACAGTTTCAACTAGTTATTTATTCACAGAATTCAGAAATTATTGTAAAATTACCCAAAAAAGTAAAAGCAAATATATATACAATATAAAAAAAGGAATTATCACATTCCACAAAAATTTTTAGCTTTTCTAACTGTATAAAAAAATCATGATGACATTTGTTCATTAGCATCCTCTGTTTCAGCTAAGACCAAACGTATATATTTTCTTTCATGTAATTAGCAAGAGTCCATGAGCTAGTGACGTATGGGATATACATTCCTACCAGGAGGGGCAAAGTTTCCCAAACCTCAAAATGCCTATAAATACACCCCTCACAACACCCACAATTCAGTTTTACAAACTTTGCCTCCGATGGAGGTGGTGAAGTAAGTTTGTGCTAGATTCTACGTTGATATGCGCTCCGCAGCAAGTTGGAGCCCGGTTTTCCTCTCAGCGTGCAGGGAATGTCAGAGGGATGTGAGGAGAGTATTGCCTATTTGAATGCAGTGATCTCCTTCTACGGGGTCTATTTCATAGGTTCTCTGTTATCGGTCGTAGAGATTCATCTCTTACCTCCCTTTTCAGATCGACGATATACTCTTATATATACCATTACCTCTGCTGATTCTCGTTTCAGTACTGGTTTGGCTTTCTACAAACATGTAGATGAGTGTCCTGGGGTAAGTAAGTCTTATTTTCTGTGACACTCTAAGCTATGGTTGGGCACTTTGTTTATAAAGTTCTAAATATATGTATTCAAACATTTATTTGCCTTGACTCAGAATGTTCAACTTTCCTTATTTTTCAGACAGTCAGTTTCATATTTGGGATAATGCATTTGATTTAATCATTTTTTCTTACCTTCAAGAATTTGACTCTTTTTTCCCTGTGGGCTGTTAGGCTCGCGGGGGCTGAAAATGCTTCATTTTATTGCGTCATTCTTGGCGCGGACTTTTTTGGCGCAAAAATTATTTTCCGTTTCCGGCGTCATACGTGTCGCCGGAAGTTGCGTCATTTTTTTGACGTTATTTTGCACCAAAAATGTCGGCGTTCCGGATGTGGCGTCATTTTTGGCGCCAAAAGCATTTTAGGCGCCAAATAATGTGGGCGTCTGATTTTGCGCTAAAAAATATGGGCGTCGCTTTTGTCTCCACATTATTTTAGTCTCATTTTTCATTGCTTCTGGTTGCTAGAAGCTTGTTCTTTGGCATTTTTTCCCATTCCTGAAACTGTCATTTAAGGAATTTGATCAATTTTGCTTTATATGTTGTTTTTTCTCTTACATATTGCAAGATGTCTCACGTTGCATCTGAGTCAGAAGATACTACAGGAAAATCGCTGTCTAGTGCTGGATCTACCAAAGCTAAGTGTATCTGCTGTAAACTTTTGGTAGCTATTCCTCCGGCTGTTGTTTGTATTAATTGTCATGACAAACTTGTTAATGCAGATAATATTTCCTTTAGTAAAGTACCATTGTCTGTTGCAGTTCCTTCAACATCTAAGGTGCAGAATGTTCCTGATAACATAAGAGATTTTGTTTCTGAATCCATTAAGAAGGCTATGTCTGTTATTTCTCCTTCTAGTAAACGTAAAAAATCTTTTAAAACTTCTCTCCCTACAGATGAATTTTTAAATGAACATCATCATTCTGATTCTGATGACTCTTCTGGTTCAGAGGATTCTGTCTCAGAGCTTGATGCTGATAAATCTTCATATTTATTTAAAATGGAATTTATTCGTTCTTTACTTAAAGAAGTACTAATTGCTTTAGAAATAGAGGATTCTGGTCCTCTTGATACTAATTCTAAATGTTTAGATAAGGTATTTAAATCTCCTGTGGTTATTCCAGAAGTTTTTCCTGTTCCTAATGCTATTTCTGCAGTAATTTCCAAAGAATGGGATAAATTGGGTAATTCATTTACTCCTTCTAAACGTTTTAAGCAATTATATCCTGTACCGTCTGACAGGTTAGAATTTTGGGACAAAATCCCTAAAGTTGATGGGGCTATTTCTACCCTTGCTAAACGTACTACTATTCCTACGTCAGATGGTACTTCGTTTAAAGATCCTTTAGATAGGAAAATTGAATCCTTTCTAAGAAAAGCTTATCTGTGTTCAGGTAATCTTCTTAGACCTGCTATATCATTGGCTGATGTTGCTGCAGCTTCAACTTTTTGGTTGGAAACTTTAGCGCAACAAGTAACAAATAATGATTCTCATGATATTATTATTCTTCTTCAGCAAGCTAATAATTTTATTTGTGATGCCATTTTTGATATTATCAGAGTTGATGTCAGGTTTATGTCTCTAGCTATTTTAGCTAGAAGAGCTTTATGGCTTAAGACTTGGAATGCTGATATGGCTTCTAAATCAACTCTACTTTCCATTTCTTTCCAGGGTAACAAATTATTTGGTTCTCAGTTGGATTCTATTATCTCAACTGTTACTGGTGGGAAAGGAACTTTTTTACCACAGGATAAAAAATCTAAAGGTAAAAACAGGGCTAATAATCGTTTTCGTTCCTTTCGTTTCAACAAAGAACAAAAGCCTGATCCTTCATCCTCAGGAGCAGTTTCAGTTTGGAAACCATCTCCAGTCTGGAATAAATCCAAGCCTGCTAGAAAGGCAAAGCCTGCTTCTAAGTCCACATGAAGGTGCGGCCCTCATTCCAGCTCAGCTGGTAGGGGGCAGGTTACGTTTTTTCAAAGAAATTTGGATCAATTCTGTTCACAATCTTTGGATTCAGAACATTGTTTCAGAAGGGTACAGAATTGGTTTCAAGATGAGACCTCCTGCAAAGAGATTTTTTCTTTCCCGTGTCCCAGTAAATCCAGTGAAAGCTCAAGCATTTCTGAATTGTGTTTCAGATCTAGAGTTGGCTGGAGTAATTATACCAGTTCCAGTTCCGGAACAGGGGATGGGGTTTTATTCAAATCTCTTCATTGTACCAAAGAAGGAGAATTCCTTCAGACCAGTTCTGGATCTAAAAATATTGAATCGTTATGTAAGGATACCAACGTTCAAGATGGTAACTGTAAGGACTATCTTGCCTTTTGTTCAGCAAGGGAATTATATGTCCACAATAGATTTACAGGATGCATATCTGCATATTCCGATTCATCCAGATCATTATCAGTTTCTGAGATTCTCTTTTCTGGACAAGCATTACCAGTTTGTGGCTCTGCCGTTTGGCCTAGCTACAGCTCCAAGAATTTTTACAAAGGTTCTCGGTGCCCTTCTGTCTGTAATCAGAGAAAAGGGTATTGTGGTATTTCCTTATTTGGACGATATCTTGGTACTTGCTCAGTCTTTACATTTAGCAGAATCTCATACGAATCGACTTGTGTTGTTTCTTCAAGATCATGGTTGGAGGATCAATTTACCAAAAAGTTCTTTGATTCCTCAGACAAGGGTAACCTTTCTGGGTTTCCAGATAGATTCAGTGTCCATGACTCTGTCTTTAACAGACAAGAGACGTCTAAAATTGATTGCAGCTTGTCGAAACCTTCAGTCACAATCATTCCCTTCGGTAGCCTTATGCATGGAAATTCTAGGTCTTATGACTGCTGCATCGGACGCGATCCCCTTTGCTCGTTTTCACATGCGACCTCTTCAGCTCTGTATGCTGAATCAATGGTGCAAGGATTACACAAAGATATCTCAATTAATATCTTTAAAACCGATTGTTCGACACTCTCTAACGTGGTGGACAGATCACCATCGTTTAATTCAGGGGGCTTCTTTTGTGCTTCCGACCTGGACTGTAATTTCAACAGATGCAAGTCTCACGGGTTGGGGAGCTGTGTGGGGATCTCTGACGGCACAAGGAGTTTGGGAATCTCAGGAGGTGAGATTACCGATCAATATTTTGGAACTCCGTGCAATTTTCAGAGCTCTTCAGTTTTGGCCTCTTCTGAAGAGAGAATCGTTCATTTGTTTTCAGACAGACAATGTCACAACTGTGGCATACATCAATCATCAAGGAGGGACTCACAGTCCTCTGGCTATGAAAGAAGTATCTCAAATTTTGGTTTGGGCGGAATCCAGCTCCTGTCTAATCTCTGCGGTTCATATCCCAGGTATAGACAATTGGGAAGCGGATTATCTCAGTCGCCAAACGTTGCATCCGGGCGAATGGTCTCTGCACCCAGAGGTATTTCTTCAGATTGTTCAAATGTGGGAACTTCCAGAAATAGATCTGATGGCGTCTCATCTAAACAAGAAACTTCCCAGGTATCTGTCCAGATCCCGGGATCCTCAGGCGGAGGCAGTGGATGCATTATCACTTCCTTGGAAGTATCATCCTGTCTATATCTTTCCGCCTCTAGTTCTTCTTCCAAGAGTAATCTCCAAGATTCTGAAGGAATGCTCGTTTGTTCTGCTGGTAGCTCCGGCATGGCCTCACAGGTTTTGGTATGCGGATCTTGTCCGGATGGCCTCTTGCCAACCGTGGACTCTTCCGTTAAGACCAGACCTTCTGTCTCAAGGTCCTTTTTTCCATCAGGATCTGAAATCCTTCAATTTAAAGGTATGGAGATTGAACGCTTGATTCTTCGTCAAAGAGGTTTCTCTGACTCTGTGATTAATACTATGTTACAGGCTCGTAAATCTGTATCTAGAGAGATATATTATAGAGTCTGGAAGACTTATATTTCTTGGTGTCTTTTTCATCATTTTTCTTGGCATTCTTTTAGAATACCGAGAATTTTACAGTTTCTTCAGGATGGTTTAGATAAGGGTTTGTCCGCAAGTTCCTTGAAAGGACAAATCTCTGCTCTTTCTGTTCTTTTTCACAGGAAGATTGCTATTCTTCCTGATATTCATTGTTTTGTACAAGCTTTGGTTCGTATAAAACCTGTCATTAAGTCAATTTCTCCTCCTTGGAGTTTGAATTTGGTTCTGGGGGCTCTTCAAGCTCCTCCGTTTGAACCTATGCATTCATTGGACATTAAATTACTTTCTTGGAAAGTTTTGTTCCTTTTGGCCATCTCTTCTGCCAGAAGAGTTTCTGAATTATCTGCTCTTTCTTGTGAGTCTCCTTTTCTGATTTTTCATCAGGATAAGGCGGTGTTGCGAACTTCTTTTGAATTTTTACCTAAAGTTGTGAATTCCAACAACATTAGTAGAGAAATTGTGGTTCCTTCATTATGTCCTAATCCTAAGAATTCTAAGGAGAAATCGTTGCATTCTTTGGATGTTGTTAGAGCTTTGAAATATTATGTTGAAGCTTCTAAATCTTTCAGAAAGACTTCTAGTCTATTTGTTATCTTTTCCGGTTCTAGAAAAGGCCAGAAAGCTTCTGCCATTTCTTTGGCATCTTGGTTGAAATCTTTAATTCATCTTGCCTATGTTGAGTCGGGTAAAACTCCGCCTCAGAGGATTACAGCTCATTCTACTAGGTCAGTTTCTACTTCCTGGGCGTTTAGGAATGAAGCTTCGGTTGATCAGATTTGCAAAGCAGCGACTTGGTCCTCTTTGCATACTTTTACTAAATTCTACCATTTTGATGTATTTTCTTCTTCTGAAGCAGTTTTTGGTAGAAAAGTACTTCAGGCAGTGGTTTCAGTTTGAATCTTCTGCTTATGTTTTTCATTAAACTTTATTTTGGGTGTGGATTATTTTCAGCAGGAATTGGCTGTCTTTATTTTATCCCTCCCTCTCTAGTGACTCTTGTGTGGAAAGATCCACATCTTGGGTAATCATTATCCCATACGTCACTAGCTCATGGACTCTTGCTAATTACATGAAAGAAAACATAATTTATGTAAGAACTTACCTGATATATTCATTTCTTTCATATTAGCAAGAGTCCATGAGGCCCGCCCTTTTTTTGTGGTGGTTTTGATTTTGTATAAAGCACAATTATTCCAATTCCTTATTTTATATGCTTTCGCACTTTTTTATCACCCCACTTCTTGGCTATTCGTTAAACTGAATTGTGGGTGTGGTGAGGGGTGTATTTATAGGCATTTTGAGGTTTGGGAAACTTTGCCCCTCCTGGTAGGAATGTATATCCCATACGTCACTAGCTCATGGACTCTTGCTAATATGAAAGAAATGAATTTATCAGGTAAGTTCTTACATAAATTATGTTTTTATTATGTTTAATCGTTTTAAGATCTTTTTTTGCAGCTGTGTCTAAAATGATGCAATGGGCTAACATTCATTTGGTATAACAGAGCTGCCCAAATTCTCAAAATGAACCCCCCGAAACTATGTATATTTCTAAATTTGACAAACCAAGGTATAGGCCTATTTTGGTATATTTGATGCCACTATTTGTCCGCCCAATAAGTTCATATAAAAAAAATGTTAACTTTTTTGAAAACTTTGGACTTCTCACTGTAATTATTTACAAACAACTACTGCAGTCATAAGACAAATGGTTGTAAAAGCTTCTCTGGGATTTCCTTTGTTTAGAAACAGAAGACATGCATGGCTTTACCACTGGTTTTAGTCAATTAGAAGGCCGTTAATATTTGTTCTAGTGTAAGGATATGCAGCAGGTTTAGGCTTGTGAAGTCTTCACTGTACACTTCTAGTTCTCAGAATTTGAAAACACACAATCTACAGACAAAATAAATGATGAATGGGTACTTCAAAGTTTATTTTCTACAAATAAAAACATTTCTATTCCTATTTTAAAGTGTTTCTGTTCCTTTTAATTTGAGGCATGCCAGATATTCCCTCAAAATTTAATGTATGTGGCATCATTATACCTAGATAGCTATTTTACGTTTTTTTTTTATTATATCATGAATTTGCGGATAACAAATGATTGGTTAACAACATGCTTAACATGATTGGATAGAAACAAGGTGCAAAATGATAAGGCCACTATGACAAATTTAAAATGTTATAACTGATAAGAAAAGATATAGGGGCTGATTTATCAAGTTCCGTATGGAGCTTGATGCCCCTGTTTCTGTGCGAGCCTTTAGGCTCACTGGAAACAGAAGTTATGAAGCAGCGGTCTAAAGACCGCTGCTCCATAACTTGTCCACCTGCTCTGAGGCCGCGGACAGAAATAAACCCGATCGAATACGATCAGGTTGATTGACACCCCCTGCTAGTGTCCGATTGCCCGCAAATCTGCAGGGGACTGCACAAGAACTGCTGGTGCAATGATAAATGCAGACAGCGTATGCTGTCGGCATTTATCGATGTGCAGCGGACATGATACGCTACATCGTATCATGTCCGCTCCCACTACGATAAATCTACCCCATAGTAGCTATTATTTGCTGTCAAATTCTATGCTACTACAATAAGGTTGTTCAGTCTGTACTTTTTTTGCTTTAATGTGCTGTGCATTTTGTGAGCTGCCGTCATACTTATGAATTCTGCAAATAGAATCTGTAACTGTGCATTTAAATGAGCTATTCTATCCATTGTACAACTGCGGGCAATATAGATTTCACTTCATTTGTTGCACGTTTCCATCCTAAAACAGCAGGGATTTGTGTGTGTTGGAATTTTTTGTTTTCTGGTCATAATACATGCAAATAATTTGGAGAATGTAAGTGGGTGAGATCTGGTCTGAAGAAATCTGATGCCTTGAAATATGGATGAGATGTGCTATGAATTGTAATGAACTCTTAAAACAAAACCTCTTGCTAGTTCCAACTTTGAATTGTGATTTGTAATTGACACAATGTTTGGCTTATTTTATTGCCTGCATAATAATTAAAACATGTTGTAAATGGAATTTCAAATACATATTTTAATTAGGTTATGACATCAATTTGTCATCATTGTGTAGGTTATTTATTTTCATAGCGTGTATTTGTTGCATCTATTCTGTGTGAACCTTAACTTGCAGGATAAAATGTTTAACCTTTGACTCAAACATTTTTTAGCCTTGGTGAAACTCGTGGGAAAAACACACAATATGCTAGAAAATAAAAGAACAGTTGATTAAGAAAATGAAAAAAAAAAAAGTTTTTTGTATAATCCTATCTTAAGATAAAACAAGATAATACACATTTTTTTGGGTCAATATTAGAATCAATTGATTCTCAAATACCTTTTCAGAGACCAAAAACAGGCTAGAATAATTTATTTGAGCATACATGGTTAATCAGTGACTTGGTAATATTTATTGAGCTAGTCATGCGTTGGTAAGGAATTACTAAAATCATTAACAGTTGTCCTCTGAAGATGGCAATAAGTTATTTTATACTAGACATGTGCAAACATTCATTATTTTATATTCATTTTGCTAATATATTTAGTATCTGAAGTACCCAAATATCTTGCAAAACATTTAGTGCTAGATTACAAGTGGAGCACTATTTTGCAAACAAAGCTGGAAGTAAACTTTTAATGTAGGTGCTAATTTCAGGACTTTGGATATTGCGATAAAGCATACTAACCTGATACCACGTTAGACCTACAGCGCTAAACCTGAAAGCAGTTATGAATATTTAATGTTTCACGCCCTTCTGGTGCTTTGTCAAAGATGTGGAGGTGTGTGGTATTAGCATACTTTTAAATGGTTACCATTATTCAAAACCGAAAAACTCCTCCCTTATCATGATGTCACAGTATTAGACTATATTTCAATATCTACTAGAACAATTCTGTGTAATACAAAAAGTGCTGGATATAGTGATGAAAGTGCATTTTAAGTGTGTTAATTATTCAATAGCTGAATATTATAAATTAAAAGCTTAAAATTACGGCTATAAAGACATATCATTCGTAACAAGATTAGACAGAGCAATATTTGTGTTTATTTGTTTTCAATAGGTTATATTGCTGTTGTTTAGAAATTAATTATCATATCAATGCTGTTGTAACACCAATTAAATTATAGTACAACATACCAAGTATAGAAAAGACCATAAATAAGGACAAAGATCTAGTAACGTAATTTAATAATATTAACAGAATAAATATTTATACTTTAAAAATTAAAAATTAATATTATAAAGTTAAATGAAAGGAAAAGCTAAACTAATAAATTATAAGTCAGGTGTAAAGTTCAAGTCTGTTCTTTTAAAAATCACTTTTAAATTTTAGTGCTGATATTATAATACAGCTTTAAGATACTTTAGTCTAACCCGGTCACTCAACACTCTAAGAAATTAAAAACTGAGTGTCTACAGTGTAACAACTTTAAATAAAGTAAGAGGGCTAGACACACTATTGGTAAGACTTTAGACAGATAAGAAATTTAAAAGGTTTCAATTTTAGCTAATAGAGAAAGCTCGATCATGCATAGATATGGAGAAATAATATCATAATTTTAACAACACTAACATAACTGTTGATAAAATAACAGCATTGATATGATAATTCATTTCTAAACAACAGCAATGTAACCTATTGAAAACAAATGAACACAAATATTGCTCTGTCTAATCTTGTTACGAATGATATGTCTTTATAGCCGTAATTTTTAGCTTTTAATTTATAATATTCAGCTATTGAATAATTAACACACTTAAAATGCACTTTCACTATATCCAGCACTTTTTGTATTACACAGAATTGTTCTAGTAGATATTGAAATATAGTCTAATACTGTGACATCACAATAAGGGAGGAGTTTTTCGGTTTTGAATAATGGTAACCATTTAAAAGTATGCTAATACCACACACCTCCACATCTTTGACAAAGCACCAGAAGGGCGTGAAACGCGTCAGTTGACGTCACACTCCACTTACACCTGTGTCTCCTGGTAGTCACCACGCATATGTATGCAGAGTGTTCGTCTGTAACACCACAAATAAAGGTATGAATTGTTACATGTAACCTTGAGTAAAGTGCTTGTGTAGTGCCAAATTCAATGGACATTTCATTTGGTCTGGGAACCGTGTATTAGGGAAATTTTCCTTGTTGTTTTATATATATATATATATATATATATAATTAATTAAAATATAGCGATAACTATATAACTATATGAATACACACACACATATATATATATATATATAAAATAAAAAATAACTTTTTCTTTAATGCGATGAACATAGGAATTTAAGTATTAATAACTACCTTTAGATTTAGCATACATGAAGAACTTTTTTTACTCCTGTCGTGTTTTGCACATATACATATTAGGGTGTATAATGTATTTATTTGTATAAAATATTCAAAACATAAAAAAATATAATATTTAAATATATTGTATAATAATTATTAATAATTAAAAATAATATTTTTGGAATATTTTATATGAAATATGTACATTATGCACCTTAATATAATTCCTGTCAGTTTTAGTGCACATGCATGTGCGCAAAACCCAACAGGAGTAAAAAAATTAATCTGTTCTAAACACGAAGGTAGCTATGAATACTTTAAATTCAAATGTACTTCAACTAAAAGAAAATTATTATTATTTTTATATATCTGATTAAATTTTGTAAATATATATCTATACCTATATATCTATTTGAATATATATATATATTTGTGTATATACGTATGTATATACATAGATACACACAGACCTCTTTGCTCAGGTGAGATATTCTAAAATATTCCTCCAGCACTGCGAGATCACTAGTGAAATTTTCAAAAGGCAGATTTTGCTTTATTTCTCCCAAGGGGTGTTCCCTGCATTTCTGCATGTAAAGGAGAGACAAGCCCAGTGCTGCATTTACACTTTGTGCTTTCTATTTTATATCACTTTACACTTCAGATTAAATTGTATTATATTAAATCTTTGCATTTTTTTATTTTGTATTTCATTTTGTGTACAGCAGTGTATTTAATGATTTTACAAATTCTGATTATAGAACAGACTTCACAGGGGCAGAACTCACTGGATTTTCTAAGAAAAGGGGAGGAACCTGGAAATGCCAGAGAGATGAGAGATGCCCTCCATATAAAGTAATGAAGCTCTCTGGGATACAAAATTTCATATTGGAGAGATAACTGGAGAACCCCTGGGGCTGATTTAAAGGCTTTGTTTGCATTAATTACAAATTAAACTGAAATGTTTTCAATGCAATTGAACTCCTGCTTTTCTCTATCTTTTAGTATATATCGCTTTTCTGTTAGTTAAAATAAGTCTATTGTGAATCTTGAGCAAAATTCATCTGCATACAGCTAGCGAGACAAATCAGTGAGACCAGCTTGTTTAAACTGCTTAGAAAATTTCTCATGAATTGTGAGAGAGCTTCTGACATACACTGGGAAGCCCCCTGTTCAGCCCAGGGAACTGCCCTCTCCCTCCCATTTTCTGAAAGTGTCAGTTTTAGTTTGCAATTCAGCAAATTCATGGTGCAGTGTAATTTGTATATATAAAGAGAAATATATAAAGTATGATCCTAATTTGTTAAAGTAACACAGAAGTGTAACAAAACTCTCATATCACTCGGTGCTGTATTGCACTGGGCTTGTCTCTTCATATATAGAAAAGAGACAGAGCTCGCAATTCTGGAGAGTTCCGCCCTTTTTCTTTTGAATACTCAGTGAGTTCAGCCCCTAAGCTGCAATTTTTCTCCAAGCTGGAGAACCTTTGATTATCAGGACCACAGAAAGAATCGCACTCTCAGGTATGAAAAACCAGCTCAATAACTTGTTGCTTCTTCCACAGCGATTTACCACCTGGGTGCAGCTTTTTTTTAGCCCAGTAATGCTTTTCACAGAGTAGAACTTTCCTGTAGTATTAGTCTGATCAAGCCTATTATGGTCAGTCCAGCTCCAAAATACTAGGCGATTCCTCTCTGAACAAGGAACATAGCAACCCCAGAGGATCATTTCGGCCTTCATTGGGCCACGTCAGTGAGGTGTAGCCATATTCCTCTAACCACAACAAGCAAGGAGTCCATGTCTAGTTGTCCCTTTTTCCTTTAGGGAGACACAATGCACAATGTTTAGGTATGTAGTACCCACAAATATTAATTTATTTATTTATAAAATATTTTAGCAGCAAGGATACATTGAGATTTCTCTCGTTTTCAAGTATGTCCTGGGCCCACAAAACATTGCATTGCTTTAATAGGGTACAATAAAATACAAAAAACAATATTAATATGTGTGATCATTCACTAATTGCTTTTGTAAACTGTTTAATACTGTGTAACAACCAAATGCTATGGTCTAGAACCTCCCCTTCCTACACTGTGTAGAGAAAGCAGTGCACTTATCTTACAAGGTTGTATAACCTGACTAGCCAGGAAATACCAGTCTGAGAATTGTCAGGTCTTGCCATTTGACTATGTTACCTAGTGAGAAATCCATCAATAATTGTAAAATCTTATAAATGCTATCGTTGTTATTTCTTACATTCATCATCTGAAGATTTTTAAGGCTGCCAATATGCTTTACATTGTTTGTTATTTGGAGACTGGAAATATAACCGGTGCCTATCTGTCTGGAATGCAGGGATGAGATGACTTGAACCTTTAATCCTTTGGTCTTCCAGGTTTCTTAATCATAAGTAATTTATTGCACTTGTTGTTATTCCAAACCACCATGCACGTTACACTTTAACCTGATCTTGTACCCAACCGTGACAGACATAAGTAACAGTACGTACACGTGGCAATAATTTAGAAAGAGTCAACGAGTGTAAATAGGATTCTCATTTTGAATAAATCAATAGTATCATTATTCATGTTGGTCTGTGCATTGTTTAAACCCCAGTTATGCTTGCTTTACAAAGCTTTACCAAGCCTTTCATTTGATAGATGAACTATAAGAGAAAAAAATGTTTCTGTTGGTGTTTGATAATTTATATTTACTGAAATTGGAATTTTTATATAGGGTTATAGAGTTAACTAAAAAGGAGTAGATGGCTGATCACCAGGAAGGGAAGGACTTCATTTACGGCATTAGCCAAACACTGGGTTTAAAAAGGCGGTTTGTATAACTACGAATTGTAACACATTTTGAGTATTTGATGCTAAACTGTGCTGTTTACCCTAAGTGATTGTAAAGCCTGATACTGTCTATGCTGCAATAAAGGTTTTGTTACTTATTGTATCCAGTATCCGTGATAAGTTCTAAAGCGCAATACCCAGAGCTGTTGAGGCTCTGTAATTTGTGAGAATATCGACACACATGTATATTGAATAAAGCAAGTTTTAACAGTTTCACACTATGGTGATGCTCTCTTTTCTCTTTTGATGATTCTTCATTGGATAGGCTGACCATATTGCCGCTTTAAAAAGGGACACATATGAAAAATACATATGTCAGGGCTGTTTTCAGGGCTGTTTAAAGAAATGGTTTTGTATAAGAACCCTCACATATGTATTTTTCATATGTGTTCCTTCTTAAAGCGGCAATATGGTCAGCCTATCATTGGAACACTTCCCATATAAAACTGCTAAGGACTGCGTTATTTTCATCAGTTAATTCTCGCTCTGATATGGCCAATATGGTTTTTGTTTTTATTTTAGTATTGGTTCACTATTTACCATTTTTATTTTTATTATTTTATTCACTTTAGTGTGAGAACACTGTATTGTGATATTTGTTGTTTTATATTTTTTTATGGTAATGATGTCACACAGATCTCATTGTTTGTGAAGATTGATAGCCTCTGTGTAAAGGTCATCATTTTCTACCAGGGTGGATTTGATTTAAATGACTAGTCAGTAAGACTGATTTAAATCGATTTAAATCATGCTTTTCATTTTTAGAATAATAACTTCAGATTATTTTTTCCAGTTATATCAGACCATTATAGATTTGGTTATATATCATTAGATATGCATAGATAGATCATTGAAATGAATGAAATTATTGGGAGGTGAACTACCTCCAGTTTAATTGGTTAATCATTTATATTTAATAAGTTTGGATCTGCACAAAAAATATGTATGCATATACCTACTGGGAAGATGGACTTTAAATGTGCTGGAGTCAGTAGTATACTGTAGCTTTACAGTGATAGTATACTATTCCAATTAATTATTAATCACAAATGCATGAGCATGCCTAGTATTCAGTATTAAGGCAAGGGAATGTAAATGAGTACACTTTATAACAAATGAAGGTACATAATACGCAAATGAATTCCAGGAAGTGCCATCTTTAAAAAAATAATTAAAAAAAGTTTTTAAAGCTATGACTTAAAGAGACAGTCAAGTCCAAAAAAAACTTTCATGGTTCATATAGGGCATGTAATTTTAAACAACTTTCCAATGTACTTTTATCACCATTTTGCTTTGTTCTCTGGAATTCTTAGTTGAAAGCTAAGCCTAGGAGGTTCATATGCTAATTTATTAGACCTTTAAGGCCGCCTCTAATCTAAATGCATTTTGACAGTTTTTCACCACTAGAGGACGTTAGTTCATGTGTTTCATATATATAACATTGAGCTCATGCACGTGAATTTACAGAGGAGTGAGAACTGATTGGCTAAAATGCAAGTCTGTCAAAAGAACTTAAATAAGGGGGCAGTCTGCAAAAGCTTAGATACAAGGTAATTACAGAGGTAAACAGTGTATTATAATAACTTTGTTGGTTATGCAAAACTGGGGAATGGGTAATTAAGGGATTATCTATGTTATAAAACAACGACAATTCTTGTGTTGACTGTCCCTTTAAAAACATAAAAAGTAAAAGCACCACCACAAACAGGACATAGGCATTGCAAGCCCATCAGACCTAGTGTAAGCTGCTTTTGTTTACTGATTTCTCTAAAATTGTTATGACATTATTTGACGTCATTTAAATTAAACTTTATATATATATATATATGTGTGTAACTATATATATATATATATATATATATATATATATATATCATAGGTTGACAAAATGACAGACAAACAAGACGGATAGATAATTCTAATAAATACATTTTTAAGGTATTAATACATGATTCTCAGATTTACAATTATTAATTATGTCAAAAAAGGCTAAATTGGCTAAATATTTTTAACTTCCTGTAATTGTATATTTTATGCAGGCCATCACAAACTCTGTAACAATTTGTTGTTTGTATGCTTTGGGTTTAGTTAAAGTATAACTCAAAATGTGAATGAATGATCAAAACTAATTCCAATAAATGAGACCTTCACATTATTTCAGCTGTAATTAGAAAATGTCATCCAGTAAATACACCTGTGTCAAAATTCCCTTTAAATGCCAAGAGCAAAACATAATGTTCACGAACGAGTCAGCTTGGTTTGAAGTGAGTTCGGCATTCGTTACCATTGTTATCACATCAGGAGGGCGGAGCACGCAATACAGACCCCCACGCAGGGGCCATTAGAGGATATAGTGATTAACTTGAGCTCACATGTTATCACGTCATCAGAGACCAATCTGCTTAACAAAGTTCTCTCTTTTGTCCCTAGTAACTTTATTTATGAATTGGACTTAAAGTTGGATATACATAGGTTTCATAGAAACTTAAAAATTAAAGAATTTTTTCAAGAACATGTCAATAGACCCCCGGGTAACTGCACACACCAAGTACCAAGTAGCCTGAAAAAAACAAGTACATTTGAGCCAGGAAACTGCAGCCCCAGTATAAAAACTTTCACAAGGCTTGTGACACAGGACTTGGAACAGGAAATACATGATATAAAGTGGAAAAACAACTTAAAGGACCAGTCAACACTGTACATTTGCATAATCAACAAATACATGACAAGAAGACAATGCAATAGCACTTAGTCTAAACTTCAAATGAGTAGTAGATTTGTGTTAAATAAATTGCAAAGTTATGTCTATTTCCACTCCCCCTGTACCATGTGACAGCCATCAGCCAATCACAAATGCATATACGTATATACTGTGAATTCTTGCACATGCTCAGTAGGAGTTGGTGACTCAAAAAGTGTAAATATAAAAAGACTGTGCACATTTTGTTAATGGAAGAAAATTGGAAAGTTGTTTAAAATTGCATGCTGTATCTGAATCATGAAGTTTAATTTTGACTTGAGTGTCCCTTTAACTACTGAGGAACGTACCGCCATTAGATCTTTGCAGTCTGACTCTTCTCTGATTATTAGGCCTGTAGACAAGGGCGGGGCAATAGTTCTGATGGATTTTAAAGAATACAGAGAAGACATACTGCAAAAACTAATGGATGTTGTAACCTATAAGAAACTTGTAGGTGATCCCACAGGCATTTTTAAAAAGAAATTGGATAATATATTGGATTTTGGATTTGAGCAGGGTTTTATAACTGAACAGATCCGTGACTTTTGTGTTACACAATATCCCAGAGTACCAGTGTTTTATACCATTCCCAAAGTGCACAAAAGTCTTCAGAAACCACCGGGACGTCCTATTGTCTCGGCGGTCCAATCATTAACACAACCAGTGGCACAATACATCAATTTTTTACTACAGCCCATTGTGAGACAGATCTGTGCATTTTTATTGGACAATAATCAGTTGATTAGACTGTTGAAAGATGTCCTAATTGAAGAGGGAGAATTGTTGGTTACATTGGACGTCAACAGTCTCTATACTATCATTCCCCATGATGAGGGACTGTTGTTGGTCAAGAACCACATACTTGGAGATACTCAGTGGAATTTGTAATGACCCTAATAGAGTTCTGACTCAAAGAAAAATATTTTCGGTTCGAAAATGACTTCTATGTACAGACCTCTGGCACGGCAATGGGGTCAAATATGGCCCCATCATATGCCAATATTTTTATGTCAGAATTCTAAAATAGCTTTGTTTGGCTCGGGGAGGTGTCGTCTATTGTTTTCTACCGAAGATATATAGACGACATCTTCCTGATCTGGCGGGGGTTTTTGACTCCCTACAGTTGTGGTTTGACACTCTTAATAACATGGACACGACAGTACGACTTAAAATGACATCAGACAGCCAAAGTGTGAGTTTTTTGGATTTAGAAATTTTCAAGGTTGGCCCTAAATTAGGGACTACTTTAGATAAAAAAAATCAACAGCTCGTAACTCGATTCTTAGAGCTGATAACTGTCATCCACCCACACTATTTCAGGGTATTGTCAAATCACAAATGGTTAGAACCATCCGTAATAATTCAATTCATACATGGGGGGTCTCCCAGTTGGAAGATACTAGGAAGAAGTTCCTCCAAAGAGGGTGCAAACAGAACATGATGGGTCTCATTCTGGATACAGTCCTGCAATATACACAGGACAAATTGATAAATAAAGAGAAGAAGAATCAAGAACATAATAGGATGATCATGGTGACCACCTATACCCCAGGTAACATTAATACTCGCAAGATTCTATGAAAACACTGGCCAATCATGTCATCTGATCCCAAGCTCAAATTTAGTAAATAACTTAACCCCATGGTGGGGTTCAAAAGGAGCACCAATCTTCATGACCTGTTGGTGCACACAGATCCCAAACAGTGCTATCAAAAGAAACAGAAGATAAACATCAAGGGAAGCTATCGATGTGTGGGTTGCATGACATGCAATGGACTTATCGCCACAAATAAATTTCATCATCCCCATACTAATAAGATGTATACCATCAAGCATTCAATCACCTGCACTACCACCCATGTGGTCTATTTGCTTATGTGCCCGTGCTTGAAGTTCTATGTTGGTAAGACAAAGGGGACCCTGAGAGAACTTATGGACAATCACAGACTGGCTATATGCCAGGCACTTGTAAAAGGCTCATCGGATCAACCTGTGGCACGACACTGTGCAGAGCAAAGACACTCAGTGGCATCATTCAGATACACTTTAATAGATCATGTGCCAGAATCTGACCGAGGTGGAGATCGGGATAAAACCCTATTGTATCGAGAAGCCCAGTGGATTTATAGGCTTGGAACCATTGTACCAGGAGGATTGAATTCCATACCAGACTTCAAGGCCTTAATCTAGTCTTATACAAACCTAGGGTGCAGAGATCTAGCATGGTAGGATGTGGCCTTTTGTGGGCGGGCGATATCTGGGGGTGTTACCCGCACACTAGAGGGTTCACATGGAAACCTTGATTCAGTGGAGGAGGTCCTCTGGTGGGGATTTCAAAGCTATCTGCTTGAGGGAGTCACCCATAAACACAGATATTAACAACATGACCTGAAGTCTGTGAGATACATTTGAGAAGGATCTATGTATATATCTCAATCGTCTTATATAATTATGTTCATCGGATTATGCACAATGTGTGGACTAATGATGTGCCATGTATGCAATGATCGATAGTATATTTACGGATGCAGAACATATAAGAGGAGATGCAGTGCTATTCTAACTTTCGCTTTCTATGTTTTTGTTCTTTGATTTTTATATTTTGTATATATTTATATACAGATGAGGGTATGTATTTAATACCCTTAGCATCAATAAGGTTGGCCTATAAATGAAGGGGAGTTGGATCTTGGATGATTGGATGTATTTGCACCCCTATTTAGGTATGGTCTTATTCCATTGGGTACAGGTGGGCTTAATGTCATAACGTTATCTGACAAAATTTGAATGCCTGCCTAGTCTGATACCCAGTTGGTTTTTGGCTATTATGTATAATCACCATTTTAGTAGGAACCTATCATTTGTGGTTTAATTGATGGAATAGACCCTGACAATTTAATTTGGTACACAAGATGAAACCGGAAATGACACTATTACCGCTTCCAGTTTGACGTATTTCATAATATTGAGGTATAGTATTATGTATGCCTGGCTTTGCACAGTTTTGTTATATAGTATAAGAACATTGCACATATAAAGATAAATAACAACTATTTTTTATTTTATTTATGTAAATATGTACCCAGTGAAACCGGAAGTGGGGAGCCGTTGCGCTTTCGGTCTGGGTCTGAATGGAACGCAAGGTTGCGTTCCAAGTACACGTTTGGTGCTTTTTTTGTTTGAAGTGGGAGGTATGTGTTTGCAAATCTGTATATAATGTGTTAGTTTATTCACCATTATTCACTGTTTTTTGATCTGAGGAAAGGGAAGAACGTTCCCTGAAACGTTGTCTATTAAAGCTGACTTTTTTGTTTACTAAATCCTGAGAGTGCAGTATTTTTTTGAAAGTATATATATATATACGTGTGTATATATATATATATATATATATATATATATATATCATAGGTTGACAAAATGACAGACAAACAAGACAGATAGATAATTCTAATGAATACATTTTTAAGGTATTAATACATGATTCTCGGATTTACAATTATTAATTATGTCAAAAAAGGCTAAATTGGCTAAATATTTTTAACTTCATGTAATTGTGTAAATTATGCAGAACATCACAAACTCTGTAACAATTTGTTGTTTGTATGCTTTGGGTTTAGTTAAAGTATAACTCAAAATGTGAATTAATGATCAAAACTAATTCCAATAAATAAGACCTTCACATTATTTTAGCTGTAATTAGAAAATGTCATCCAGTAAATACACCTGTGTCAAAATGCCCTTTAAATGCCAAGAGCAAAACATAATGTTCACGGACGAGTCAGCTTGGTTTGAAGTGAGTTCGGTATTCGTTACCATTGTTTGCATTTTACTAAAGTTCAAAATGTGTTTAAGTGTTTTTTTGTTAGCTCATTTATAAAAATAAAAAGGGATGAAGCAATGCTTTGTTAATCAATCCCCCTCACCCCAGAAAGCTGGGAGATCACCTTAAAGGACATTGAACACGAAAGATTTCAAGCTTGATTATGAATAATTGCTATTTAAATATGTTAAAGTAATGGCTTTTTTGGTGGACATGAGCATTTGTTTTTTAAGAAACTAACACTGTATTGCTTTTTAATTAACACTTTTTAGATACAATAACAAAAACTTTAAGAAATTCAAATAATTGTCACATATCTTTTCTTCTTGCTACTTCACCTCTAGAAATTGTTCATCTTTGGTTTTTTATTTTAATGCATATTTATTTATTACACTTTTTTTCAAGCATATAATTGTCATTGTTTATATATTATAAGAAAAAAAAGAGACAATTAGCTCAAGAATACCGTTCATAATTATCTAGTAAAAATAAAAAAAAAATTTAGAGTTAAGTTTTTTATTTTGGGGGGTTGGTTGTGTTGTGGGTTTTACTGTTGGGGGAACTTTGTATTTTTTTACAGGTAAAAGGGCTATTGGTAGTTTATTGTAGGGTAGGGGGTGTTTTTATTTTGGGGGGCTTTTTATTTTTATAGGGCTATTAGATTCGGTGTTATTGTTTTTATTTTTTGATAATTTCATTTATTTTTTGTAATCTTAGTGTTTTTTATTTTTTGTGATTTTAGTGGTTATTATATTTGGTAAACTTAGATTTTTTTAAATTTTTCGTAAGATTTGTTTTTTTTTTAGTTGTAATTTAGATTATTTTTTTTTTCGTAGTGTTAGGTTTTTTTATATTTGTAATTTAGATATTTTAATTGGTAGTTTTTTTTCCATTTTATTAGAATAATAAGGTTAGGTTAATTTATAGTTTAATGTTAGGTTTATTTTTATTTCACAGGTAAGTTTTTATTTATTTAAATATAGTTTTATTGTAATTTTAATTTAAAGTTAGGGGGGTGTTAGGATTTGGAGTTAATAGTTTAATTTAGTGTTTTGCGATGCGGGGGGCCGGTGGTTTAGGTGTTAATAGGATTATTTAGTGGCCGAAATGCGGGAGGCCGGAGGTTTAGGGGTTAATAACTTTATTTAGTGGCGGCAATGTCGTGGAGCGGCTGAATAGGGGTTAATAGCTTTATTATAGTGGCAGTGATGTCGGGGATTGGCGGAATAGAGGTTAATAACTTTTATTAGTGGCGGCGATGTCGGGAGTGGCAGATTAGGGGTTAATTACTTTTAACAGTGTCGGCGATGTTGGGGGCAGCGGATTAGGGGTGTTTAGACTTATGATTTATGTTAGGGTGTTAGGTTTAAATGTAACTTTTTTCCCCATAGACATCAATGGGGTTGCGTTACGGCGATCGCCATTCCGCACTTCAGGTGTTAGGTTTTTTTCTAACACTCTCTCGCCATTGATGTCTATGGGGGAAAGCGTGCATGAGCACATCAAAGCAGCCCTTGGCTTTTGTGCGATATGGAGCTTAACGCTACCATATCGCACATACAAGGAGGCTTTTCAGTAACTTGTAATGGCAGCACTATGGGGGTGAAAAAACTCAACTTTTGTTGCATCCATTTTGCAGCCTGTTTAGCACAAAACTCGTATTCTAGGTGAGTATTTGTAACACATAAAGTTCAATCTTAAAGGAATATGAATCCCAAATTTATTTATTTCATGATTCAGATAGAGCCTTCAATTTTAACCCCTTAACGACCGAGGACGTGCAGGGTACATCCTCTAAAAAATGTCCAAGGACGTATCCTGCAGGTCCTCGGTCTGGAAAGCAGCTGGAAGCGATCCTGCTCGCTTCCAGCTGCTTTCCGGTTATTGCATTGATGCCTCCTGCAATAACTGCAATAACTCTGCATGGCCATCCGATGCAGAGAGAGCCACTCTGTGGCCCTCTCTGCACCAGACATCGATGGCTGGTATCGTTGGTGGGTGGGAGCCGACTTGGGAGGCGGGTGGGCGGCCATCGATGGGCCGTGTAATGTGGAGGGGGCGGGGCCAACGGGGGCACGCACGGGCGCGTGCACGGGGGGCAGCAGGCGGGCGCGTGCACAGGGTGGGAGCAGGTGGGAACCGCTACACTACAGAAAATATTAATGCAAATAAGTGGGAGCAAAGGGGGTGATTTAAAAAATATAAAAATCTAAGGGATCTTGGAGGGGTGAGGGGTTGGTGGGGGAGGGGATCTACACTACAGAAAAGGGATTTTTTTTTTAAAAAAAAAGAACACATTTTTTTCTAAACTGGGTACTGGCAGACAGCTGCCAGTACCCAAGATGGCGCCCATTAAGCCAGAGGGGGAGGGTTAGAGAGCTGTTTGGTGGGGATCAGTGAGTTTGGGGGCTAAGGGGGTATCCTACACAGCAGCATATCTAAATATGCTATAAAAAAAGCCCAAATATACCTTTTATTTTAGTACTGGCAGAGTTTCTGCCAGTACTTAAGATGGCGGGGACAATTGTGGGGTGGGGGAGGGAAGAGAGCTGTTTGGGAGGGATCAGGGGATCTGATGTTTCCGGTGTGAGGCTGATCTCTACACTAAAGCTAAAATTAACCCTGCAAGCTCGCTACAAGCTACCTAATTAACCCCTTCACTGCTAGCCATAATACACGTGTGATGCGCAGCGGCATTTAGCGGCCTTCTAAGTACCAAAAAGCAACACCAAAGCCATATATGTCTGCTATTTCTGAACAAAGGGGATCCCAGAGAAGCATTTACAACCATTTGTGCCATAATTGCACAAGCTGTTTGTAAATAATTTCAGTGAGAAACCTAAAGTTTGTGAAAAAGTTTGTGAAAAAGGAAACGTTTTTTTTTATTTGATCATATTTGGCGGTGAAATGGTGGCATGAAATATACCAAAATGGGCCTAAATCAATACTTTGGGTTGTCTACTACACTACACTAAAGCTAAAATTAACCCTACAAGCTCCCTAATTAACCCCTGCACTGCTGGGCATAATACATGTGTGGTGCGCAGCGGCATTTAGCGGCCTTCTAATTACCAAAAAGCAATGCCAAAGCCATATATGTCTGCTATTTCTGAACAAAGGGGATCCCAGAGAAGCATTTACAACCATTTGTGCCATAATTGCACAAGCTGTTTGTAAATGATTTCAGTGAGAAACCTAAAATTGTGAAAAATGTAACTTTTTTTTAATTTGATCGCATTTGGCGGTGAAATGGTGGTATGAAATATACCAAAATGGGCCTAGATCAATACTTGGGGTTGTCTACTACACTACACTAAAGCTAAAATTACCCCTGCAAGCTCGCTACAAGCTACCTAATTAACCCCTTCACTGCTAGCCATAATACACATGTGATGCGCAGCGGCATTTAGCGGCCTTCTAAGTACCAAAAAGCAACACCAAAGCCATATATGTCTGCTATTTCTGAACAAAGGGGATCCCAGAGAAGCATTTACAATCATTTGTGCCATAATTGCACAAGCTGTTTGTAAATGATTTCAGTGAGAAACCTAAAATTGTGAAAAATGTAACTTTTTTTTAATTTGATCGCATTTGGCGGTGAAATGGTGGCATGAAACATACCAAAATGGGCCTAGATCAATACTTGGGGTTGTCTACTACACTACACTAAAGCTAAAATTACCCCAAAAAGCTCCCTACATACTCCCTAATTAACCCCTTCACTGCTGGGCATAATACACGTGTGGTGCACAGTGGCATTTAGCGGCCTTCTAATTACCCAAAAGCAACGCCAAAGCCATATATGTCTGCTATTTCTGAACAAAGGGGATCCCAGAGAAGAATTTACAACCATTTATGCCATAATTGCACAAGCTGTTTGTTAATAATTTCAGTGAGAAACCGAAAGTTTGTGAAAAAATTTGCGAAAAAGTGAACAATTTTTTGTATTTGATCGCATTTGGTGGTGAAATGGTGGCATGAAATATACCAAAATTGGCCTAGATCAATACTTTGGGTTGTCTACTAAAAAAAAATATATACATGTCAATGGATATTCAGGGATTCCTGAAAGATATTAGTGTTCTAATGTAACTAGAGCTAATTTGGAAAAAAATGGTTTGGAAATAGCAAAGTGCTACTTGTATTTATGGCCCTATAACTTACAAAAAAAAAAGCAAAGAACATGTAAACATTAGGTATTTCTAAACTCAGGACAAAATTTAGAAACTATTTATCATGGGTGTTTTTTGGTGATTGTAGATATGTAACAAATTTTTGGTGTCAAAGTTAGAAAAAGTGTGTTTTTTTCTATTTTTCCTCATATTTTATAAAAATGCTTTATAGTAAATTATAAGATATGATGAAAATAATGGTATCTTTAGAAAGTCCATTTAATGGCGAGAAAAACGGTATATAATATGTGTGGGTACAGTAAATGACGAAGAGGAAAATTACAGCTAAACACAAACAGTAAAAATAGCCTTGGTCCCAAACGGACAGAAAATGGAAAACTGCTGTGGTCATTAAGGGGTTAATCAACTTTCTAATTTACTCCTATGATCATTTCTTTCCGTTCTCTTGATTTCTTTTTTTGAAAAGTAGGAATGTAACCTTTGTGGACGGCCCATTTTTGGTTCAGCACCCTGGGTAGCGCTTGCTGATAGGTGGCTACATTTAAC
Source organism: Bombina bombina (assembly GCF_027579735.1). Taxonomy (NCBI): domain Eukaryota; kingdom Metazoa; phylum Chordata; class Amphibia; order Anura; family Bombinatoridae; genus Bombina; species Bombina bombina. The sequence continues at coordinate 933,837,067 of NC_069500.1, read as the reverse complement.
TATGGTAATTTTCTTTGGACAGTGAAATAATCTGTGTCAAAACTTTTCTATTTTAGGTCATAGCCATAAACAATGCATTAAATTAGGAAGTTTATAATTACATGTTAGACCATTTTCAGTTTCTAATCTAGTTTATTTTTTTAAATCGGACAATGTTTCTCTTTATTTCATTTTCATGTATATTGGTTATGTGACACAGCTTGGTTAGAGGGCCACTCAATACAGAAGTAACTAATTTACTCCTATTATCAATTTTTCTTCGTTCTCTTGCTATCTTTATTAAAAAAAGAAGGAATGTGTACCAAATACCTATAGACGCTTCTAAATTGAAATACCTGGGTATTTATTTGTCAGCACGCCCCACAGACCTTTTTAAAAATAACTTCTTGGTCTTACGCAGGGAAATTACGAATGATTTGTCCTCTTGGTCAAACAAAATGCTATCCTGGCTTGGTAAAATAAGTCTAATTAAAATGAACATTCTCCCCCGTATCCTGTATTTACTGCAAACGGTTCCTGTTGCTCTGCCTAGGGACTTTCTCCCCCAACTTCAGCGTACACTGGAGCGGTTTGTTTGGTCAGGGGTTAAGCCCAGGGTTCCTAGAAAAACACTATACTTACCCCATGAGAGGGGCGGCCTGGGGTTCCCTGATCTGGCAACATATAGGAGAGCAATCTTTTTGCAAAGGTTAGTTGAACTGTCTCATAACTCAACCCAAAAGCAGTGGGTCAGGCTGGAGGGACAAATCTTTAACTTGCATAACGTCGGCACTTTAGCTTGGATTCTCCCGCCTAGTCGCCCCGCCCTAATACAGAAATATCACCTTACACTAACTACACTGCAGGAATGGGACAGACTATTGGCTACCTCTACACATATTTCTTCGATACATTCCCCCTTGCTCCCAATCATAGAAAACCCTGAAATTCCATACCACGCACTGGGGACTCGAATGAGCACGTGCTACACCCTTCGCGAGGGCACTCTACACTACGCTATGCATGAGGGTAAACTTCGCTCACAGCTAGACATGTCCAAATGATTTGGCGATCTTTTCTCCTCCTGGCTCTGATACCACCAGCTCTCGCACTACCTTACTCACCACAAACACAAAAGCAGGTTTCTGAGGGACCTCACGTCCTTCGAAACTCTCTGCTCTGGCACATCCTACCCCAGATGATTGATTTCAAAAATCTATAAGCTCCTACTCTTACCGCCTGACACTCGACTCCCCTCTTTTACTTTGGCCTGGGACAAGGACCTTAACAACACTATTGAGGAAGAGGACTGGATACGTTCTTTTACTTTAACTAAACGATCCTCTGTCTCGGCAACCGTCCAAGAGGTAGATTTAAAGCTTTTAACCAGATGGTATCATACACCAGTGAGGTTACATAAATACTTCCCCTCAGCCAGCTCACTATGTTGGAGAGGGTGCGGTGAGCACGGCACCTTGATCCACATCTGGTGGTCGTGCTCCAGGATGAGAGATTTCTGGACGACTGTGACGGAGACCATGTCCGAAAAGGTACAGGTCCTTGTCCCTAATTCCCCTGAGACCATGTTGTTACTACAGCTCCCTAAGACCAAAGATGTTTTTACTAGAGACCTTCTTCTGCTAATGATCACAGGGGCCAAAAGATTGATTCCTAGGAAATGGAAATCCACCCAGGTTCCATCCTATGATGAGTGGCTTGCCTCAGTGGAAGACCTGCTACAATTGGAGAGGCTGCATTATTTTAAGACTGGCAAACTGGGGTTTCATGAGACGATGCTGGCGGCGTGGAGAGGCACTCCTTTATAGGGCCCTATTACGTGGAGCCTCCTTTTCCCTCCCCTTTTTTTTTTTTCCCTTCCTTCCCCCCCCCTCCCTTTCACTAGGATGTGTCCCCCCCCCTCTTATTCTCCCTCCCCTTCCCCGTCATCTTGCTCTACTTTCGCTTCCGTTTTCTCTCTCTTTTTCCTTTTTCTTATATTATATGTGTTCCTTTTTCTTTTTTCTCTTTCTTTTTGTGTGTGTAATATGTTATAAGTACAAGTTTAAAGTGTTTACAACATAATTGCTTGTTACAACAAAATACTAAAACTTTGTCAAGCTTTGTATCCTCGGGGAACCTGGATCTCTCCCCTCCGGGGAGATTCTTGTTTCTTCAGAAGCACAGTTAAAGTGGACTCTAGTCACAATGAGCTGAATAATGACTCCTTTATGTTCAGACCGTTTGCAAATGGTACTCAGAGATGTATAATGTGGCCTTATTGTCTACTTTTGAATTTTCTTTAAAAAAGCTTGTTAAAAAAAAAAAAAAAGCAGGAATGTGATGCATAGGAGCTGGCCCATTTTTGGTTGAGAACCTTGGTTATGCTTGCTTATTGGTGGGTAAATGTAAGCCTCCAATAAGCAAACGCTATCCATGGTGCTGAACCTAAAATGGGCTGGCTGCTAAGATTTACATTCCTGCTTTTAAAATAAAGTTAGCAAGAGATCAAAGAAAAATTGATAATAGGAGTAAATTAGAAAGTTGCCTACAATTTCACGCTCTAAATCATGAAAGAATGAAATTGGGTTCAGTGTCCCTTTAAAGTCACGTGCACGCTCCTTAGCTCCTATCAGACTACCTAGATTTACTTTCCTACAAAGCTTACCAAGAGAACAAAGAAAATGTTATAATACAAATAAATTTAATAGTTATTAAAAAATGCATGTTCTATCTGAATAATGAATATTTATTTTTTTACTTTACTTTCGCATTAAATAATGTTGAAACTTGCGCAGAATTTGTCATGTCATGGCAATACATATTTAATTTTTTGAATTCAATCAGTTTCACTTTTCGATTCGATAGTCTAAGTACAAAAAAGGTATATTTTTAGCAAATTGTGTCAGAGCTGTGATAGTGATATTTACAAGACAAGAGGAGTCTTTTGTCAGGGAACAGTGGAATCATCGTAGTTCTTTCTTTAAACTTAAAGGGACAGTCTAGGCCAAAATAAACTTTCGTGATTCAGATAGGGCACGTCATTTTAAACAATTTTCCAATTTACTTTTATCACCAATTTTCCTTTGTTCTCTTGGTATTCTTAGTTGAAAGCTTAACCTAGGAGGTTCATATGCTAATTTCTTAGACCTTGAAGACCACCTCTTTTCAAAATGCATTTTAACAGTTTTTCACCACTAGAGGATGTTAGTTCATGTGTTTCATATAGATAACACTGTGCACGTGAAGTTATCTGGGAGCAGGCACTGATTGGCTAAACTGCAAGTCTGTCAAAAGAACTGAAATAAAGGGGCAGTTTGCAGAGGCTTAGATACAAGATAATCACAGAGGTTAAAAGTATATTATTATAACTGTGTTGGTTATGTAAAACTGGGGAATGGGTAATAAAGGGAGTATCTATCTTTAAAACAATAAAAATTCTGGTGTAGACTGTCCCTTTAATTTATGTTGAAATCATATTTTGTGAGGTCTATGTTATTGATGTATTTACTTTCAATGCATTAAGTTAGGTCTGCAAAAAATAAATACACATATAAATAAATAAATAACACTTACTGTGATATAATTTATGTTGAAAACTGTAGCTAATGCTCATAAATTAAATTAATAAGCTTAATTTGATGGTGTGTAAGAAACAAATCCAAGGCATGGTTTTTATTACATTTATGGATCTGCTAGATCAGCTACTTTTCTTACAATTTTTTTTAATTACATAGAAAAATTTGTTATTTTGGTGTCAACCTAACATTGAACAAAATAGTTAAAGGATCATTCAACTGCAAAAAAATATTTTTGTTTAAAAAGATAAATACTGCCTTTATTACCCATTCCCCAGTTTTGCATAACCAACACAGTTATATTAATAATATTTTTACCTCTGTGATTGCCATGTATCTAAGCATCTGCAGACTGCCCCCTTATCTCAGTTATTTTGACCGACTTGCATTTTAGCCAATCAGTGCTGACTCATAAATAACTCCATGAGTGAGCACAATGTTATCTATATGGCACACATGAACTAGCGCTGCCTAGCTGTGAAAAAACTGTCAAAATGCACTTAGATAAAAGGCAGCCTTCAGGGGCTTAGAAATTAGCTTATGAGCCTACCTAGGCTTAGCTTTCAACAAAGAATACCAAGAGGACAAAGCAGATTTAAAGTTGTGTAAAAATTGCATGCTTTATCTAAATTATGAACGTTTAATTTTGACTAGACTGTCCCTTTAACTACATTTATTACAATAATGAACCTGGCTAACACATGACTACAGAAAACCCTTATATTTTTTTTTATTTATTACCTTAAGATGCACAGATGTGCATAATACATATCTTGTAAAACCCAATCATTGTTTGAATTGCAGCAATGCCTCATAGAGAAAGGATCCGATGATCAAAACCTTCCCGGCAGGGAAAGAAATCTTTTATTTGAGCATTATTTTGCAATGCATGTGTTTCTCCCTCACACATAAGCCCCTATTTATCATGGTTTGGCGGACCTGATCCGACACTGCAGATCAGGTCCGCCAGACCTCACTGAATACAGCGAGCAATACGCTCACCGTATTCAGCATTGCACCAGCAGCTCACAAGAGCTGCTGGTGCAACGCTGCCCCCTGCTGACTCGTTGCCAATCGGCCGCCAGCAGGGGGGTGTCAATCAACCCGATCGTACTCGTGCTCAGAGCAGGCGGACAGGTTATGGAGCAGCGGTCTTTGTGAGAAAGAAACACAGGGCCAGAAACACGGGGCATCAAGCTCCAATCGGAGCTTGATAGATAGGCCCCATAGTATCCTGTATAACTAGATAAACAACTCTAAAGCTAAAAATGTTCTTTCTAAGATTCATTCTCAAAGGGTCAATTTTTTTGGGGTCAACTTTAGGGTTTATAAGCCCTTATTTTACCATAACACTTTTCAAACTACCATTAGCTGGGGATAGGAAATTTGCGGATTCATTTCTTCACATTTCAATAAAAAAATGTTTCTCAAAATTCTTCACTTTAAAAGGACACTAAATATATCTCATGCACCCCCTTCTAATCATGGCTACCCTCATTTTGGAACTAAAGTTACAATGCAGGTATCTGAATGAGAGTTGCTACACATGTGCTAACATATCAGCATCAGAATGCAGTAAAAGCTAGATATCAACATGGTAGTGCCCATGACTAGAGGGATGCAGGTTATAGTCACAATACTATGCTTATAAAATGTATTTTGTATTTATTGGCCTTTTAATGGTTACTTTACTTGTTTGAATAATTCCTTAAATTCAAAATCCCAATAGCTGTGTTATCATCAGTAGAAATGATTCCCTCAATTCATCATCTCTACTATATGAGTATTTCACTTTCATGGCAGACTCACCAGTATGAGTGGTTTTATATAATCTTCATCCTAATAGATGTCTTGCCTATAAAAACATAGTTCCATAGTGACCTTACTTCTTTTGCCAACATTACTGGTTTGTAACTATTTCAGTTTGTTTTTAATGACTTTCCAAAGTCAGTTACATGATACATTTTACATGCTAATGAATACCAATATGAATGCTTCCTTAGATACTTTATTACTATTGTTACCTAACCATTGGGAATGGTTTACTTAAAGTGATTCAACAAAATCCTTTATTCGATTACATGGGACAGGACCCAAAAATAACACAACGTTTCGGGGTCAACACCCCTTAAACATGTGATACATTTTATATAAAATTTTCATTACCTTTATAGATGTACACTTGTGTTTAACCCTTTCTGGGAACAATACTTCATAAAACATCACAACCTAGTAGACAAAAATTTAAATCAGTTTTATAGCACTCAGAATTACATAGCACACAGTGATCATACATTAGTTGTTACAATGTATATATTTTTACGAAATAACTAATCAACTCGCAATTTACAAAGAATAATGATAAAAAGATACAAAGGAATAGTAGCAGATAATTAAATAGAGAATAAATGAAAATTAATAAAAAACAGACCAGTTGATCATCTGATTCATACCCTTAGGTTCAAGTGTGTCTAGCTGAAAAATCCAATAGGTGTCATGTTGTTTAAGCAACAGTTACATGTTACCACCTCTTCTAGGGGTTCTAATCTGCTCAATAATTGGAAACCGTAGCTGGTTAATTTGATGCCCCGCTCTCAAAAAATGACAGGCTACTGGGGCAGTGACAACCTTACACCTAATGTTACTTTTGTGTTCACTAATATGATCACGGATACGTCTAGTGGTCTCACCCACATAAACATGCCCACATGGGCATTTAATCATATATATTACGTACCGAGTGTCACAGGTATAGTGGTCACTATAAAAAATATTTATGACCAGTGTGTGGATGTAAAAAATATTGACTTTTAATAATGGACCTAAATTTCACACAGCTGAGACATGGGAAACAACCCATGTTCTTTTTAGCTTTTATTAGAGTATCACGCAAACTTTTGCTCCAGTTATAGGCTGGCATAGGGAAATGTTGGAACTCCTCAATATCAGGGTTACATGCTCCCAACATACTCCAATGTTTGCGAATGGTCCTAGCAATAATTGAGCTCTGTTTAGAAAATTCAGAGACAAAAGTAATCCTTTTCTTATCGCCTTTAGGTTTCCTAGATTGCAATAGCTCTTCCCTCTGAATTAGTCTGAGACCACTAATGACCTTATCAATCAAATGTCTAGGGAAACTCCTATTCAAAAACTTACTACTCATTCCTTCCAATCTAGAAGAAACAATACCATCATCAGTGACAATTCTGTTCACCCTCAACATCTGGCTACGTTGAACGTGCATTATTTGGAGACAACATTTTGCCTTTGTTTCTACTGTGTTGGTGAGTTTGGCAGTTGCTCACTGTGGTGCTCCTTATTGGGCTGTGCTGGTTTCTACCTTTGATTACTTACTTAAAGTGATTGTAAACTTTAACAAATTAAAGCCCAGTATTAAATAATCTTAAAAACAGGGGCACTTTAATTCATTAAAGTTTACAAAGATGCTTATTTTTTTTAAATACTTACCTTTGTGTTGTGGTAAACCTAACGCTAATCCTCCACCCTCATCTGCTGCTTTCTTTAGCTAATCTATTACGAATCCGGCTTCCTCCAATTGGTGTGTGCACCCTTTGGCATCCAGCTTGTGGGGTAACGCAACAATTGGAGGAAGCCGGATTCGTCATTGATCTGCTAATGAAAGCAGCAGATGCAGGTGGAGGATCGGCGTTATGTTAACCATAACGCAAAGGTAAGCTTTTTTAAAAATAAGCATCTTTGTCAACTTTAACGAATTAAAGCCCAGTATCAAATAATAATCTTAAAAACAGGGGCAATTGAATTCATTAAAGATTACAATCCCTTTAAATTGGTCAGGTTTGGCAAGTGCTTTGAACATGGTTTTACTTTGCAACCTTATTCTTCACTTGGACAGACAGAAAACCCCACAAAATAGAGATGCAAACTTATAAACACTGCCTGAAAATGTATTTTTCTATCCTGATTTTACCATAAATTATTATTTTTTTGTTGTTGTAAGCGGTTGTGCAAAAAATAAGTGTTGCTCTATAACTGATTATTTATACAGAAGGAATATTTTGTATCTCATGCATTTTAAGTCTAAAGATCCTTTTAAATATGTTTTAAATTTAAAAAAAAATATTCCCTAGATACATGAAATCATTTTTCAGAGTAAGAAAACAGTAATTGTATTTGATAGTAGAAAATGAAAATATTAGACATCTGCAGAAATATTTATTATTAACCATTTTGTTTCTACATGGATTTACTTATACTTATGTGTAAGCTTTAATTTGCCACACACATAGATAGCATTGAAGAAAAAAATCCATACACAACATTAATTCATAGCTTCCTATGTAGATAAGGGGAATGTTAAGGTTAGCTTGTGTTTGAATCCATCCTCATTTATGGCAGTCTGTGTCAGGCAAATACACACCTGAAGCCCTTGTGCAGGATTTAATTGCTGTAGTTCTATGATAAATAAAAGTCTTGCAACCCCTGACAACCTGCAGGGTCTCTTCATTAATTCTGCAGAGCACACATCCTCAAGGGCATCTTTGATGCTACCAAAGAGGACTAATTGCTTTAAGGTAGAAAGAGGTGACATTGCTTGCTTAGTTCATATATACTGCATATCATCCTTCTGTATTTTCTGCCACTCCAATTGCTGTTTATGCATAAGGGGACCTCATTAAATTCTATATTTTTTTATCACATCATAAACTATGGTACACAATGTTAGAGCTGCTAAATATTCCTAAACAGATTGTATGCACATAACCCAGCACTAAAGCAGTCAGAGCTCTTACGATAACATTGGTTTTCAAACCTTTCCTCAAGCCTCCTTAACAGGCCAGATTTTGAGGATATCTGAACCAGTGCACAGGTGGAATAATCAGCGGATCAGTATCCATGGTTACTAACCTGTTTTCATGCAAGGTAATACTGAAAATCTGGCCTGCTAGGGAGGACTGTTTTTAAAACCAGTTTACTAGAAGCCTGTTTGTGTAAAGAAGTATATTGCAAAATGTACTAATAAGCATTTACATTTTTGACTATAATGTCCCTTTAAAAGAAAAGGCTCATACTTCCAGCATAAGGAAGAACTGTTATGTAAAATGTGTGTTTGCAGCAAAACTGTGATTAAATTGGTTCCACAATTAAACTGATGTGTTTGTTTTAAAGGGACAGCAAACACGTTGCGATAGTAATATACACTGTTTAATCGTGCAAAGTAAAACAACTTAACAATATACTTTCATTATTTATTTTGCTTCATCTTCTTGTAATTTTAGTCTTAAAATTGTGGCTTTTCCAGTCCTTGAAACTGAAAGAGCACATGGCAGGCTTCACAAGCCTAACCCTAATACATATCTCTTCCTATTTTGCAGTTTGTTATATTAGAATTTCTGCTAAAATCAAATAAATGAGATTTTGTTTCTACAGGGGTAGGTGGAGTTTGATAAATGAAAAACAATTGAAGCAAAGAAGGTGTTAATCCTTTTCAATAACATTCAGACTCTGCTGATATGTTGATAAATGTCTTTAATGTCCCTTTAGTGGCAAACTATGGTCAACATCGGTCAACATTAAAACATTTTATTATTTACTATTAGGATTCCAATATATTCCTGTTTTAAAAGTTCACCCACAATTTGTTGAGATATGTTTTGCATTCCTCTCAGTTATGTTTCTGCAAGTGATTCATGCATTTTAAACAATTTTATCAATCTTTCATAAGGTAATTATTATTATAATACTTTATTGCAATAGCGCTGTCCATGGGTACATTTCATTTAAATAAAACAATGATACAAAACTTAAAAGAGACAAGACAAAATTTGACAAACAAATACTGGAAAAGTTGAGGGCCCTATCTGGAAGGTTGAGAAAAAGGAGGGGAGGACTACCAGGGTGAGAATGATGTTAATACAGAGTTAGATGAGGGCAATTATTAGGTAAGTGGAATTCATTTGTTACTGAGTTGAGTGGTAGGCTTTCCTAAATAAAAATGTCTTTAAGGAGCATTTAAAAGAAGGCAGATTAGGGGAAAGTCTGACAGTGCAAGGGTGAGCGTTCCAGAGGGTAGGTGCTGTACGAGAGAAGTCCTGTATTTTAGCATGGGAAGAGGTTATAATTGAAGATAAAAGGAGCAAGTCATTATTGGATCTTAGTGGACCGGCTGGAGTATATTTGTTGATTAGTGAGGATATGTGGTGGGGAGTGGCGTTGGTAAGGGCTTTGTAGGTCAGGGTGTAATTCTGCTGTGAATGGGGAGCCAGTGAAGGGACTTGCTGAGAGGTGAAACAGATACAGAGCGACGGGAAAGGTGGATTAGCCTGGCAGATGCATCTTACATGGATTGAAGGGGGGCGAGTCCAGAGAGAGGAAGACCAGTGAGTAGGTTATTAAAGTAGTCAAGTCGGGAAACTACAAGTAAGTGGATTATTTGCTTTGTGGTGTCAGTGTTCAGAAATAGGCTAATTGTGGAAATATTGTGTAGGTGGTTGTGTCAGGATGAAGAGAGTAATTTGATGTGAGGGATGAAGGACAGATTGGAGTCAATCTAACTCTGAGGCAGTGGACTTGGGGTGATGGGGAGACTGTGATGCCATCTAGTAGAGAGTAGATCGAGAAGTCAGAAATCAGGGTGAAGCTAGAGGGGGTAGAAGAAGCTTAGTCTTGAAATGGTAATCTTTAGGTGGTCTAAGGCCATCCAAGAAGTAATGCCAGATAAGCAGTCGCTGGCATTAGAAAGGACAGATGGAGAGAGAGAGAGAGAGCAGGAGTGGAGAGTTAGATCTGGGTGTTATCAGAATAGAAGTGATATATGAAGCCATAGCTGTTGATAAGTTTACCCAGTGAAGAAGCATGAATAGAGAAGAGTAGAGGACCCAGGACAGAGTCTTGAGGTACTCCAACAGACAGGGACATTTAAGAGGAGGATTCACTAGTAAATGACACAGAAGAGGACCTGTGAGAAATAAAAAGAGTAGATCTAAGAGAGAGCCATGTCACAGAGACCAAGAGAGCTAAGGGTCTGTAGGAGGAGGGGGTGGCCAACTGTGTCAAACACAGCTGAGAGGTCAAGTAAGAGTAAGTATAGAGAAGTGTCCATTACTTAGCTGAAAGATCATTAGTAACCTTGATAAGGGCAGTTTCATTTGAGTGTTGGAGGCGGAAGCTAGATTGCAGGGGGTCAAACAAAGAATTGGTGGACAGGAAGAGGGTTAGGTGGTCATAAACTAGTTTTTCCAGGCATTAAGGTAACAGATGGGCAGTATATATATATATATATATATATATATATATATATATATAAATACATTTGTCCTGTTTTGGAAAATCCTGTGATATCACTGTTCATTGTTTATATATATATGTGTGTATATATATATATATATATATAAATATATATATATGTCATGAAGAAATGAAAATCCAGCGAGCCGTCTGTAAACTTCAACACTTTATTCTCCAGGTACAAAATTCAGCATAAAACAGGATAAAAAGTAGCTGACGCCTCAAGATTAAGCCGTAGCCGGTCTTACGCGTTTCAGCTTTAGAATCGCCTTAATCATAGACCATATATATATATGTCTGCCTCTCCGGTGCTTTAAACATACCGTTGCAACTATTTGAAAACAAAAATGTAATAATAAAGTAAATGTTCCACACTCAATAATTATATTTGATGCATGTGGTGAGCAAGTGACCATGGTCTACATTACATAAAAAATACACAACATGCTATTTTCTCTGGCAGAGCTCAGTCACCGCTTTTCACAGTTATGCAACACTTATGGGTTTTGTTCTTTCATTTGTTTTGTTACATTAAAATGAATGGATTGACTAGTTTATTATCATCTTCAAGGATGGCTGATATCTCATTTTGAAATCACTATTATTAGTATAACAATCTATCATCTCTGCACTGGAAAGGTTGTCCAATTTCTTCAGATACAGTGGTTAAGTGGATGATTACAATCCTAAAGAAACGCATTTCAAATAATTTACCTATAAAAATCCCTTTAGACTTTAATGGTGAATTTTCTAGAAAAGTCATTAGTTAAACTCTGTTATAGGATTGTAGACGACCCTAATGTAGTAATAATTTAAAGGGACAGTCTAGTCAAAATTAAACTTCCAAGATTCAGATAGGGCATGCAATTTTAAACAACTTTCCAGTTTAGTTTTATCATCAAATTTGCTTTGCTCTCTTGGTATTCTTTTTAAAATGCTACACTATAGGTAGGCTTACATGCTAATTTCTAAGCCATTGAACTGCCTCCTACCTCAGACCATTTTGACAGTTTTTGAGAGTTATACACTGCTAGTTCATGTGTGTAATATAGATAACATTGTGCTCTCTTCCATGGAGTTATTTAAGAGTCAGCACTGATTGGCTAAAATGCAAGTCTGTCAAAAGAATTGAGGTAAGGGGGCAGTCTGCAGAGACTTATAAATCAGGTGATCGCAGTGGTAAAAAGTATATTAATATAACAGTGTTGGTTATGTAAAATTGGGGAAAGGGATTATCTATCTTTTTAAACAATAACAATTCTGGAGTAGAATGTCCCCTTAAATAAAATTGTAGCACTCCATTAAAGGGTAAATGGCATTACCGCAGAGCAGCTGGAGTGACCACTGCTTGCTGTGTATGGGGCAGGCAGTACGGCATCTGATTGGCTGTGCTTCTCGCATATCCAAAGCTTTAAAGTGACATTAAAAATGAAATGCATTTTATTTGCATAGTACCATATCACCTCTGCAACGAGTGTTTTGAAGAAACAGCCCCATTATATTTATATAAAATCTCTACTTGTCCTACCCTTCAGCTTTATAAAAATAGCATTCAATAATTTGCTTAAAGGGACAGTAAATGAGATTTTAAAGGGATATGAAACCCCAAATTTTCCTTTCTTAATTCAGATAGAGCAAACCATTTTAAACAATTTTCCAATTGGCTTCTATTATGTAATGTGCGTCAATCTCTTGGTATTCTTTGTTAAAAAAGCCTATCTATCAGCAGCTGGGAGCTAGCTGCTGATTGGTGGCTACACATATATACCTCTTATAATTAGCTTACTAATATGTCCAGCTATCTCCCAGTAGTGCACTACTGCTCTTTTAATAAAGGACACCAACAGAATGAAGCAAAATTGATAAAAGAAGTAAATTGGAAAGTGGTTTACAATTGTATGCTCTATCTATATCATGACAGAAATTTAGTTATGTGCAGTAAAACAACTTTGCAATACACATTTGTCATTTATTTTGCCCCCTTTTCATGCAATTTAGTGTTTGTGTTTACTATCCCTTTAATAGTTTCAGTTTAACTTAAACATATGACAAATAGTGTTAACCATTGTTGTCCTTATATACTCGCCTGCTTTTACCCTACAGCCTTTTTTACTCTGTTCATGTGAATTCTACAGAGCTAAGATTCATTAATGGCTCTACGGAGCACTGGCAACTGTTATAAGTCTCTGCAAGGCAATGGCATAATGCCCTTGAGTCCAATCACTTGTTAAATGACTCTGAATAGTATGGGAAATCAAGCGCTTACTGATTGTTTGGCCCTGATGCAGGTGGCTTTAATTACTCAAAATAAATGTCCCCTCTTCGTCCCATTCACAGGTGGAGAATGAAAAAAGCAGTTGTTTCCAAAGCAGCATGTCACTACATGCATGACTTGCCTCTGTGTTGCTCAGATTATTTATTCCTGGTAAATAATTAATGTACAATGCTGGTATCATTTAAACTGGATGAATAGTAGCACCTTAAATGACCATAGTAAGCAGCGTTTGTAGAATCAAGAATTATTATTTTTTTAAATAATCATTTTCACTATTTTATCTTTATGTTTGTTATTCATTTAAAACAAAACAATATCACACTACAGAATAATCTAATTTATTTGCTTTTAAATTGATTTTATGTTATTTATTTATACATTTATTTATTTATTTGTGTTTAAAGATGTTTAATTTGGATTTTCATGTTTAAATATATGAATTAACTGCCTGTACTAGTCCTGAAATATTACTTAGATAAATATTACTTAAATCATTGAATAATACCATAAAAACTCTGGTTCATAGTAAACCACATATGCTAATAATTTATAGGTTACCACTTTTCTATTAGGACAAGTCATCAATGCAGGATAAGGGTTTTGGGAACTTGTAATTGGGAAAAACTGTATTTTTTTCCATTATATTTTGGTACAAGCTTAAAGGGACATGAAACCCAAATATTTTCTTTCATGATTCTGAAAGAACATGCAATTTTAAACAACGTCCCAATTTACTTCTATTATTTAACTTACTTACTTCTCTTGTTATCATTTGCTGAAAGGTTTGTCTAAGTAAGCTCAGGAGCAGCAAAGAACTGAGATTCTAGCTGCCAATTGGTGGCTCATCCATGTGTTCAGTTAGAAACCAGTAGTGCATTTCTGCTCCTTCAACAAATAATACCAACAGAATAAAACTGGAAAGATGTTTAAAATGGTATGTTCTACCTAAATCATGAAAGAAAATTTTGGGGTTTCATGTTCCCGTTTTGCATGGTGACGTCACGCGCAATAACGTGATGACGTCACCGCACAACTTTATTTATACTTAACAATGTTAAGTATAGGAGCAGGGGGCATGCTGCTTAGAAGCCTGTATCTCAGGCATCTAAGCAGCTACAGACCCCCAAGACCCACCATTGGAAACGTAATCGCCTAACCTTTCCAACAGTGTAAGTCTTGGGGGGTCTGAAAAAAAATCAAAAAAAGTTTTAAAAAAATTGTTCAAAAAATAAAAAAATAAAAAACATTAAAAAATCTTAGCACCCAGGTGGGAAAGTGCTTGACACTCAAAGGGTTAATGAAAATATACTTTAAAGAAACAGTTAAAAATGTTAACAATATTATGAATGACATCAGTATAACATATACCAACATCCCTGACCAGCCATATTAATATGCAAACATTTTTTTTATAAAATTTAAGAACAGCATAAAAACCTCTGGCTTTCAGTTTTGTACTTTGCCATCAATACGTGTGTATGCACTGTAAATATGTGCTGTATAAAGTAAATATAATAATATACAACATAAAACATATTTGATTACCATGAGATTCCAATCAAAACTATTCTGGAACTCTATGCATAGAATAGTTTGTAAATCAGCATTACCATACACACTCCTGCTGGTATGTCCCTGCTATTCAACAAAAGATACCAAGAGCATAAAGAACATTTGATCTAGAAGGTTTTTTAAAATCACTGGATCTTTCTAAATCATGAAAGAAAAAGTTTGGGTTTCATGTCCCTTTAAGGTAAAGGGAACTCAAATGAGGAGGAGTCAATTTCAGATCCCTACAGGCTTCTGATGCAACCTACCACTGCATTGACAGCTGTTTGCATTCACAATAAAAGTAATTTCTGAAGCAGGGGAAAACGTTTAAAATGAGCATTCTTATAAATGTGTTTATATTACAAAAATGAAACTTTAATTATGTTATGTAAAATGCATATATTTTCTTTAGAGCAATGTTCCTAGATCACAAGGTGCTAAATGTAAAGGATTTAGAAAAGCAAAGTAATTACAGTTTTTTTTAATTTATTATTGCAAGCTCGTGAAAATGTCTTATAATGCCATATGGCAAAAGTGACTTTTTTCAATGTTTGGGCTCAATACACACCTTGTCAACATTTCCATGATTTGAAGTATCTGGCAATCTGTCCTGGATCCTGTTTAACTTTTACATTTAAAATGTATAATCAGTTTTTGTTGTTTTAAAGTAGTTTCCATTTTACAGTGACAGCAAAAATCAGTGGCTAAGAAATGTTAATAAATATTATTTTATATAAACTACTTTCAGAATATCATTTGGTAAAAAATGTATTGATGTTTAAATTCTTTTTGTCATACTTCAAAGTCATATCCAGGTTATGGTTAAATTATGTCAGAGAAAAGCTAATAAGGGTTCTGTAGGTCCATTGCATTTTTTTTTAGACACCATTATTGTATTTACAATCTCTTGCCAAGCAAATGAACAAATATTTTTATACATTGGTACAATGAATTATATTTCATATTGTCTTTACCTTGTATATAGAATAAGTTACTATCCCTTGTTTACTTTTTTCCCGGGTTAGAATCTGTGCTGCTAGACTAACTAGGCAATAATATGATAGGCTACTTCAAAATGTTCTTCAAAAATCTTGTTTTTATCCAATGATGGTTTGTGTAACCCTTTTTAAACTAGCAGTACAGCACAGCACAGTAGGCTATGACTACGGACCAGAGCCGAAACGCGTAAGCCAGTCTGTGCTACGCTGTGTTGAATGTATGCTGAGGTTGGCTGTAACCTTTATCCTGTTTTTAATTTTGGATTAATAAAAAATGAAGTTTTTTTATCAGAAGACGGCTTTCACTCCTTTCTTGATATTATACATTGGTACATACATGGCAATTCAAATTTGAATATATTTTGTTCAAATGTTTATTTCCAGTATACTATTGTGAAAAAAAGAAATTGTGCTTTATAAAATAGAAGAGCAGGAAGGTGGGTGGTTTTCCTCAGAAAGTCTAACACTCAGTCAGGAACACTTAATCCAATGGCTGATGCAGTTATTACCTTGTAACCTAAAAAAAATAATACAGTAGAGTTTATAGATAGCAAAGACCTAAGCTCATACAAATAAAAATGTTTCAACAAGTTCAGAACTTATTTTCTTAAAGGAAATTGTATAACATTCATGTTATCAGCTATTTTGTGGAGAAAATATTGGCAATGTGGGCCTCAGGGATGAAACATGATGGAAAACTACAGTAAAATATACCTATTTTATTATCAATGTTAATAGAAGCAACACTTGAAACTATGTACTAAACAGGTTACATAAGTATTGACCACACCCACAAATGGTTTCTAAATCTCTGCCCACACTGCTCCCAATTTAAATTGCACACAATATTGTTGTATTGTTTGATCTAATCAGTAAACTGCAACAGATTCAGATGCCACAATATGCAAAGAAATATATATATATATATATATATATATATATATATATAAAAAGACCAGTCTGATTCCCCCACAGACATCTATCTCAAGGCTTGCTTAATTTAAAGAGACACTCAAGTCAAAATTAAACTTTCATTATTCAGGTAGAGCTTGCAGTTTTAAACAACTTTCCAATTTACTTCCATTAACTAAATGTGCACAGTCTTTTTATATTTAAACTTTTTGAGTCACCAGCTCCTACTGAGCATGTGCAAGAATAAGTGTGTATGCATTTGTGATTGGCTGATGGATGTCACATGGTGCGTGTATGCATTTGTGATTGGCTGATGGCTGTCACATGATACAGGGGGAGTGAAAATAGACATAACTTTTAAAATTGTCAGAAAAAGAAATCTACTACTCCTTTCAAGTTCAGACTAAGGGGCCTATCTATCAAGCTCCGAATGGAGCTTGAAGGCCCGTGTTTCTGGTGAGTCTCTGAGCAGGCGGACAGACATCTCTGTAAATCAACCTGATCGAGTACGATTGGGTTGATTGACACCCCCTGCTAGCGGCCGATTGGCCGCGAGTCTGCAGGGGGCGACGTTGCACCAGCAGCTCACAAGAGCTGCTGGTGCAAAGCTGAATACGGAGAGCATATTGCTCTCCGCATTAAGCGATGTCTTGCGGACCTCATCCGCACTGTCGGATCAGGTCCGCAAGACATTTGATAATTCGGCCCCAATGTGCTTTTGCATTGTCTTGTTATCTTACATTTGTTGATTATGCAAATCTACTGTGTTCACTGGTCCTTTAATACAGTTGTCTAGTTCTCTATACATAACACCATCATAAATACATTTAAAGTTTTGCTAAAGCCAAAATGTAACTTTAACAATCCCGTGCCAAAGAAATACGCAAATATATTTCTACTATCAAATTTGTACTACTGTCTTTGTATCATTTGTAAATCTATGGTATTAACATTTGCAACAATATATAATATTGCTATAAACATTGTTGCAAACACTGCTGCATATAGAGCAAACGACACATGCACACTCCTATGAGCCTACCTAAGTTTACTTTTTAGCAAAGGATACCAAGAAAATAAAGTAACATTCATAATAGAAGTAAAATGTTTTTGTTTTTTCTTAAATTACATGTCGGTCTGAATTTTGAAAGTTTAATTTTGTTTTTGGGGTCCCTTTTACGTATTAGTACTATAACACTTTTTATTTACAGTTTAAAGGGACAGTGAAGGAAAAAGTCAACTTTCGTGTTTTAGATAGAACGTGAAGTTTAAAATAATTTTCCTATTTACTTCTATATTCTCATGTTCTTCATTCTCTCTTTGTCCTTGGTTGAAAATCATATCTAGGTAGGCTCTGGAGCAGTACTTCTGGGAGGTAGCTGGTGATTGGTGGCTGCATGCATATGCCTCTTGTCATTGGCTCACCTGAGGTGCTCAGCTAGTAGTGCATTGCTGATCTTTCAACAAAGGATACTAAAAGAATGAAGCTCATGTAATAATGGAAGTCAAATGGAAAGTTATTTAAAATTGTATGTTCTATCTGAATCATAAAAAAATGGGGTTTGTGTCCCTTTAAACCACTAGCACAAAATGAATATTTTATGAAAGGTGATAATTTGAAAAGCAAACATATTAGCTTGGTCTCTTATGTTATTGAACTTCAGTCTGATCTTATCTGTGTACTTTGTACTTCTCAGTGTACTTACAACCTGCAGCAATCAATTCACATGGGGCCAGATTAAAAGTGGCACGTTACCAGTTACACAGAATCGAAAAGGGGTTTATCGCGGGTGTTTGCATGTCAGGTTTACCGCTCGTATTACAAGTTGAAAGTAAACGTGAATGCGTGAGCGCAATCGCAATTTACACTAGAATGATTACCGTATCCTCAGAGCTCTGGTTAACTGTTTTGCAAAACAAAAAAGTATTACAAAACACATCAACAATACGCTACAAAGTACAGTTACGCTGATAATAACACCATCTATTAAAAATTATTTTACATTTGTTTTTCACAAAACAGTTATAAGGGCTCAATTATATGAGGTCTCAGATGTTAGAAAAAAAAGGCAGACAAAGGGCTTTGAAGTGATGGTAAATCTGAGCATGTAAAAATCACGAGGATTTTACTATCAGTAAAAATTATCTGGAGTTTTATTGAGCATTTAATAAAAAAAGGGTGCTAAACTCACCCTGTCTGTGCCGCGGCAGGTTGCTAAAGTCAGAGCCTCCAGCCACAGCACTCTTCTACCAATGAGGCGACGTTTCCACCTCTAAACCAATAGCCGTTCTAGCATACAGAACACTGTCAGATGACAAGCATGGCTATTGGTTTAGAAGTGGATACGTCAGAAGAGCTCTGTGCAGTGGGTGGCCGGAGGCTCTGACTTTAGCGAGCTGCCGCAGCACAGACACGGTGAGTTTAGTACCCTTTTTTTTTTTTTTTTTTTTAACAAAATAATCAATGAAACTCCAGATTATTTTTTGTGGGGTTATATGTTTTTCCCCCTTTTTTGCTCTATTCACTTTTATGTGGGAATTTGTTAACGTGAAAGCGGAATCCTAACGTCAGCTTTTTGCACGTATTAGGTTAGCGCTTGTGCGTAATCAGTTTACTTTCAACCTAATACAAGCGCTACCCAACACATGCAAAAAGCTTACGTCTAGTGCAGTTAGCGCGAGAGCAGGAACGTTAAATACTGCCTCACTTGTAATCTGGCCCATAATAGGGTATTGTGTACACTGTTGGTTTGTCTTATATACTGTACATCCAAATTCTCAGTCAGTTGTAGAATGATTGGGTGTCAATTTATCAAAGGCTTTGCAAGCCTTTCGACCCACTACGGCTGCAGGTTCTCACAAGAGAACCTGCATGCCGTATTTAACAAGCAGCGGTCATCAGACCCCTGCTTTCCTAACCTCTTCACCACCTCTAAGGTGCGAAATTCGATCTCCCCGGTCTTGTCCAACCAGGGAGACTGACAGCTCCTGCCCGCAGGCAGGGGGTGGGATTGCACCCGAGCGCAAAATAGTGCTTGTGTGCAATGCTGAATTCCTTCAGGGGAATTCAGCCCACCAGAGGCGAGCTGTAGCGGACAGGGGTGTGTATATGCCCCCCTGTCCGTCTCAGCTTGATAAATCGCCCTGTTAGAATTGGAAGCTTTCCTTTTATGATGTATTCCTTTTTTTCTCTTTATTGTAGTTTTTGATCTGCTCTTTTGTTCTTTGTTGAGTTGTATCTTTTAAATATTTATGTGTAGGACCAGATTGTTGTTTTTCATTGCAAAACACGCAGGTGTTTATCAAGAGAACTGATAAAACCACCAATAAACTTAATGATACAGATGACAAGTATAGCTGAAACTCATATGTCATTGTGCTCGTCAAAAACTTTACCCAGTGAGGGTGATCTTTACAGCTTGCCAAATGTAATGCAATAACTGCAGAGCCTGTGGGAAGTTGCCATCTGCTACCATTTGGCATGACACATCTAAAGCAGCACACAACACATTATTGTCTTTGACACCAGTGGAAGGTATTGATATTCTGTCTTCAATGTTGTATTTTCCAAGGCTAATATTGCTAAAGGTGATTATACAAAATACACATGAAGTTTCAACATAATTCATTTTGAGTATTAAGTGATTTAAAATAGTTTTATATAAACCGTTGCTTGTCCACCTATTAATTATGGAGATGGTAATACTGTATTGTTTGAGATATTTCTAAACAGATTTTCAGAATGGTCTCTATAGCTAGAAAGGAGCATACACATGTTGAATATTTAAATAAAAATGTTAACACAATAGTTTTTGTATAAAAAGAAGATATCCAAGAAGTCTTAGTCCAGGTATATAAAAAGTGATCTTTATCAGTAATCCATAAAACGGAAAACAGCAACAGGCTGCAAGTGAAGGGTACAGGACAGAGTAGTCTGACTGGTTTCGGTCGTTTAGACCATAATCATAAGGTCTATGATTACGGTCTAAATGACCAAAACCGGACAGACTACTGTCCTTGGTTTTTACCATTCACTTGCAGCCTCTTGCTGTTTTCCGTTTTATGAATTACTAATAAAGATCGCTTTTTATATACCTGGACTAAGACTTCTTGGATATCTTCTTTTTATACATTTAACACAGAGTACAGGGATCTGCCCCCTTTACAATCTGGGATCCTGGGTATGTGATTGGAGGAGTGCCGCAGCCTCGATTTGGAGCTGGTGACGTAGGGATTTCACTGCATGCTGCACAACAAACTTCTGGAGGAGGATGTCAGCTCATGAGTTGGGAGTGAGAAAGTAGGAGACAGGGATAAGAACCGGTCAGATCCGGAGTGGTTGAAGTAACCCCATCTCTACCTACCTTCCTAAAGCCAGTAAGAGCTAAGACTATACTTGTGGAAGTGGTAAATATTTCCTGCTGATGTAAGTCACAACTATGCTCCCTTTACAGTTGTATGCACTCAGTATCAGTTGATTGAGTCTGCAATACATATAAGTGTTAAGATACTTGGGATAGGAGAGGTGTTTACCTCAGTTCCCTTTCACATACACAGGGCCGTCTTTAATATTGACTGGACCCTGGGCAAAAATTTTCTTGGGCCCCCACCCCACCCCATGCAATTTCGCTCTCCACCCCAACATCCCAAAAAACAACTAAATCAATTTATTTTATAATTGTTTTCAAAATTATTAGCCCAGCAGTGGATCATCCACTGCTGGGCTAATCATTTTTAAAAAAAATGAAATAAATTGCAATATGTGAAACTGGACCTAAGCAGTATTAATAAGTAAATAAATATATAAATTCCTCCACTGTGGATTTATTTAATATTCTTTTGAATGTGATTCTGGTGTGAGGTTAGCTGGTTAAAGAGATTTAGGGCAGCCAACAGGAGCAAAGCAAGTTAAAGACTGAGGAGGAAGCATGGAGGTGCAGACAAATATAAGTTTACTGACTGGAACAGCAGAACTGCTATGGGAAGCTGTAAAATCTGAGACAGAGAGAAAACAAAAACTATAAAAATAAACCTTACATTAATGTGTGAAGTATCAGCATGACACTATACATCAGCCACAGCAGCACATGTCACTTCTTTGCTAGGAACAAGTTCCCTCTCACGCTGCACTAGACAATGCTGCATGGGGAGGCGCGTGTGTGCACTCACTTATTCTTCCCACTGACACCTTTCTACAAAGCACTGTTCCCCTAACAAACTTCAGTTAGTTGATCTTAGGGCCACAGCAGAAAGAGCAGGGCTAAGGGGACCAGCAGACTGGATGCTGTCTGCCCAAGGCTGCATGGATACAGTGTGAGATGTGTCATACAGCCTCAAGACTGAAGAGAGCAGTGTATGCAGCTGCACAAATGCTCAAATCCTCATGTGCCTGCCGCTCCAGCTTTCTGCTGCATGCGCCTACAGTCAGCCCTACCCAGAAACAATCCCCACCACCAGAGCAGTTACCTGGTAACAGTGGTAACCCCAGTAGGACCTTTTCTCATGCAGTGGGAATGGCTGGATGCCGAGTTAGGGCTTTGCATTCAGTGCTGCACAGTGCACATCTAAAACAGCATATGGCAATAGCTTGGCATGTCACATGACACTGGCACGGTCTGGCACAGTTTTTGTAAAAAAAATATATATAAGCAGAGTACTTTTGACTGTGACAGTATTAGGACTGAATTTTTGTGTTCCCCATGTCACATCAGCAGTCTGGTATGAACCATAAAAAAAATAAAAATATTTTTTTTAGGACTTTTGGGCCCCTCAACAGAGACTGGGCCCTGAGCAGCTGCCCCTTTTGCCCTGTGTTAAAGATGGCCCTGCACATACATGAACTTGTTACCTTATATCTATTGATATGGACTATCGCATTCTACTGTACTTTGATGAATCTTGCATTTAACTATTTGTTGTACACCAGGGATAAGTAAACCCCAAACTTTCTTCTGTCTACATATCAAATAGTTTTTGTAATTATACCTGCCACTTATTGGGGCCAATCATGTGCTTGGTTTTGGTGGATAATAATTTCTGAACTTTAAATTGTATTTTCATTGTGTTTTTCTAGTAATCACTATCATAAAACACTTCTACAGTTAATACCCCTGAAGCTTGAGATTCTTAACTCTCGAAAACAACGCAATATCATTATCTGTGTATCTCTCCATTCCATAATCCAGAAATAAAATGTACAGGATAAACAACAAACATAATGGTAAGAGATTACTTCATGGGTTGAGGGGCCTCTGTTTTAATTGGTTCTTTTAATAGTGTGTAGTGAGGCTAATAGGGGACATCTGTGAAATTAACCTGTTGTGTGCTATAGATATTTGTGTGTATGGTGTTTTTTTAAAGGTTTTGGAGAGTGGCATTATGGGTACAGCAGGCACATGTGTTTGTTGGGTTAGTCATTTGGCTATTGTTTTGGTGTGTAATTGTTTAGTTTTAATTCTTTAACTTTAATTGATACATTTGTATCTGTTTGGTGACTCTGATTCCTAGCTTCATCCAATATGGCAGGGCTAAAATTAGTGTGTTTTTCCCATGCTCAAACTATTACATTCAAAAGGGTACTTGGTAATGAAACAAGAATTTAGATTATGATAAAAAAAACAATACTGGCCCTTGTCAAGTATTGGACCATTTCTCATTGACTGATAATGAAATTTGTGCATTTATTAAACAATTAAAATTTCTAATTGTGATTAACTAATAATTATTTCTCTTGAATTCTCATTATTTTTATTTTTGTACAAGGCTGACAGGATTGATTTCACCAAAATATTTAGTTACTTAGCATGTTGCTAAGAGAGATGACACATATATGTTAACCATGAAAACATTAGGAAGGTGATTATGCTCCAATGCAACTTGATAATTATTTAGTTCATTAACCATTTATTAAATCCATTGCTTGAATTGTTAATAAATTATGTTGTTATTAGACAGATTTTAAAGGCATATTGGAAGCACCTATTATGCTTTCAGAGCAGAAATATACACATGTCTACAGACAAGTAATTGATTTCCAATGATGTTCTGAAGGACACATTAACAGAATAGGTTTTGGGGATATTCCTACCTGAGGACAGGTGACTGAGAAATTGATTCATTACCTGTCTTGTTTGTGTGCACTTGGGGACACCATAGGGAATCATGAGTTCAGAAGATTCCTTAT
Organism: Bombina bombina; assembly: GCF_027579735.1. Lineage (NCBI taxonomy): Eukaryota > Metazoa > Chordata > Amphibia > Anura > Bombinatoridae > Bombina > Bombina bombina. Next base: position 933,813,328 of record NC_069500.1, on the reverse strand, counting down.
CTGTGACACTAGTACTAGTATGTGGTGTCTGTGTAGTTCCTGGTGACCCATAAGCAATAACGTAAAGTTAAAGGGATAATAATTGTAGAAACAGAACATTAGCAAGTGCAGATACTTTAGAAAAAACTATTACACATTTTTTCTTACTTTATATTTTCCCCAAGTTGTGGGGACATAAACTTTGGTAGCATGAATGGGTTATACAGCCACAGCATACTACTGATTTAGCCTTTTTTAATGCCAAGATCAGCACCGCATGAATGAAAAATATGACCTTCACACTTTGCACAGAGCATCTATAGCAAGCAGTTCCCATACATGTGCACCAGCCAGGTGGGTACCACTATAGCAACTAAACATTATATATAAGGTTCATTGTGACAATGGAGACAATGGGCTCGATCATCCGTAGTTTTCCTTTCTGGCAACATTATCAAAGGCTCATCAGTAATGTCAGGTCCCTCGAAGAATTTTAGAAAAGCAAATTTTAGTTTGGGAGCTGTTTATCTAGTGTTCTGGATGTGTTTTGCATGATGAAGGTTCCATAATATTTTTTTAGCTGAGCCATATCACACCGGCTTCTATATTGTTGCAGTCTTTATGTCAAAGTAGCAAAAATACAGAAGTGGATAAAATGTGGTTGCACCCAAGATACCATCAATGTTGTAGTCAACATTATCACTAGGGATGCATTGTTAATACCTTGAATGTTATAGCCTTAGCCATAATCCTAGTCTTAACACTAATTTAGGATCTAGTCCAAACCATATTCCTGATATGAACCTTAGGCTAAGCTATAGGGGTCAATTGCACCAGCAGTACTTGTTAAATGCTGGTGCAATACCGCTCCCGGCAGATTCACGGACAATCGGCCGCTAGCAGGGGGTGTCAATCAACCCTATTGTATCCGATCGTGCTGATTGCTGTCCCCCACCTCCGAAGTGGCGGTCGAGTTAAGGAGCAGCAGTCTTAGGACCCCTGCTTCTTAACTTCCGCTTCTGGCGGAACTGAAGCGGAGAGGGTCGGAAGCAGCATCCGCTGCTTCATAAATAGACCCCATAAAGTGAAAGGTCATATTGCAAATGTTGGTATGATTTAAGCACATATTGGTACTCCTTACAATACAGGGGCTATATTCTTGTGGTCTATATAATTCAACAATCTATCTATCTTTCTATCTGTCTATCTGCTTATATATCTGTCTGTCTATGCATCTATCATATGTCTGTTTATCATAGACACATCAGATAAATACGTTAGTTACTGATCATTTATCTATCTATTAAATTATCCATATCTCTATACATTAGATCCTGATTCTGTTGAAACATCAAGTACTTTTTAAAAACGATGCTTAGCCTGCCACACATTGTAATGATATCTTAAACACAAAACAGTGCCACAAAATATAATCTATTTAATAATTAAGTATTAATCCGATATAAGAATATAATGCATAGATTTTTTTTAATAATATTTAGTAATAATGTATTTATTTACTTTAAAAGCAAATATACATTATTACAGACGTAAGCACAGAATGCAAAGTTCCATAACTGTACACAAGTGGCTAAAGTTCCAGCTGCAGGCAACATATGTTTGTCATAGCATGAAACACCATGTGGAATTCCAGTAAAAAGCCTATCTATACTTACTGCAAGCTGGCATGGTATGTACACTTCACATTGAACAGGGTAACATGACATATATTTATAGGAATAGTCTTCCCACTATCTTGAACAGCTAAGGTTTAGTCTCTAATATGTTCTGACCCTCCCAGAGTTTCTAGCAAAAGCCTATTTCACTGTCATGTTAAAGAATTTTTTTTTCCCTTTTTTAAATGAACATTATTTTCATTGGTTGGCACTGACTCTAAATTAGCCAGTTAGTGAAACAAAAAGCAACAGTGCCCTCTGCAGCTTTGCTTGCAGCGAATGTTGAGTCCATTTCTCGTGACTGGATTTTTTTCATTGAAACTTCAGGTGAAGCAAAATTGCGTCTTTAAGAATACGTTTGATCTCATGTAAGTGCTCTTTATTTAAAATCCTTCTTAATGTTTCTTCTTTTACTGTTATAGTTAGTAGAGATAGTTGTGATTATTCAAATACATAAACTAAAAGGGTTATTTGATGTAGTCCCTAAGAAAAGTTGCATATTTTTACAATTAATTTTAACAGACTGAAATGAAAAAAAAATGGGGTTTAAAATGTAAAACATACTTTATTATACCAGTTGTGTGTGAATTACGTTTTATATTTGGAAGGTGAACTAATACCACAGCGATCACAATGCAAGTGTCACAGTTATTTAATAAACAAATTATTTACTCAGAATTATTATTTTTTTTTATTGCTAAATTTGCATGTTATTTTCTAATGCAGTCTGTAGGATACTGTATATGCATACATGTATTTATTGGAAGAACTCTGTTATGTCTAATTTACAAATACATATGACAGATATATATATAGTTAGACAGATAAATAGATAGATCATTTTGAATAGACAGACAGATAGAATGACAGACAGATACAAGGACAGACAGATAAAGAAAATACAATGATATAGACTAACATATAGAATAGACAGATAGAATAGATATAATTGAATAAATAGATAGGATAGATAGACAGACAGACAAAGGGGCAGACAGATAAAGATAAATACAATGATATAGACATATAAAATAGAAAGATAGAATGGATAGATAGAAAGACAGACAAAGGGGCAGATAAAGATAAATAATATGATATAGACAGAATAGAAGGATAGAATAGATAAATAGGATTGATAGACAGACAGACAAAAGGGCAAACAGATAAAGATAAATACAATGATATAGACAGATAGAAGAGAAAGATAGAATGGATAGATAGATAAATAAATAGATAGATAGATAGATAGACAGACCGAGAAAAGGGCAGATAGATAAAGATAAATACAATGATATAGATAGACAGACCAACAGATAGAATAGAAAGATAGAATAGATAGACAGAGAGAGAGAGAGCTGGATAGATAGATAGATAGATAGATAGATAAATAGATAGATAGATAGATAGATAGATAGATAGATAGATAGACAGACCGACAAATGGGCAGATAGATAAAGATAAATACAATGATATAGATAGACAGACCAACAGATAGAATAGAAAGATAGGATAGATAGATAGAGAGAGATAGATAGAGAGAGAGAGATGGATAGATAGATAGATAGATAGATAGATAGATAGATAGATAGATAGATTGATGAAAGAGGGATAAGGCTAATCATATTGAAAGCTTATTTGTTATTTTGAATAAAGTTTGCTTAATAAAGTCTGATGTCTGTGCATCTACCTAACATAAGAAGCACTTTGTACTAAAACGTATTTTGCATACATTTCTGTCACTAGGTTCAGACTGATTTACTTTTGCTGGCATGCAGCAGTTTCTATTTTCTTATGTTATGGTGTCTGTGTGTACCTGGCAGTAGAACTGTCACAGCCACAAAGGTTAGTGTGAAATTAAGGGCTAGATGCTATTAATAATGACAGAGCCATGGCGCAGCAGAACTTCTGTCACTACCAATAGAGATAGGTCAGCTACAGCACTCAAGGTGCTCAAAAGAAGAGCGGCTCAAGCATTGTGGTAACTCCCAAGTGACAGCTTTTACTTTATATGAGAGCTGCTAGATCCTAATAGTGACAGCATGACTGTCACCATTATTTGCAGCAGCCTGCAGTGTTCCCGTTGACACATCTTGACTGCGACTTCTAGGAAGAAAAAAAAAAATCAATGCAGAAAATAAGAATTAAGTAATTTTCTGATTTGAGTTTATCTTAAAGGGACACTGTACCCAAATTTTTTCTTTTGTAATTCAGAAAGAGCATGCAATTTTAATCAACTTTCTAATTTACTCCTATTATCATTTTTTCTTCGTTCTCTTGCTATCTTTATTTGAAAAAGAAGGCATCTAAGCTTTTTTTGGTTTCAGTACTCTGGATAGCACTTTTTTATTGGTGGATGAATTTATCCACCAATCAGCATGGACAACCCAGGTTGTTCACCAAAAATGGGCTTGCATCTAAACTTACATTCTTGCATTTCAAATAAAGATACCAAGAGAATTAAGAAAATTTGATAATAGGAGTAAATTAGAAAGTTGCTTAAAATTTCATGCTCAATCTGACTCACGAAAGAACATTTTTGGGTACAGTGTCCCTTTAACTATGCTCACATAATACCCCACTACTGTTAGCCAAGCAGCAACCTCCCACAAAGCAAATAAACGTATGGCCAGATTACAAGTAATGCAAACGAGAGCTCAGGTTCGCATTGCTGGGAAGAATTGCGCTCACGAGATCATGCTTCCATAGGCTTCTATGGGAGCCTCATTCTGATGCTGTCACAGACAGCATCAGAACCTCGCGCAGCGAAGAGGTAAGTAGCGCAGTGGTGGGCAGCACTTAGTGAAAATATATGTAAATGCTGATATACATATATATTTATGTGTTAATATGTGTATATACACATATTAACACATACATATATATGTATATAATCATATATATTTATATATATATATATATTTACATTGTGGTGTATGAGAACACACAGTTCCCATAAAATGCAAAGTAAAGGCACTTTTCAGTGCAGTTTTTTTTCTAACACAACACTCCCACCAACTTTAAAGCCCCAAACCTGCCTGGTGCAGTTCTTTTTATTTAAAAAATGTAAAATAAAAAACTATAATGCCCTCTATTTTGAGGGTATTTGGGGCACTTTTAGAAAATTAACCAGAGATTGGATCTCTGGTTAATTTTTGGAGTGCTAATTACTACCGCGAGGTCGCAGTGGCAATAAGCAGCCACTTGTAATGGCTGGTTAATTATTGCACTCCTGCAAATAGGCAAATTTGCCCATTTGTGGGAGCACAGTCATTTAGTTCTCCACTTGTAATCTAGCACATAATGTCTAATTCATTCCCCACTGCTCCTATCTTCATCACAATCCACCATAAAAAAATGTAACTTTAAACACCCTCCTCCATCATCCCTTCCATTGGTACCCCCTCCTCCTGTTAAATATCACCCCTTAAATATTATTTTCTTCTTGATCCTGAACATCCTTTGCATCTTCTTAGGTATTTCCGCCTCTATTTATATAAAAAAAAAATATTTATTTATCAGGTTAACCAACCAGGGATAAGGAGAACTGTTAAAACTGAGGGTGTCTGAAAATTAAACAGTCGTTTAGTTAACTTTTATTTCAAGTAAAGATTTTTTTCTAAAGATGGTAATTTAGTTGTTTTGTTGTGAGTGTTGATGGGGTTACTTGCAACAAGTGTGGATAACAATGTAGGAGGGATAGATTTAGTGTACAATGGTAAATTTTGATGAGGAAGGGAAGTTTAGCAATAGGAGAGGCTGTGGGGTTACAGAAGTCGGGAGTCACATAAGGGTGTTTGATTTAGTTTAGGGTCTGCTAATGGTTGTTTAGGGTTTAAAGTGGATTGAAAGAAAACATTATATACATATATCTAGATCACTAAAGTTATCAAGAATGTTTTCGAAGGGGGCGTGTCCAAGCAGCGGCTCTAACCGGTCGCATTTCTCTTGTGCTCCAGGGGATAGTATGATAATCCGCTGGTTATCATCATCGATTTACAGCACATAGAACAATTTACAACTGGCTTTGTAATTGTTAACATATACCACCCCTACTTATCCCCAACTGGGCTGTGTTTATGATCCAGGAGCCGGGACTGGACGATTGAGGCCTGGTGCGGCGGCATTATTAACAGGCAGCGCTACTCCCCTGGGAAACTGGGGTTACTTGACCGGAGCTGGACATAGCCAAGGGACAGACCAGCTAAACGACACTGTGTAGACATCGGTCACTGAACTCTATTTCAGCATATTTTATCGCATTGGCGCAATATCACAGTAGATAACGACAGCTAATGACAGCCATGTGGTACGATACCATAATTGATAACATGGACAATTCCTTTAAAAAACTGGAGGGAATGTTTCAAATTCTAATTGAAAAAGCACCATCAGAAAGGGACTTACAGGTTCTGGCGGAGAAAATTGGGCAGCAGAGTTACAGTGACGTGCCGTCGTCGCATCGGCTAGCAGACAGTATAGAAGCGCAACTATCATTGAAAGAGGGCGCGGAGCAAAGCATAATAGGAATGGTGTCAATGCAAGCATATAAGCCTAGCAACAGAGGAGGGTATGACCGTCAATTGAATAAAGTCTCATATCCATCGTATCCTTTAATAAAACTAAGGAGAAAAAGAGATCTCAAGTTTTCTAAAATGGCCCCCACAGCTGAACCGGATCAATGTATAGTCACGACTCCCGCAGAAGCCACGACAACTACTAAGGCGAAGGTGAATTCCACACAGCCATACACGACATCAGTATCAAAGCTTCTCAAACGACAGGTATGGTCGCCAAGATGGGACTCTCATGGTGTTCAGCTCGGGGACTATGAGGGGAACTTTTGGAAAATGAGGAGATTGGAGTCTATGATCTTATGTGCAGACAACAGGCCACAGAACCACAACCTAGATTTCAGGCACCAGGCCAGCTTGTCTGCCGCATTGCAAACCCAGATCTCGAGTGAGAGATTATCCAGGACTCAAACACCCTACACTGTAAAGAATCCTGATAAGCTTCTTCACCATGCGGATACTGGTTTGCGGTTCCAGGGAGATTCAGTGGAGAACTTTTTGCGAGAGAGAATGATTGAGCTGAAATCTTCCTCGTGTGGATAGAGTGAAAGTAATAAACTTAATATACCCTGACTTCAGTTATTATAAAAGTCTTGGCACTGTTACAGTTCTCAGGTTTTACATAATGTTCTGTTTCTAGCGTGAAATAATGATTGTTGTAGTAGCTGTTAGCCTCATGTTTGTCAATCTTGACTTTGCTAGAGTTTTTGTATTCTTCACCCACATAAGTTTTGTATCGCTGAGGGTATACTTTAAACATATGTATTATTGCTTTCCCCATGAAAGATATGTAATCACTAAGGGTGTATCTTTTTCTTGCATTTATATTAAGCCCTCCATAAATATATTGTACACACGTACACAGAAAGGTTCTATAACTACTGCTATAGAATTGGGGCTCATCTTGTGACTGGCAGCCGAGGTTGCAGATGAGTCTTACATTTAATCAAGCCACAGATCCTTTACTATACAAGCTAACTTTAGAGGGCTTCTAATTTTACTGTAACTGAGTCCTGGGTAACCTATTATTGACATCTACACTACATCTCCAACATGCCGGAAGGTTGCACAATGTTATAGAGCTAGCCTCCAGTTGAAAATACATTTTAATTGTTTAACGGAAAGCCCCACATGTATAATAGCAGGCTCGCTTGGCAGCAAAGTGTAAAGATAGTTTTGTGAGAGATGAAAACCTTACTCTAATAATCACTGACAATTTATTTTGAGTTAGTACTTATACGCATCAGATTCTCCTACTTCCTACCAAGTAAGTCTGCCCACTTCTCCATTTATTTTAAAAGTGATTTGCGCAACTGGCCTGTTGTTAATGGGCTGTAAAGCTTAATTGGCTGTGTACTGCTCCGGTCTTTACTTCCTAGTAATTAGGGAGCTATTTTTGTTCTATAAAAAAGAAAAAGGAGGTCTGTAGCGTGATTTACACAATGTTTATTTTTCCAGTAGGATGCAAATATTTGATGTACTATATATGTTTTTTTTTATTGCTTTGCTTCATGTATTGTGAACCTACCGTTATATGTCCTCAATAAAATATATAAATAAAAAAAATAAAAAAAGAATGTTTTCGAAAAATGGTCCTGGAATTTGTGCACGATGTGGTGAACAAAAAGGTTTTGTATAACTTCAAAAAATTGCAAATTGTATTGTTGTGTCATTTAGTGATGCAAATTAGATAGAAGAAGTGTAATACAATGTAATTTTAACTTCCCTATAATGAAGGATGCTGCCTGCCTCAGTCATTCCTTGTACACAAAAGGATTTCTAGAAATGGCGGCACCATCTCTTTTAGAGAATGGAGCTTGTACTCTGGAATGTCACCCGAGTCATTCACTGGTTAGTATACCTCAGAAGAACAGGGAACAGACATGGTATAGTACAGCCGTACTAAATAAAATAATATAGAGAAAGTGAAAATTGTTCCTTGGAGTAAAAGTGGATAAATAAGGAACTATTTACCCTTTTACTCCGTGAGTATTTTACATTTATTGCAAGCTTTTGCGTGCCTGTACAATACCATGTCTGTTTCCTGTTCCTCTGGGGTATACTGATCAGTGGACTGCTTGGCTGAATTTAGCAATACAGGTGACAGTGTACAGTACCGTCATTTAGTGATGCATATTTACATTCTAACTAATAAGTAATATAATTTATCTGTAATGACATATGTATGAAATAAGTTGAACAAATTAATAAGAAGAAATGACTTGAGACAAATATGTTAAACAATGGCCTATTAGTTTGATGTATAGTGAGCCTTTTTTTCTGTGGTCAGCATCGATGAATAAAGATGCCGTATAGTATACTGAGTTAGTATTATGGCATCCATGAGCAATTTGATGACTTGGATCATAACGAATTATAAGAGAACTAGTCCTAAAGCCCGTGTACACGGGCCATTTTCTGAAGTGCAGCGTTTCCCCCCGGCCACGGCTGCTCCTGTAAGGCCATGTCCCTGTCACGCCATGTCCCTGTCACGCCCGCACCTGCCTGACCATTTCTCCACCACTGCCGTTCCCATTGGCCTCGCCCCCGTCACACCCGCTCCCACCCACCCTCTCTGCTGTCTTATCCTCACTGACTGATCCTTCCTGATGGTCAGGTATGTTTGTCCTCGTGCAGTCTCTATTGTGCATGACAGCTTCAGACAAACATTCCTGGCCTTTTATTATATAGGATTAGTGCATCATGCTGAAATACACTACTGAGCATTTTTCATACAATTTATGCTAAGAAAAGGAATATTGGACTGATGCATTCACTTTCAAGGGTCAGTTTAAAAAATGGTAAATGGTTAATTTCAGTGTAAAAATTAGACACGTGCATTGATGTATGCCGTTAATATCAGAATGTTGAACAGGGTGGCCACGACTGTTTTTGGAGCCGGATTTTTTCTTTTGTAAATGCAACACACTAAGATCTGGATTTGCCCAGATCTTATTATGTCATACTTCACAAGAAGAAATCCAGCTCTGAAAATAGCTACTAACGATACTAACGACACTGCATGAATGAATTAGTCTAGTAAAATAAATGGGGGCATATTTATCAAGCTCCGTATGGAGCTTGATGCCCCGCGTTTCTGGCGAGCCTGCAGGCTCGCCAGAAACAGCAGTTATGAAGCAGCGGTCACAAAGACCGCTGCTCCATAACCTGTCCGCCTGCTCTGAGCAGGCGGACAGACATCGCCGGAAATCAACCCGATCAAGTACGATTGGGTTGATTGACACCCTCCTGCTGGCGGCCTATTAGCCGCGAGTCTGCAGGGGGCGGCGTTGCACCAGCAGCTCTTGTGAGCTGCTGGTGCAATGCTGAATACGGCAAGCGTATTGCTCGCCGTATTCAGCGAGGTCTGTCGGACCTGATCCGCACTGTCGGATCAGGTCCGACAGACCTTGATAACTTGGGGCCAAAGTCTGTTATTAACAAAATCAATGATCTTAAACACACAATGTTATATACCTGTTCCAAATCAAAATATAACTGTTGAGGCAATCAGGGGTAAACAGAAAATAAAGTTCTAAATGTTCTAACGGAACAAAGCATTTTATTTTACAGTAGAAGTTAGTGCATCACTTCAGATTCCTTTTGAGTGCAGCCATTTAAATATATTTGTTCTCATTTTTATGAAAAACTTACCCTATGTATACATGTATATATTGCAGCACTTTCTCTCTACCTTTAGGCAACAGTATATGTATTTTGAGCATGCTCAGTAGAAGAAAATCTTGACATATATGTATGGTGCTATAGTCAGGGGTCAGTGACTATCTGTGGCATTTTCCTGTATCATGTATTTGTAAATATATCTGTTATATTTGGTCATCGAGTAACATAAAAGTGATTAAAATATTTCTTGAGATATCAACTTTAACTGACCTCAGGTCTGTGCTTTGATAGAGGACACTGTCTTCTGTCACTCTATGTTGAAAGCTTGACCCATAAAGATCACTCTGCTGAGAAGATATTGCACCTTCTATCTGGTTCACCAGGTGTAGGTAATAAAAATCATTCTTCCCAAAAGTCTGACTTTTTAGATAAGGTTCTGATCAATAGTTGTAAAAAGCAGACATGGAAATACAGAAAAGGAAAAGAACGACAGTGATGCAATCTTTAAATTCAAAAAGCATAATTGCTCATGCATTGTTTAATTTTGTAATGTACTGTAATGATTTATTTTAACCATGGATTTTTTTTATACCACACTCAGAAATGATGGAATGTGTACTAGGTTTTTCAGAATGCAACACTGCAACATGCTATAAGTGAATCAGTATAGAAACTCCATTATATCTGTTCCTAGATAGCTACCACCAAGGATATAAGATAAACAAATCTCAAGATATTTTTAAGGGTTATGTCTTTTGACTGCAAAGAATAGTAACAAAATCCAATTTTTAAATTAATTTAAAAACATTTATTTTGTATGCAGATGTTATGAAATGCAGTGCTTATTTGCTAATATAAGGAGACGATTTAATGGCCATTTAAATCACAATACTATGTTTAATTATAATTGACCTTACCTTATCATATATCCAGTTGTGTTCAAGGTCTATCTCACTCTAACCTAGATCAGTGATATTTTTGTAACCTAATCATTTTACTGGTGTGTTTGGTGTTCTTTAATATTTTCCACTGATTATGTTATTACTAGATGACCATATGCTATTTATCTTGAAGTCATACTGGTACCTGAATAATCTTCAATGTACAGCCGAGTACTTTGGAATTTACTGTCAGAGAAACATCAATCCTTTGATATTTGCACAGGATGTATTATGGCTGGAGATGGGAACATATACAGTATTGTAGTGAACTACAGGTGATCAATATGTGAAGCTTAGATAGGCAGTAGAGACTAAAAAATGTTTTCTTAAATATAACTCCTTTCTATTAATTATACACTCATGAGACACAGTGTTTTACTCTCCTTCTGATAGTAACACAACAGTAATTCCCTTACAATTACTACTTCTGGGTTTTGTGTGTGTGTGTGCGCATATCTATCTATCTATCTATCTATCTATCTATCTATATAAAATCTTATTATTGAGTTTATGAGGTATTGCAACCTAACTGCCATGAAATCTCCATAGATAAGCAGTACAATGGGTCGTACCGAAGAGCTCAGTGATTTTAAAAGTGTACTAGTACGTTCATGAAATTTCTCCCCTACTAGATCTGCCCAAGTCAACAGTAATTCTTTTTGTTTGTAAGTGGAAAACGTATAGGAGAAATAAAAGCCCATCCAAGAAGTGATAGACCACCCAAACTCACAGAACGAGGCTATAGAGTATAGCACATAAAAATGCCTATTATCTGTTGCATCACTCACTACAGAGTCCCAATTTCCCACTGGAAGCAACATCAGCACAAAAACTATGTGTCGGGAGCTTCCTGAAATGGGATTCCATGGCCAAGCAGCTGTACACAAGCGTCAAATCAACATGCGCAGTGCCAAGTTTTGTTTAGTGCGGAAGAACTCGTGTGGCCTGCATAGATCCCTGACCTCAAACCCATTCAACACCAAAGACAAGCAAGAACCCCAATGGCAAGCAAGAACACCAATTGCAAGCCTTCTTGTCCAACCTCACAAATGCTTTTATAGCTGAATGAGCACAAATTCCCATAAACACACCAAAAAATCTGCTGTATATATATAGTACTGTGCAAAAGTCTTAGGCCACGATTAGAGTTGTTGTTTTAGCAATGGTATAATAAACATATTTAAATATTTCTCTGTCTCTTTATTAGAATACAACCAGGAAATACTTGTATGCAGTATTAAAAAAAACTGAAAAACTGCTTCTATAGGCTAAAGTGTCAAGTATTTTGTGTGACCTCCACTTACACTTGAGCAATAGCAGGAACCTGGCTCTCACTAACCTAAATGGAATGGAACCCTAATTAATGACATTGCTAAAACCTGTATTTGTTTTACTATTTCATGTCAAAAAGACTGCTGTGAAAAAGGTCTATTACACCAGGTTTGAGCAAAACATGCTTGAGCATTATATACACACATGGTATGAGTTTAATTAATTGTAGCTTTATACTTACCTTTTGCATCTTCTTCTTGCCAGGGCCCATCCTGTGCTAACAGCAAGCTTAACACACTTTTACTTTAGTGCAGGTCCTGGGAGCTGACTGCGCTAAGCCAGGACTCTGGCAAGAAGCAGATTGGGTTAGCTCACTCTCTAGCGTACAAAAGATAAGTATTAACCCTTAAAAAAATTAAAGGAAACAAATTAATACTTATGATGGCTGGCCCACCCATGTGCCGCCCAATAGTGATCATTTCCACCACCACTTTGCCCAGGCTCCCCTAGCTCCACCTTGTCCCCCCGATGACATGCTCGAACCCATAGACTGGTACTATGGCAAGTTACCAATGGCGAGAAGCCTCTTTTAACCCAATTGTGCTTTTCATATAGGAAAACATTTCTGATCTTGTCTACAAAGGACAGTCCAGGCCAAAAATTCTAGGCCAAGACAATTCAGTCAGTTGGAGATATCACAAATTTTAGAAGAATATTTATACAATAAGAACAATGCAATGAAAGTAGTGTAGAAAGGTCTGTGAAAATTTGAAAAGATGTTTGTATAGAATGTTTGTTTATATTATTTGTTTAAAGAAGCTTCTGAGATAATACATTTTACAGGTATATTGGCCTATCATACACCAACCTGTTCATTGGCTCATTGGATGCCATCCACATCTTTGGAAATAATAGCAAGTTTTGTACCTCAATACATCTTATTAAACATATACTGGTGACAGCATATTTCTCAGCAAGTGTGAATCCAAACAGTTTTTTTATTTTGTTGAATATTTAAATCTTACTCTAGAGGTTTTATGACATCAAGCTATATATGATTTCCTGTAGAGACCACATGCCCCCTTGTAGAGCCATGACAGGAAGTAATGAACACTGCACAAATAAAGTTTAAAAAAAAAAGGTAAAATCCTTTTAAATGATGTATAATACATGTTGCTATGATTTCTATTAAGTATTAGCTACTGATTAGTGCTTTTTTATCACAACAATGAAACAGACTGTTTATATCCCTTTAAATTTCATAAGTAGAACATTTTATAACATGTATCTAGTTTTTGAGGCAATATTTTGGCAGGGCCCAAAGGGAGGTAAGTAAACTAGGATCAGAGAGCATTTGAATTATCACTAACAATATTTGTTTGCCTTTAGCTAGCTTTATACAAAAAGCATAGTACAAAACCTCTAGTTATTTAACTATATAACTATAGAAATTAACTGGAGAAAGTTGCTATTACTGGGTGAGATGGGTTTAAACAGGAGATTTTCTTGGTTTTTAATGTAAATACATACTAACGTCCTGTAGATTTTGATAATAAAGTTTTGGGAAGGATTTTTTTTTTAGTGGGTGTATTTCATTATTTAATTTATTTAATTATTCAATGTCCAAAATAGAGATTTGTCATTAAGTAAGAATATTGTTTTATAATATAATTTTTTGTTGATTAGCTGCAGGCAGAATTTAAAGTTTTGGATTTACAGTCTATGTGCACACTGAATTCTTAACAAAACAAAATTCATTTCCTGTTCAGAAACAATTATTTGCTTCAAACTTTATGCATGATTCAGATAGAGTATACAATTTAAAAAAAAATCCAATTTACTTCTAGGGGCCGATTTATCAAGCTCTGTATGGAGTTGATGCCCCTGTTTCCACGCAAGTCTTCAGGCTCGCTGGAAACACAAGTTATGAAGCAGCGGTCTAAAAACCGCTGCCCCATAACTTGTCCGCCTGCTCTGCGGCCACGGACAGAAATCAACCCGATAGAATACGATCGGGTTGATTGACACCCCCTGCTAGCGGACGATAATTAATCCAGGAACCCCTGGCAATGGTAATGGAACAGTTCAGCAACAGTATTAAACCGCAGTTACAAAAATGTACAAAAATAAAGCTTTTAAGGTACACTATTATCTCCAAATATTTAGAACTTATATGAAACAAAATACCCACATAAAAACACTGTAATATTTAAAATACAGGGAGTGCAGAATTATTAGGCAAATGAGTATTTTGACCACATCATCCTCTTTATGCATGTTGTCTTACTCCAAGCTGTATAGGCTCGAAAGCCTACTACCAATTAAGCATATTAGGTGATGTGCATCTCTGTAATGAGAAGGGGTGTGGTCTAATGACATCAACACCCTATATCAGGTGTGCATAATTATTAGGCAACTTCCTTTCCTTTGGCAAAATGGGTCAAAAGAAGGACTTGACAGGCTCAGAAAAGTCAAAAATAGTGAGATATCTTGCAGAGGGATGCAGCACTCTTAAAATTGCAAAGCTTCTGAAGCGTGATCATCGAACAATCAAGCGTTTCATTCAAAATAGTCAACAGGGTCGCAAGAAGCGTGTGGAAAAACCAAGGCGCAAAATAACTGCCCATGAACTGAGAAAAGTCAAGCGTGCAGCTGCCAAGATGCCACTTGCCACCAGTTTGGCCATATTTCAGAGCTGCAACATCACTGGAGTGCCCAAAAGCACAAGGTGTGCAATACTCAGAGACATGGCCAAGGTAAGAAAGGCTGAAAGACGACCACCACTGAACAAGACACACAAGCTGAAACGTCAAGACTGGGCCAATAAATATCTCAAGACTGATTTTTCTAAGGTTTTATGGACTGATGAAATGAGAGTGAGTCTTGATGGGCCAGATGGATGGGCCCGTGGCTGGATTGGTAAAGGGCAGAGAGCTCCAGCCCGACTCAGACGCCAGCAAGGTGGAGGTGGAGTACTGGTTTGGGCTGGTATCATCAAAGATGAGCTTGTGGGGCCTTTTCGGGTTGAGGATGGAGTCAAGCTCAACTCCCAGTCCTACTGCCAGTTTCTGGAAGACACCTTCTTCAAGCAGTGGTACAGGAAGAAGTCTGCATCCTTCAAGAAAAACATGATTTTCATGCAGGACAATGCTCCATCACACGCGTCCAAGTACTCCACAGCGTGGCTGGCAAGAAAGGGTATAAAAGAAGAAAATCTAATGACATGGCCTCCTTGTTCACCTGATCTGAACCCCATTGAGAACCTGTGGTCCATCATCAAATATGAGATTTACAAGGAGGGAAAACAGTACACCTCTCTGAACAGTGTCTGGGAGGCTGTGGTTGCTGCTGCACGCAATGTTGATGGTGAACAGATCAAAACACTGACAGAATCCATGGATGGCAGGCTTTTGAGTGTCCTTGCAAAGAAAGGTGGCTATATTGGTCACTGATTTGTTTTTGTTTTGTTTTTGAATGTCAGAAATGTATATTTGTGAATGTTGAGATGTTATATTGGTTTCACTGGTAAAAATAAATAATTGAAATGGGTATATATTTGTTTTTTGTTAAGTTGCCTAATAATTATGCACAGTAATAGTCACCTGCACACACAGATATCCCCCTAAAATAGCTAAAACTAAAAACAAACTAAAAACTACTTCCAAAAATATTCAGCTTTGATATTAATGAGTTTTTTGGGTTCATTGAGAACATGGTTGTTGTTCAATAATAAAATTAATCCTCAAAAATACAACTTGCCTAATAATTCTGCACTCCCTGTAGTTACAGGTCTTATAAACCTATACATATTTACTAGGGTAAAGCTTGCTATAAAACAAAGAGGGTGCAAATTCTATGAATAAATAAAATGGCAATATTAACAGTGTCTTTAATGTGTTTCCAGTGATCTATTTTACCTGCTAAAATGTATTAAATTGTTTAGAAATATATCCTTTACCTTTAATTTGTCATTTGAAATAGTTGCTTTTCCTGTTGAAACTTCCATCTATATTAAAAATGTCAATACTGCAATCATGGTTACTAGAAAGCTATGTAAACAAAAGGCCTTGAAAAGAAATGGACTTCACAGTGGGGGTGAGAGAGTACAGACCTTTTTTAAAGGGTTCTCCTAAGTCAAAATTAAATTTTCATGATTCAGAGAGCGCATATTAAAAAAATATATTTTCCTTTATCAAAATGTGTACTTTTTATATACACACTTTATGAGGAGCCAATTAATACTGCGCATGTGCAAGAATTTACAGCATATATGCGTTTTGTAATTGGCAGACGGCTGTCACATGATATAGGGAGCAGGTAAAAAAGTAGTAACTGAAATTTGTCCGAAAATAACCTGCTAGTGTAAAAGTGTTATTGCATTATCTTTTTATAATGCATTTGTTGATTATGCAAATTTAAATACAATTAATTCTTATTTGCTGCTTGAGTGAGTACACTACCCCTTTAAAGTAGTAAATAGGAAAATCAATAATGTAGGCTAATCTGAAATGACTAATTAATTGCAATTGTCAGTCAGATGAAGAGTTCACACTACCTATAATCTTTCAAGAATGCATAGAAACTGTTTTTTTTATTGTGTCGATTTTTCCTTGATGTGTTCCTTACTTATTAAAAGCAAGTACTTCAGTGAAGGATAAACAACGGGAAGTATTGTTAATAAGGACAGAAATAAAAAAAATGACAATGTTATTTAGTTGAGATCAAACCACAGGAAGGATGCAAATTGCACAGCTCTGTGTGCAAGTGGTTTTCTACTGTCTTTAGGAGCCACTTACCAGTCAACATCCTGTTATGCTCATTTCTTATTCTGAAACCTAGGTTCCCCCATGATGAGTCAATTTATTTGCTCTGATTAATGCTACTGTTTTATTACTCCTGAGAGCAAAGGGAGCTAATCTGGGCAAAACCTATGGAATGACATCAAAGCACCAGATGAATCATTTCACATATCACCAGCAATGGTAGAAGGCTTCTGAGCTGCTATTGTGTTTAATAATTGGTGACAAATCTGTGAAAGACAAGTGAAACATTTCAAACTGCAGTACCCAAAAATAACTCAGTATATTTTATTGACAGCCAAAGTCAATTAAAAATAATATGTTTTATTCACCAGAATAATGGGAAAGTAAGAAAGAATGAAAGTTAGATGTAACAAGCATAATGTTCAACATCCAGAATTTGTATGTTTGTCTAGCAGGCTCTATAATTAAACCAGATGGGACCATGATACCCAAGTGGCATTAGTCAGGGTTGTGGGAAATAGCAAGAGTATATTCAGACTAATATATTTTTAAGAGAAATTATTTTCATATTAGGTAAATCAGCTGGGTATCTGCATTCTTCTCTCATGCGAAACGTCAGTCTGCTGAACTTTAACCTTTTCAGACTGCTGACTTCAATTAATGAAGTACATTCAAATGAGAGTCAGTTACTAGTGGTGTTCCCCAAGGGTCAGTTCTTGGGCCTGTTTTGTTTAATATGATCAGTGATATTGGAAGAGGGCTCCAGGGGAAGGTGTGTTTGTTTACTGATAATAAAAAAAAACTGTAACAGAGTTGATAGATCCAGGAGGGGTGGATCAAATGAGCAGTTATATTAAAGAACTGGAGGACTGGGCAGAAAAATGGGATCTAAAATTTAATAATATAATATATAATATATTAATATAATATATTAATATAATAATATTACCAAGAACACAATTATGCATATATTTTCTAAAAACCCAAAGGCCAATTACAGTCTCAATGGTACAATATTGACTGAAACAGAAGAGAAACGGGAGTTGAGAATTATTATTTCAGATTATTTAACGTTTGGTAGACAATGCAGCAGTGCAGCCGGTAAGGCCAGTCAAATAATTGATTGCATTGGGAGAAGTTTTAGTAGTAGAAATAGCAAGGTTCTTATGCTACTTTACAGATCACTAGATAGGCCTCATCTGGGATACTGTGTACAGTTCTGGAGACCATATCTCTAAAAGGATATAAATAAACTAGAAACTGACCATAGGAGAGCTAGTAAAATGGTACATGGTCTCAAACATAAATTGTACAAAGAAAAACTCTATGATCTAAACACATATAGTTTACAGGAGAAAAGGGAAAGAGGTGACATTATAGAAACCTTCAAAGGGACTTAATAAAGTGGAAGCTGAAAGCATTTTCCACAAAAAAGATACCAAAACAAGGGGTCACAATCTAAAGTTAGAGGGTAGCAGATTCAGGAGCTATGTGAGGAAGCAATTTTTTTTACAGAAAGGGTGGTAGATTTATGGAATAAACTTCCAATTGAGGTGGTAAACAAAAAGGCTATCCTAAGAAAAAAGTAACGTAATATGGGTAGACTTGATGGGCCTTTTTGGTTCTTATCTGCTGTCAAATGCTATATTTCTATGACTAAGGTTGGGTTTAGATTGTAGTGAACAGAGAGTCATTTTATTTTTGGACCCAGGCAGCACAATGACTTAAACCAGATCCGGTGTCTAATATACACACCTATTTATTAAAGGGGCACTCAAGTCAAAATAAACTTTTATACTTCAGCTAGAGCAAGCAGTTTTAAGACACTTTCCAATTTACTTCCATGGTCAAATTTTGCACAGTCTTTTTATTTTCACAGTTTCTGGGCAACAAGCTTCTACTGAGCATGTGCACAAGCTCACAGAGTATATGTACACCAGTCTGTCATTGGCTTATATCTGTCACATGATACAAGGGGCTGGTAAATTGGAAGAAATATTTAGCCAGAATAAAATCTACTGCTTATTTGAAATTCAGAGTAGGTGTTATTGTATTGTGTTTTTATTATGCACTTGTTAATTTTGCAATTCTGAAACTTCTCCCACCCCTTTGGTTGCTTCATTCTCTTGGTGTCCTTTGATGAAGGAACAGCAATGAATGGAGCAAATTAGATAATAGAAGTACATTTTGACTTTATCAATCCTTTAATATCTTCTTTATAATTTATACTTATATTTTACTTTATTTATATTTTGTAATTAATCTGTTTATATGATCCATTAACATGAGTTTTGTGCATCTCTATCTTTTTTTTCATTCAAATTAAGTTTTACACTTATTAAAACTTTTTATTTTTTATAATAATTCATAATACAGCTGTAATTTTTATTTTATTTTTTTTGTGTATCTCTTCAAGGAATTCTCCCTCTTTCTTTTAGATACGTTTCAGACTATGGGGCCTATCTATCAAGCTCCAAATGGAGCTTGATGCCCCGTGTTTCTGGCGAGCCTGTAGGCTCGCCAGAAACAGCAGTTATGAAGCAGGGGTCACAAAGACCGCTGCTCCATAACCTGTCCGCCTGCTCTGAGCAGACGGACAGACATTTCCGGAAATCAACCCGATCGAGTACGATCGGGTTGATTGACACCCCCCTGCTGGAGGCCCATTGGCCGCGAGTCTGCAGGGGGCGGTATTGCACCAGCAGCTCTTGTGAGCTGCTGGTGCAATGCTGAATACGGCGAGCGTCGGATCAGGTCCGCCAGACTTTCTTAAATAGGGGCCTATGCCTGTAATTCACAATTCAGTGTAAAATCTTTACTTTGATGTGCAAGCATTAAAGGTAAATGAAACACTTTTTTATGATTCATATAGATTATTTAATTTATAACTTTCCATTTTAAATCTAATATCAAATTTGCCTTAAAGGGACACTATACCCAAACATTTTCTTTCATGATTAAGGTAGAGAATATCATTTTAAACAACATTCCAATTTACTTCTATTACCTAATTTGCTTCATTCTTTAGATATACTTTAATGAAGAAAGAGCAATGCACACGGTGAACCAATCACAGGAGGCAGCTATGTGCAGCTACCAATCAGCAGCTACTAAGCATATCTAGATATGCTTTTCAGCAAAGAATATCAAGAGAATGAAGCAAATTAGATGATAGAAGTAAATTAGAAAGTTGTTTATAATTGTATGCTCTTTCTAAATCATGAAAGAAAAAATGTGGGTTTCATGTCCCTTTAATTTCTTGGTATCCTTTGTCGAAGGAGCAGCAATGCACCACTGGGAGATAACTGAACACATTGGGTGAGACAATGACAAGAGGCATATATGTGCAACCACTAATCAGCACTTAGCTCCCAGTAGCATATTGCTGCTCCCGAACTTACCTTGGAAGGGATACCAAGGGCTGCATTTATCATTCCGTAGAGTACAGGGGGAGCAAAACCTGGCTACTCCTCTGGCGGGCAGCAATTTGTTGTTGTCCGCATTTAACATTGCACACGAGCGCTCCTTTGTGCTTGCGTGCACCCCCACCCCCTGATCGCGCACAGCCAATCATGCACGGGCAGGAGCTTTCAATCTCCCTGGTCGGCAGAGACAAGGGAGATTAAAATTCTCCACCTAAGAGGTGGAGAACAGGGTAGGGAAGTAGCTGCTTGATAAATACTGACTGCAGGTTCTCTTGTGCAAACCTGCAGTCATAGGGGGGAAGAAGGGCTTGATAAATCGAGCTCCAAGAGAATGGAGATTTTAGCAAGGAATACCAAGAGAATGGAGCAAATTAGATAATAGAAGTAAAATGTAAAACGTATTGACACTTTAATATCTTATTTATGATTCAGATAGAGCATACAATTTTTAAACAACTTTCTATTTTACGTCTATGAACTAATTTGTTAATTCTTTTTGGTACCCTTTGTTGAAGGAGCAACAATGCGCTACTGGGAGCTATCTGAACACAAAGGGTGAGCCAATGACAAGATATATATATATATATATATATATATATATATATATATATTTATATATATATGCAGCCTCTAATCATCAGCTAGCTCCCAAGAGTACATTGTCACTCATGAGCCTACCTAGGTATACTTTTTTGCAAAGGATACCAAGAGAACAAATAAAATTAGATAAAAGTTATTTAAATTGACATGCTCTGATTGAACAATGAAATAAATATTTTGGGTTTCATGTCCCTTTAATGTACATTGTCAAAAAAACATTACAAAGTTTAATGTTTCTCTCAGGTCATGTAAAAAAATTTGGAAAATGAATATATTATGCAAACATTAATACCACTAGCAATCCCTTGCCAGGAGATGAAAATAGATAATTATTTAAAAACTAGAGAATTCTGAGGGATTTAGAAAAAGTTTATATTAAAAATGTAAACAGTAAAAAAAAACAGGAAATTCCTGAGCATAGTTCTGTTAAACTCATAAAATCTTCTGACAGAATTTCATTGTTTTTTTCATTGTTTTTTATGTTTTTTAATAACACTGGGAAACAGACCTATTTTATAAATCAGCATAAAACAATAATTCTTATGAGTTAACTTTAAGTGAGGACATCTAACTTGTGGGATTCAATAAGCTAGTAGCATAAATGGTCAAGCTCTGATCAAGCCATGCAAATTCCATAAATTTACTGTATCCTCCGGGCAGCCATGACTGTGGGAAAACATAGTCAGTAAACAAAAAGTATTACTCAATTTTACCCTTCCAGGGTTAGTTGCAGTTTAATTTATCAAAGATAAATGTGTTTGTATGGAAACTGCAGAGAATACATTTATAAATAGCAATGTATGCAGACACTGAACATATGGCTGAAACAGATTCTTACTGGTGAGTACATAGCGTATAAATGGAATGGCATTTTGTTTAGCCTGTGACTCAGAGACCTTGTTTTTTACGAGAAACCAAGTTTCATGATTTATATTTGCGTAACAAAAATGGGGTTCTCATCATTAATATCTATCTATATACTGTATATATATATATATACTGTATATATACTATATATATATATATATTATTTATATATATATATATATATATATATATATATATATAAACATGTAGAGATAGGTGCACTCCCACTGACAAGCTTCATATGCCAGGGTGCTAAGAGTAGTAGATAGAGCTGAAGGACAAAGCACTCTTAGACATCGGTCTGATGAAGGGGTGAACACCCCGAAACGTCACTGTAAATAAAATTGTGTTGTACACTTGATAAGACCAGAGAGTACTTCGTCCTTCAGCTCTATATATATATATATCAGGAAATCACCAATTATAATAGTGTGACTCACTCTTGCAAATCATCTTTCTTCTTGCTCATTATCTTCAGTATGAATTTAAAAAGTGGATTCTGCATGAATGAAACACCGCTTGAGAGACAAATTAAAATACTAGACGGAATAGGAATTTGGAATATTCTGCTGATAATTGACTGATGCGGTAAACCTTTATTTTGACCCTAGCTCATTATATTGTTTTCTACTTAAACAAAATTAATCTGAAAATGTATTTTTAATACAGTGAGTTTGTTAAAATTATTTGATTGTATATTTATACCTGTACCTGGTGGAAATTACAATATTTTGCATTTGTCTAATGGCAGTATAGTAAAGGGCTGTTATAAATCTTTTTTTTTTTTTTTAAATATTATTATTATTTTTGTTTGTTTTTTAAATTCTTTAACATAAAATGATATGATCTAAATCACCACAGCATGTAAGTGGTGATTACTTATCCTAGTTTACTATGGGGTCACCGTCACTCACAATCTAATATTTGATAGGGTATACTAAACATGTCAATCATTATAATACATCAATTTAGACATAGTTGCAAAATGTAATTAAACATTAAACAATTACTAGTTAAAGGGAAAGTCGACACCAGAATTATTATTGTTTTAAAAGATTGATAATCCCTTTATTAACCATTCCCCAGTTTTGCATACCCAACAGTTATAATAATATACTTTTTACCT
The DNA here is from genome assembly GCF_027579735.1 of Bombina bombina. Taxonomy (NCBI): domain Eukaryota; kingdom Metazoa; phylum Chordata; class Amphibia; order Anura; family Bombinatoridae; genus Bombina; species Bombina bombina. The sequence goes on along the minus strand of NC_069500.1, from coordinate 933,790,484 downwards.
CTGTGATTACCTTGTATCTAAGCATCTTCTGACAGACCTCTGATCACATGACTTTTTATTTATTATCTATTGACTTGCATTTTAGCCAATTAGTGCTGTTTTGTTCAGACTCTTAAATAATTCTACAGGTATGAGCTCAATGCTATCTAAATGGCCCACATGAACTAGCAGTCTGCTGTTGTGAAAAGCAAATAAAAAAGAATGTGATAAGAGGCCGTCTGTAGTGGCTTAGAAACAGGCAGAAATTTAGAGGTTTAAATGTTATAAAGTTTATTAATATAACAATGTTGGCTGTGCAAAGCTGGGGGATGGGTAGTAAAGGCTATGGCCCCTATTTATCAAGGGTTGGCGGACCTGATCCGACACTGCGGATCAGGTCCGCCAGATCTCGTGAATACGGCGAGCAATCCGCTCGCCGTATTCTGCATTGCACCAGCAGCTCACAAGAGCTGCTGGTGCAACTCCGCCCCCTGCAGACTCGCGGCCAATAGGCCGCCAGCAGGGGGGTGTCAATCAACCCGATCGTACTTGATCCGGTTGATTTCCGGCAATGTCTGTCCGCCTGCTCAGAGCAGGCGTACAGGTTATGGAGCAGCGGTCTTTGTGACCTTTGTGACCGCTGCTTCATAACTGCTGTTTCTGGCGAGCCTACAGGCTCGCCAGAAACACGGGGCATCAAGCTCGATACATATGCTCCATTATCTATCTTTTTAAACAATAACAATGTTAGTGTTGACTGTCCCTTTAATATTTCTATTTGAATATGTTAAAGGATATAAAATTGTGTTTCTTAGACAACATAAAAAACATATAGTTTGATATAAATTGTTTAATAGATCAAATAGAACTTACATCCATGAAGCCTCCAACATTATTAAACATTTAATTTAATTTGGCTCAACAACATCATGCAATCCAGCTAACATTTGCATTAATTAGCATATTAATGAGCATTCACCCTCGCATGCGCGCTTTGCATTGAGCTACTCGCATGCATTGAGCCACTCCTTAAGGGCAAGTTTTCAAGTGGATCTCTAATTTATTGTGCGCCCATAAACCCATGAGTGGAGCACTGCAGAAATAGAGTTGCAGAGATACCGAAGCAGAGAGGGCAACTCTGTGGTCCTCTCTGCATCGGACAGCGGTGGGACAGATAGTTGGTGGGTGGACACATAAGAAGGGAGGCGGGTGGGTGGCCCATTGCTGGAGGAGCAGGAGTGGGAGGAACCGCTCGGCCACACTTCTTGGGAAAAAATAATAATAATCCAGCTGCGTGATTGAGGGGGAAGGAAGGAGGAGGGGCAATGAGGGGATCATATGTGGGGTAATTTTAAAATAAAGGGATCTGGGAGGGGGAGCAGCTACCACTACTGGCAGACAGCTGGGTACTGGCAGACAGCTGCCACTACCTAAGATGGCCGCTAATAGATAGAGGGTGAGTGTTAGAGAGCTGTTTGGGAGGAATCAGGGAAGTTGGAATGTAAGGGGGGTAGGGGATACTACCCTGCAGAAAATATTAAATTAAAAAAAAAAAAGTTAAAAAAAAAACCTTATTTTTCTACTGGCAGACTTTCTGCCAGTACTTAAGATGGGGGTGACCTTTGGGGGGTGGGGGAGGGAAGAGAGCTGTTTGAGATGGTTTAGGGAGGGATCAAGAGGTGGGGTGTGTCAGGTGGGAGGCTGATCTCTACACTAAAGCTAAAATTAACCCTACAAGCTACCAAATTAACCCCTTCACTGCTGGGCATAATACAAGTGTGGTGCGCAGCGGCATTTAGCGGCCTTCTAATTACCCAAAAGTAATGCCAAAGCCATATATGTCTGCTATTTCTGAACAGAGGGGATCCCAGAGAAGCATTTACAACCATTTGTGCCATAATTGCACAAGCTGTTTGTAAATCATTTCAGTGAGAAACCTAAAATTGTGAAAAAGTTAACAATTTTTTTATTTGATCGCATTTGGTGGTGAAATGGTGGCATGAAATACACCAAAATGGGCCTAGATCAATACTTTGGGTTGTCTACTAAAAATATATATATAGTTTTTATAGGTAAATATAAAAAAAATACTCTATTTCTGTTTAAATGTAGTGATGGCAAAAACGCTAGAAATGCTCTGGTCTTTTGGGGAAGTTTTTGTCTAAAGTGCCTGGTCCTTAAGGGGCTAAATAACCAGCCATTACGAGTAGCTGGTTAACTCTACCATTTGCAGTAGCAATCTGGTTAATTAAAAAAATGTCCCCCAATTGCCCCCAAAATAAAAGGTATTGTTTATTGATTGAAATAAAAATTATGAGCAACTTTAAAAAAAATTGTACTAACTGCACAAAGCAGTTATAAGGGGATAAAGTGAGCGGATGTGGGGTGTTAGGGAAAAAAAAACGGCACTGAAAGTTCCTTTATATTGCAGTCTATGAGGACTGTGTGTTCCCAGTAAATATATAAGTATATGCTTATATACAGTATATAAATATTTAGGTGTTAATATGTGTATATACATATATAAACACAAATATATATATGTATATATTCATATACATATATACTTACAAGTTGCTGCCTATTGCTAAGCGACTTAACCCCTTCACTGCCCTAGGTTCTCTGCCGTGACTATTGGCATGAAAACGAGGCTCCCATTGGAGCCTATGGAAGCGCGCTCTCGTGAGCACAAAGCTTTCATGCAATGCGTGACGTCCCATTCGCATTGCAGTTCACTTCAAACACATTTGCGTGCGCTGGTATTACCAGTGAGTGGAGCACAAATATCACACTCACAAAAGCGCAATTTTGCCCCAACTCGTAATCTGGCCCTAAATGTTTTATGGTTCTTTTCTCTCGCCTCATGTACTACCATTAATTGAAATTATGTGGAGTGTGTCTCTTTGACACTTCACTATAGGCGCAGCGAGAGAAAGCTCCGCAGCCTGTGGCATCACATTGTCCTGGAGAAAGTAATAATCACCTTACATCTGCAGCGCTCCCTATGCAAAGTCTGTTTCCCTCTGCTTATAACTATAGAGCTGCCGTTCCAGTTGTAAACATGTAGAAACCGGTGACTGTTGCTATGGTTCCACTCAACCACATATCCAGTATTATGTACAGTGTGAGTGCCGACCAGTGTGTGCTATGTAGAGTGTGTGCCTGAGAGGAAAAGCAATATGTGTTTCACGCAGTGTGTGTATAATGTACTGACTTAATACACAGCCGCGTCTCAAACATAAAATGCACAGGCATGGGAACATGTACTAGCGTCAGAGAGAACCCAGGTTATCCACCGTGATTGGCTAATGCAAATTAGCCTCACTGTGGAATTGAAAACCCTCCTATTTTAGAATAAATATTGCAGGAAACTGCATAAAAACAAAATGCAAGGTGTTTGAATACATTTTAATAGCTATTAATCTATGCAATAAAAGCTTAATAATATTTGCCTTTTATAACCCTTTAAAGTAAGATTTCCAGTTAGTATCTATAGATATCCTGTTGTATAATATGTGTAGCTTTACTGCAGTTTATGCATACTAGTATTATCCATACTTGGTGATGTTAAACATCACTATATATATATATATATATATATATATATATATATATATAAATTAAATTGTCATAGAACATTAAAAAGTCAATTAAAAGAAAACTGGAAAGTTGCTTAAAATTGCACACTCTGGGGCTGATTTACTAATGTCTGTCCGACATGATACACTGCTCCATAACTTGTCCGTTGCCTCTGAGGCTGCGTTTTTCAATCCGCCCGATCCTATACGATCGGGCTGATTGACACCCCCTGCTAGCAGCCGATTGGCCGGGAATCTGCAGGGGCTGGCATTGCACAAGCAGTTCACAAGAACTGCTTGTGTAATGATAAATGCCGACAGCGTTTGCTGTCGGCATTTATCGATGTGCGGCGGACATGATATGCTACATTGTATCATGTCCGCTCGCACTTTGATAAATTGACCCCAAACTGTTTATTTCCAGTATTAAATGAAAGATGTTTAACCTTTTGAATCTGCAGAATATCTCCTTATAGAATTTGTTCTTTAACTAAATATAGAGCCAAGATCTATACTGATTTGAATGGGGAATGTTTTTGAGAACAGTGGGTTAAGGTTAAGCTTTTTTAACCTCTCAAGGACATATGACGGAATTTTTCCGTCATAAAACAATTGAACAAACAGAAAACTGTGTCCTTAAAGGGTTAAAATACAAAAAAAAAAAATAACAACTTCCTATACATTTATTATTACTCTGCAACTGGTATAGCAAGTCAATGGAAACACATTAAATGGACAGTCTACTCCAGAATTGTTATTGTTTAAAAAGATAGATAATCCCTTTATTACCCATTCCCCAGTTTTGCATAACCAACATTGATTTATTAATATCATTTTTATCTCTGTGATTACCTTGTATCTAAGCCTCTGCAAACTGCCCCCTTATTTCAGTTCTTTTGACAGACTTACATTTTAGACAATCACTGCTGACTCATAATTAACTCCATGGGTGTGAGCACAATGTTATCTATATGACACACATGAACTAGTGCTGTCTAACTGTGAAAAACTATCAAAATGCACTGAGATAAGAGGCGGCCTTCAAGGGATTAGAAATTAGCTTATAAACCTACTTAGGTTTAGCTTTCAAGAAAAATGCCAAGAGAAAAAAGCAAATTTGATGATAAAAGTAAAGTAAAAGTTGTTTAAAATTGCATTCCCTATCTGAATCATGAAAGTTTAATTTTGACTAAACTGTCCCTTTAACGGGAAAGCAATTTTACACTGCAGTGTCCCTTTTATCTTAAAGGGTTATAAAGCAAATTGCAAAAATGCACTAGACCATATTAATATTCTCAAATACAGAGACTAGAAGTTACCATGATTGGTCATCATTGCTCCTAGTTATATATAAAAGAAAAAATGTTGACTTACCACTCAAATTTCTAGATCAGGGAAATTATTTTCAAATGTAGCGAAAAAATTATACAAAATAACTTATTTCTCATACTAGTTAAGCAAGTTTATTTTTTAAATGGATTTTAAACACCTCTTGCAATTGTTTATAAATAAATTGTGCTTTGTCCCACACTCTCTAGAGATGCAGAAAAGCAGCAAATTTAACCTACCTAGGTTGCAAATTCTGCACATTGTCTAAATCAGGTATTTGGTTTGCAGCATTTGCAGATTTTGCTTTTTGGCCTCTCTAGGAGCAAGCACATATTTTACACAAATTTGTTTCATGTGTTTTTTTCCCAATAAATAGTAGACACCTCAAACACTGCAAGTTTCTGTTGCCTATTCTTATTGTTTGACAGGAGAAAGCATGTGTTATATGGTTGACTTCATGACATCAATTCCCAAGACTACACAAGCTCAGCTGAATAAACTGGTTAATCAGCAGATATCATTTGATGGACTTTGGTACTTAGGGCTAGATTTATCAAAGCTGAGGCATACAGGGGCACGTATATGCGCCCCTATACGCCTCAGCTCGCCTGTGGCGGGGCGAAATTACCCGCAGGTAATCAACATTGCACAAGAGTGCAATTTTGTGCTCGCGTGTCAATCTCTTTGGTCGGACTCGACCGCAGAGATTAAATTTCGAAGTGGCGAAGAGGTTAAGGAAGCAGCGGTCTGGTGACCGCTGCTTGATAAATTACAGCGAGCAAGTTCTTGTGAGAACTTGCAGCCGTAGGGCTTTGGTAAATCGAGCCCTAAGTATAGGATGCATTACTGAGCTTGTCTAGCAAGCCATAACCCACAGATTACATTGCTCTCTAACATCATAGATAACTAGTGGTGTTTTCATAGAAATATATGACATAACTAGCATTCTATCTTTCATATCTAAGAGGAAGATCAAACTCCCCCTAGGAATTCCTAACAATTAGTGTTTTTGTAGTGAAGATAACGTTTAATACACAGAGACTTAAAGGACCACTAAATATAAGAGAATTGCATAATAAAAAGACAATGTAAAAGAACTTTATCTTAATTTCAAATGAGTAGTAGATTTTTTTTTCTGACAAATTTCAAACGGCTAGATTACGAGTTTTGAATTATGAGTAAAAAAGCAGCGTTATGGGTTATAACACTGCTCTTTCACTACCGCTGCTATTACAAGTCTTGTTGGTACAGCTGTCCCGCACACTTTTTTGGCTGTACCGCAAATTAACTATTTTTTAATTAAGTCTTTTTTCAATGGGACTTCCATAGCACCGATATTACAAGCTTTTTTTTGGAGACCAAAGAGTGCTCACATTCTATTGGCTTATTGGAACAGCCAATAGAATGCGAGCTCAATCCTATTGGCTGATTGGATCAGCCAATAGGATTAAAACTCAATCCTGTTGGCTGATTGCATCAGCCAATAGGAATTTTTCACCTTTAATTCCGATTAGCTGATAGATTTCTATCAGCCAATCGGATTTCAAGGGATGCCATCTTGGATGACATCATTTAAAGGAACCTTCATTCTTCGTTGGATGTCAGAAGAAAAGGATGCTCCATGCCGGATGTCTTGAAAATGGACCCGCTCCGCGCTGGATAGATGTAGATAGAAGATGCCGTCTGGATGAAGACTTCTGCCCGTCTGGAGAACCACTTCTGCCGGCTTGGATGAAGACTTCTCCCGGCTTCGTTGAGGACTTCTTGCTGCTTGGATGATGACTTCTCCCGGCTTCGTTGAGGATGGATGTCCGGTCTTCAAAACTGTAAGTGGATCTTCAGGGGTTAGTGTTAGTTTTTTTTAAGGGTTTATTGGTTTGGTTTAATTTTTAGGTTAGGGCTTTGGGCAGCAATAGAGCTAAATGCCCTTTTAAGGACAATGCCCATCCAAATGCCCTTTTCAGGGAAATGGGGAGCTTAGGTTTTTTTAGTTAGGATTTTATTTGGGGGTTGGTTGTGTGGGTGGTGGGTTTTACTGTTGGGGGGGTTGTTTGTATTTTTTTTTACAGGTAAAAGAGCTGATTTCTTTGAGGCAATGCCCCACAAAATGCCCTTTTAAGGGCTATTGGTAGTTTAGTTTAGGCTAGGGTTTTTTTATTTTGGGGGGACTTTTTTTATTTTGATAGGGCTATTAGATGTAATTAGTTTAAATATCTGATATTTTGTTTTTTATTTTGTGTAATTTAGTGTTTGTTTGTTTTTGTAATTTAGGTAATTGTATTTAATTTATGTAATTTATTTAATTGTTGTGTAATGTTAGGTGTTAGTGTAACTTAGGTTAGGTTTTATTTTACAGGTAAATTTGTATTTATTTTAGCTAGGTAGTTAGTAAATAGTTAATAACTATTTTCTAACTATTCTACCTAGTGAAAATAAATACAAACTTGCCTGTAAAATAAAAATAAACCCTAAGATAGATACTATATAATTATTAGTTATATTGTAGCTATTTTAGGGTTTATTTTATAGGTAAGTATTTAGTTTTAAATAGGAATTATTTAGGTAATGATAGTAATTTTTATTTAGATTTATTTGAATTATATTTAAGTTAGGGGGTGTTAGGGTTAGGGTTAGACTTAGGGGTTAATAAATTTAGTATAGTGGTGGCGTAGGTAGGTGGTGGTGATGTTAGGGGCGGCAGATTAGGGGTTAATAATATTTAACTAGGGTTTGTGATGCGGGAGTGCATCGGTTTAGGGGTTAATATGTTTATTATAGTGGTGGCGATGTCCGGAGCGGCAGATTAGGGGTTAATAAGTGTAGGTAGGTTGCGGCGACATTAGGGGCGGGAGATTAGCGGTTAATAAGTATAATGTAGTTGTCGGCGATGTTGGGGGCAGCAGATTAGGGGTTAATAAGCATAATGTAGGTGGCGGCGATGTCGGGGGTGGCAGATTAGGGGTTAATAAATATAATGTAGGCGTCGGCGATGTTGGGGCAGCAGATTAGGGGTTAATAAGTGTAAGATTATGGGTGTTTAGACTTGAGGTTCATGTTAGGGTGTTAGGTGTAAACATAAATTTAGTTTCCACATAGGAATCAATGGGGCTGCATTATGGAACTTTACGCTGCTTTTTTGCAGGTGTTAGGCTTTTTTTCAGTCGGCTTTCCCCATTGATATCTATGGGGAAATCGTGCACAAGCACTTAAAAACCAGCTCACAGCTGACTTAAGCAGGGCTGGTATTGGAGTGTGGTATGGAGCACAATTTTGCTCTACGCTCACTTTTTGCCTAATAACGCCGGGTTTATGAAAACCTGTAATACCATCGCTGTAGGTAAGTGAGCGGTGACAATAACGTGCAAGTCAGCACCGCAACCCTCATAACAACAAAACTCGTAATCTAGCCGAAAGTTAGTTATATTTTCCTCCCCCTGCATTATGTGAAAGCTATTAGCCGATCACAAAATGCATATACATATACACTGTGATTTCTTGCACATGCTCAGTAGTGGCTGATGCCACAGAAAATGTGAATATAAAAAAAAATTGATAATGGAAGTGAATTGGAAAGTTGTTTACAATTGTTGCTCTATCCGAGTAATGAAAGTTTAATTTTGACTTTAGTGTTCCTTTAAGCTATCTTGCTATTTTTCTAAATAATTCATTATGATCATAATAATATTTCTATCATTAAAGGAACAGTCTACTTAAAGGGACATGATACTCATATGCTAAATCACTTGAAACTGATGCAGTATAACTGTAAAAAGCTGACAGGAAAATATCACCTGAGCATCTCTATGTAAAAAAGGAAGATATTTTACTTCACAATCTCCTCAGCTCAGCAGATTAAGTTCTGTGTAAAAAGTTATACTCAGCTGCAGGTACAAAAAATTAAAAATGAAGAAATGAACAGCAGCCAATCAGCATCAGCAGTGCTGAGGTCATGAACTCTTTTACTGTGATCTCATGAGATTTCACTTAACTCTCATGAGATTTCACTGTAAACTTCATTTAAACTCAATAGGGAAATAACATGAGAGTGCACGAGGCTCATCCCTTCGGCTGTCCCAGGACAGACATACTAATATGTTGCTTAGAAATCCTTTACAATGGGATGTGGCTACTGAGGAACTTTTGAGGTAAAATATCTTTCTTTTTTACATAGAGATGTTCAGGTGATATTTTCTAGTCAGCTTTTTACAGCTATACTGCATCACTTTCAAGTGTTTAAACATTTGGGTATTATGGCCCTTTAATAATTGTTACTGTTTCGAAAAAATTGATAATGCCTTTACTACTCATTCCCCAAATTTGCATAATGAACACTGTTATATGAATACACTTTTACCTCTGCTATTACCTCATATCTAAGCCTCTGCAGACTGCCCCTTATCTCAGTACTTGCTACAGACTTAGCCAATCAGTGCTGAGTCTTAAATAACTCCATGAAAGTGAGCACAATGGTATCTATATGACACACATGAAGACTGTGAAAAACTGTCATAATACACTGAGATTTCAACGGCTTAGAAATAGGTTTATGAGCCGACCTAGGTTTAGCATTCAACAAAGAATACCAAGAGAACAAAACAAATTTGATGATTAAAGTAAACTGAAAAGTGGTTTAGAATTGCATTCCCTATCTGAATCATGAAAGTTTTATTTTGAGAAGACTGTCACTTTAAACACAATAGAAAGAGCGTAGCTAGATGTCACTGGGCCCCAGGATAAAGGTTATAGCGGGCCTCAATGGAAGAAGGATGCAGGCACTACACAGTGGTGCAGTATACAATCCAAAAATGTATTGTCAAAAAACTAAAAAATACAAACCATCCAAATGGACCAAGACAGTGCTTAGACAAGGACAGGATGACAATAACACACAAAAAGTGGATAAAGATCCACTGAAAGAATGCCAATAGCACTCTATGCCTAGGCTGGAAGGCGTGCAATCCGGATATAGTTAAAACATAACTTTTATTAAATGTTTAATTAAAATATACACAAACACACAAACATATATTAAAATTACCACTCTGTTAGGTGATTCTGTATAAGGGTGATGGCTATCAATTATAAATATGGGCCTCAGATAAGTAATGCCATCACCTATAGAAATATGATATTCTTAATTTAGTAAATTAGGGCACTCCCACTGGCCACATACAGTCAGGTAACTAAGGTAGAGGGGGACAGAGCTTGCTTATTAGTATTGAAATTATCAGTCTTAGCCCAGCTCCCTATAATGTAGATGTCCGTTGGTATTGAAATGTGCACAATACCTGTCACATTTGGTCTCTCAGAGTAACCACCGTTAAGTTTTGCAATAAATTAGATATCTCTAACTGGTGATTCTGTGAGTTTGGAATACCCTGGTGACAGACACCTTGTGTAAATAGATGTATATATTTGCACCAATTACCTTTCAGATTCTAATAAATTGTTGAAATCCACTGAAAGCTATTATAACTTTAAGACTTTGTCAGCTTCCTTAATTAATTCGTTCAATGGGTGACAATTCGATTCACTCTGAATGTATGAAAAATGTTCTTCAGGTTATTGTAAGTTATCTAGGTTTTATTTCGTATCAATGGTATTGTGTGTATTAAACGATTGTGTTTTCGTTATACCTGCAAGGTAAACGGTACTTGATTAAACGGTATCTTATCACGTGCCAGAAATAAAGTAACAATCTTTTATGTACAGAGTTAATTCTGTTTCACTCAGGATAATACCCACTCAGATTCTTTGATCATATAGTATTTTCCTGTTTATATACACAGGTTTTAGGTTACACATTAGTGATTCATATATTTATTTTTAATAGCAAAGGTTTGCAAATGTATTATATTGGTGTCTGATTTTTACTGTGTGTATATTAGGAACTAGTATTGAAATATTCAACCCAGTGTACCATCTTCATGATAGTATATATGATTAGTTCCTCAACTTAGCAGGCTGTGGTTGCCGAGTAATATGGCGAGTATCCCTCACATTCTATGTTAAACTAATATAATTAGAATTATAATTATATTTACTAAATTTTTACAGAGTGGTACTAAAAGAGCGTCTTACTGCTGACGCGTTTCGCCCAAACTGGGCTTTTTTTTTCAAAGCCCAGTTTGGGCGAAACGCGTCAGCAGTAAGACGCTCTTTTAGTACCACTCTGTAAAAATTTAGTAAATATAATTATAATTCTAATTATATTAGTTTAACATAGAATGTGAGGGATACTCGCCATATTACTCGGCAACCACAGCCTGCTAAGTTGAGGAACTAATCATATATACTATCATGAAGATGGTACACTGGGTTGAATATTTCAATACTAGTTCCTAATATACACACAGTAAAAATCAGACACCAATATAATACATTTGCAAACCTTTGCTATTAAAAATAAATATATGAATCACTAATGTGTAACCTAAAACCTGTGTATATAAACAGGAAAATACTATATGATCAAAGAATCTGAGTGGGTATTATCCTGAGTGAAACAGAATTAACTCTGTACATAAAAGATTGTTACTTTATTTCTGGCACGTGATAAGATACCGTTTAATCAAGTACCGTTTACCTTGCAGGTATAACGAAAACACAATCGTTTAATACACACAATACCATTGATACGAAATAAAACCTAGATAACTTACAATAACCTGAAGAACATTTTTCATACATTCAGAGTGAATCGAATTGTCACCCATTGAACGAATTAATTAAGGAAGCTGACAAAGTCTTAAAGTTATAATAGCTTTCAGTGGATTTCAACAATTTATTAGAATCTGAAAGGTAATTGGTGCAAATATATACATCTATTTACACAAGGTGTCTGTCACCAGGGTATTCCAAACTCACAGAATCACCAGTTAGAGATATCTAATTTATTGCAAAACTTAACGGTGGTTACTCTGAGAGACCAAATGTGACAGGTATTGTGCACATTTCAATACCAACGGACATCTACATTATAGGGAGCTGGGCTAAGACTGATAATTTCAATACTAATAAGCAAGCTCTGTCCCCCTCTACCTTAGTTACCTGACTGTATGTGGCCAGTGGGAGTGCCCTAATTTACTAAATTAAGAATATCATATTTCTATAGGTGATGGCATTACTTATCTGAGGCCCATATTTATAATTGATAGCCATCACCCTTATACAGAATCACCTAACAGAGTGGTAATTTTAATATATGTTTGTGTGTTTGTGTATATTTTAATTAAACATTTAATAAAAGTTATGTTTTAACTATATCCGGATCGCACGCCTTCCAGCCTAGGCATAGAGTGCTATTGGCATTCTTTCAGTGGATCTTTATCCACTTTTTGTGTGTTATAGTTCAAGTTAATGCTGAGCACCAACCCACACTCTTTACATTGATCTAACCCCACTTGAGGCACAATTGAAACGCAACAAGTAGGACGGGGGGTAACCAACCTAATATTTGTGGGGATTGCCACAGTAGTGCCATTGTAAACCTCCATAGTTAAGGACAGGAGGACAACAGACAGACGGCTGAGGCATTTCGCGCCCCCTACAGGCGCTTACTGATAGACATAATGCATACATAGGAAGTGCCCTATATATACCCCCACCAAGACACAATTAAACTCTTAGTGACATTCTCTTTTGTCCTTTCTACTTCGGATATACAATTAACCTCTTAGTGACATTCTCTTTGTGTCCTTTCTACTTCGGGTATACAATTAACCTCTTAGTGACATTCTCTTTGTGTCCTTTCTACTTCGGATATACTTCCGCTTTGGGCTTTCGCTGTGCTGGAGTTGCTAAGGATCGTTCCCCTTTAGTTTGTTATAGCGGTCTCTCCATGTCAATAGCGTTTTTTCCTTGATGTTTGCAATTTACAGATGCCACATAGGGTAGCCACATAGGGACAAGTGGAGCTGTTTCTCTGTGACTGTGGCCCTGATGATCAAAAGTGCCATGAAGCGGAAAGATATTCAAAAGGGATCCGTTGCAATGTCGAAAAAGCTGGCAAAGTCGTCTAAGCAGCTGTCATCAGTGTTTAAAGGCAGCATCGCAGAGAGGAGCCTTACTATACATCTCAATGGGTGGTGTTGCTGTCGATATATTCCAAGCAGCATCGGCACCGACATTGACAATGTAAAGTAAAGGATTCCTTTTGCATATATCACACAACCAAATAAACATACAACAGCCTGCAACAATCAAAATAATAAAGAAACAATGTATTAGTAAAAGCCATTAATACATTTGTTTAGTTCTTATTTTTTTAATGTAAATGCAGCACACCAGTAAACGTTACACGGCCCTACAATATTAACCCATTCTGCACCCGCAGACCGCGTAAGGGGTTAATAGTGTAGAAGAGTTAGGATGCGCTGGGGGTGAGACCATGTAAGGGGTAAATTTTTTAGAGGTGTTAGGGTCTACTGGGGGGGGGTACGAGTGCGGAAGGAGTTAATAGCTTAGAGGCGTTTAACATATATGTCTATACAATGTTTACTGTATATGTTTTGTATAGTTTAGTGTGAATTTTAGGCGTGATTAAACAAATCATGTATTGCATCCTAAGGTGTGCTTTTTAACTTATTTTAAGATTGTGAGAGTGTGATCGCAATATTAATATTTCATAATATACTTAAAGTGAATGTCAATTTTGATGCTAAAGTCCCCGGTTTTTAAAAATTTGATTAAAAACAGGGGCACTTTAATTAATCAAAATTTACATTTCACTCCTGTTGTGAAAAAAAACTTACCTTTTAATCTTCACAGCAGCTCCAGCTTCCTCCACCCGTCGCAAAGCCTCTTCCTGGGTCTAAAATGAGGAATCCGGCTTCCTCCAATCACGGCGTTGAATCAAACACTGATTCCCCCGGGGGGGGGGGAAGCAGTGATTGGAGGAAGCCTGGAGTACTATATTCCATTAAATTTGCAAGAATGCTCTCTATATGCAAGAGCACTAGATGGCAGCACTATTTCCTGCTATATAGTGCTCTAAACACCTACCTAGGTATCTCTTCAACAAAGAATATCATGGGAACAAAGCAAATTTGATAACAGAAGTAAATTGGAATCATATGCTCTGTCTCAAATTTTTGGGTTTCATATCCCTTTAAGCAGCTTTCCTGTAGAAATAAGGTGGCAGTTTTCTATGTGCAACAACACTGTGGCAACTCTCTTGGAAACACTGCCACTGAATTTGGAAATCAATACACTTTCCAAGGTTCCATACACAAACTTGAGACCTCTTAGACCCTGTAGTTATTGATATTGCCTTTATATTATTAAAATATACCCACATCCATGCCCAGGAAGATTAAAGGGACATGAAACCTAAAATTGTTCTTTCATGATTTAGATAGAGCCTACCATTTTAAACAACATTCCAATTTACTTCTATTATCTAATTTGCTTCATTCTCTTGATATCCTGTGTTGAAAAGCATATTTAGATAGGCTCAGTAACTGCTGATTGGTGGCTGCACATAGATGACTCGTTTGATAGGCTCACCCATGTGCATTGCTATTTCTAATCTTCAACAAAGATATCTAAAGATTTAAGCAAATCAGATAAAAGAAGTAAATTGGAATATTATTTAAAATTTAATTTTCTATCTGAATCATGATAGAATTTTTGGGGGTTTCATGTCCCTTTAAGCTGTCCACACAAAATTGGAATTCATCCCCTTTCCAGCATTTAATTCCCAGCACACACCTATTTATCTACCTGGTTGTCAACCTGTGCTCCAAATATCACAAATTTAAACAGCGACAAAAGGTTGAGCGGACAAGCTTCTCAACTCGAGAAGTTGTCTGCTCGCCTTCGCTACATACAGGCAGGAGACTAACAGGATTCACTGCCCGTATGTATCTTTACACGCTCAAGTGAGTGTGTAAAGCCCACCCCTTCTCTCGTGTGACCAATCACATGAGAGAAGTGACTGTCAATCACAGAGAGTGAGCAAGCTCTCACTGATTTCTCCTCACCACCTCAAAGGTGGGGTTGAGTGTAAGAAGAAGGGGTCTAATGACACTGCTTCTTACATTTCGGGAAGCAGGGTGGCATATGCAAACCTGCCCCACAAGGGCTTTCCCTTAGTGTATGGAGCCCTTATAGTAACTGTATTTTCCTTATTACAAAACTACCAATTTTGTTGCATGTTTAACCTCTTAGAAGGGCTTAAAGGGACACTAAACCCAATTTTTTTTCTTTCATGATTCAAATAGAGCATGTAATTTTAAGCAACTTTCTAATTTACTTCTATTATAATTTTTTCTTCATTCTCTTGCTATCTTAATTTGAAAAAGAAGGCATCTAAGCTAAGGAGCCAGCCAATTTTTTCTGAAACCCTGGACAGCTCTTGTTTTTTGGTGGGTGAATTTATCCACCAATCAGCGAGAACAACCCAGGTTGTTCACCAAAAATGGGCCAGCATCTAAACTTACATTCTTACTTTTCAAATAAAGATACCAGGAGAATGAAGAAAATATTGACAATAGGAGTAAATGAGAAAGTTGCTTAAAATTGCATGCTCTATCTGAATCACGAAATAAAAAATGTGGGCTCAGTGTCCCTTTAACAGTAACACATAGTGATAGAGGAATATCAGTTTAAAATTAAAGTAAAATGCTTGCACAGAGTAGAACATTTCATTTCACACTAGAAAAGTTTCTTTAAGATTAACAATTGTTCTTTGATTTTTAAAGTGCATACAAAATACAAATACTAGTTTAAAATTGTGCTCTGATTTTTACATATGGTAATATACTGAAGCCCTTTCAGCTGCAGCACATCATTAACAGCTTTTGAAACTTTCAATCCAGGTGGAAATATTGGCACCCAAAACAATTCCTTTAATTTTTAAAAGCCTTCTGTGTCGTGCTATTTCAAAAGATTTGGCAGACTATATAAAGGATATAAATTAGATCTACTGTATTGTCGCATTTTAATCTCCAGCTTATCTCTTCATGGAAGTCTGGCAGTATCAGTCAACTGTGATTTATACCACTTAATTTTCTCTTCATTATTACTAATAATTGTATTTCCCAAGAGCCACTGCGGTTATTATCTCCTAATAAATCTTCAACTCTATCTATGTTACACTAATATGTTCTTAAATGGGACCTTTTTCGTTTTTATTAAAAAGGATTTATGATTATTGAAGAACAGTCCAATTAAAGTCTGGATATGCAGATGTTTTTTTTAAAGAACTCAAATATATACTAGCCCAGTACTTAACAATACATTATAATATAGTTCTTGACTTTGGTTAGAATGCTGGGTTTTTATGTCTGATCAACAATGGCTGAGTTGTTAGGCTTAGCTATCAACCAACCGCCTGTGTTAGGGGCAGTAAACACCTTGAGATTTTAATATAGAAGATTTAATTATGCATAGTAAAATACGGGTTTTATTATTTATTTTGTCCCCTTTTCATGTAACTTAGCTCTTAAAAGTGAGCATTTTCTCATATCAGACTTGGAAAAGCACCATATAATCTTCTTAAGGCTAACCCTGCTTCATAAAATTCCCCAGTTGACTTTAGCAGATAAGAACTGTAAAGAAATACACTTTATAGTAACAATATAACCATGCCTTGCCAGCTTTGGACTCAAGCTCAGATTGGCTGCTCCAAATGAGGAAAGTGGTAAAGTTTGGATATTGAAAAACAATAACAGCAAACAAGATGTCAATTCATTTTAAAACTATTTAGACATGGCAAATATTGTTTTCTATAGCAAGACAACAGCAATGTCTTATAGTTAGAAGCTGTTTACTGTCCCTTTAAGGCAAGGCTAGCCTCAAATACTAGCCTTCTCATACAACTATAGAACTCTACTTTCTATAGAAAATAGTTAAAGGGACACTATATTGTAAATAATGTATTCCAGAAGACTTGTTATAACTGCTGCAGAGTATTACATGAATAAATGCATGGAAAATATATCCTTTCTGTTTATTTTTGTATTTTAAATATATGGTTTTGCTAATTGAAACAATTTCAGATACAAAAATCTATCCTACCTCCCTCTTGGACTTTTCCCTTTATAGTAAAAAGAAGAGGTTGTCCTCATATAAATAACTTTGATCTGCACATAGGGGCTCCCATAATCACCATTAAAATAAATGGACATTTATTCATACAATGTTATCACTATTACCAAAGTGATTGCCTGGCTAATAAAACGTATATAGGGACTTCATTTTAAAGAGGAGCATCCAGACTTTAAAACAAGGGGTCTTGGGTGGTCCCCATGCCTTTTTGATGGCCTGTTATAAGTGTGTATATTTGTTGTGTGTGTATAAGTGTGTTTTTATTTTTTTTTATTATTATTTTTTATTTTTTTAAACATGCTTCAACTTAAAGCCACAAGATACACTTTTGAAAGAGCAGACGATTGCCTTTCACTTTTGAAAGAGTAGACAATTGCCTTTCAAGTGCAGGGGGCATGAGGTCAATTCTATTGGCTGATCCAATCAGCCAATCGGATTGAACTTCAATCCGATTGGCTGATTAAATCAACCAATCGGATATTTCCTACCTTAATTCCGATTGGCTGATAGAATCCTATCAGCCAATCGGAATTCGAGGGACGCCATCTTGAATGATGTAATTTAAAGGAACCTTCATTCGTCGTTAGTCGTTGGGAAGAAGAGGATGCTCTGCGTCAGATGTCTTGAAGATGGACCCGCTCCGTGCCGGATGGATGAAGATAGAAGGAAGATGCCGCTTGGATGAAGCCTTCTCCCAGTCCGATGTCCTCTTCTGCCCCATCGGATGAAGACATCTGGACAGATCGGATGACTAGTGGTGCCCGGCTGGGTGAACATGGCTCAAGTTAGGGTGATCTTCAATGGGGTAGTGTTAGGTTTTTTTAAGGGGGGATTGGGTGGGTTTTAGAGTAGGGGTGTGTGGGTGGTGGGTTGTAATGTTGGGGGGTCTTGCATTTTTTTTACAGGTAAAAGAGCTGATTACTTTGGGGCAATGCCCCACAAAAAGCCCTTTTAAGGGCTGGTAAAAGAGCTGATTACTTTTGTAATTTAGTATAGGGTAGGGAATTTTATTATTTTGGGGGGCTTTTTATTTTATTAGGGGGCTTAGATTAGGTGTAATTAGATTAAAATTCTTGTAATATTTTTTTATTTTTTGTAATTTTTTTTTTTTGTACTATAGTTTAGTTTATTTAATTGTATTTTAGTTTAGATAATTGTAGGTAATTTATTTAATTAATTTATTGATAGTGTAGTGTTAGGTGTATTTGTAACTTAGGTTAGGATTTATTTTACAGGTAATTTTGTAATTATTTTAACTAGGTAGCTATTAAATAGTTATTAACTATTTAATAGCTATTGTAACTAGTTAAAATAAATACAAAGTTGCCTGTAAAATAAATATAAATCCTAAAATAGCTACAATGTAACTATTAGTTATATTGTAGCTATATTAGGGTTTATTTTACAGGTAAGTATTTAGTTTTAAATATGATTAATTTATTTAATTATTGTAATTTTAGTTTGTTTCATTTAAATTATTTTTAACTTAGGGGGGTGTTAGGGTTAGACTTAGGTTTAGGGGTTAATAACTTTATTATAGTAGCGGCGACGTTGGGGGCGGCAGATTAGGGGGTTAATAATTGTAGGTAGGTGGCAGCGATGTTGGGGGGGCAGATTAGGGGTTAATAAAATTTATTATAGTGTTTGCGAGGCGGGAGTGCAGCAGTTTAGGGGTTAATCCATTTATTAAAGTGGCGGCGATGTCAGGTCGGCAGATTAGGGGTTAATAAGTGTAGGTAGGTGGCGGCGATGTTGGGGGGGCAGATTAGGGGTTACTAAATATAATATAGGTGTCGGCGATGTTAGGGACAGCAGATTAGGGGTTCATAGGGATATTGTAGGTGGCGGCGGTGTCCGGAGCGACAGATTAAGAGTTAATAATATAATGTAGGTGCCAGCAATAGTGGGGGTGGCAGATTAGGGGTTAATAAGTGTAAGATTAGGGGTTTTTAGATTCGGGGTTCATGTTAGGGTGTTACGTGTAGACTTAGAAAGTGTTTCCTAATAGGAAACAATGGGGCTGCGTTAAGAGCTGAACGCTGTTTTTTTGCAGGTGTTAGGTTTTTTTCAGTCAGCTCAGCCCCATTGTTTTCTACGGGGAAATCGTGCATGAGCACGTTTTTCCAGCTTAGCGCTACCGTAAGCAACGCTGGTATTGAGGTGAGAAGTGGAGCTAAATTTTGCTCAACGCTCACTTTTCTGAGGCTTACGCAGCCATTCAGAAAACTTGTAATACCAGCGTTGTTTAAAGGAAGCGCTAGAAAAAAAAGGAGCGTTAGCTCTGCAGGTTTTTACCGACAAAACTTGTAATCTAGGCGATGGTTATTAACCTGCTCTTATCCAAGGCAATCCTGAAAATGTGGCCTGTTAGGGAAGCCTGAGAACAAGTTAAACAAACGGTGCCATAGACTTACTTTGAAGTTCACAACAATCACCATTGAATTGTTTATATGTGGATATTAAATTCTACATTCAATAATTATATATTACATTTAATCTAATTTATGGTTAGAAAAATAAATATAACTTTTTTTAAGAAACCAAAACATTTTTTATTGGTAACATTTGACCATATCTGGTTTAGAGCACAGAAACTAGAAATGTTAACAAATAATAATAAAAAAAACCATTTAGCCCATCTAGTCTGTCCATATTATTAAAAAAATGTTCACAGACCTCCTATTATGTCCAAAGACCTTCTTTGACATGACCAAGGACCACCCAAAACCACACCCACCCTCACATCACCTCAATTTTCCAAAACATGGCCCCACCCATAACCACACCCACCCTCACATCACCTCAACTTTCCCAAACATGGCCCCACCCATAAATTACTAGTGGGCCACTGCTCAGAAGCTTTTAGTCTCCCACATCTCGGAAATCCTCTGGCAGATGTTGGGAGGTATGCTAAGATGGCTGAATCACTCTCCTGTGAACACACAGATTCTAATAGTGGTCTTGTAAAATATGTGTATACAATGATACTTGTTGCCTCTAGCTTCTAAGAGAACAGATGGAGAGAATAATTTTATCTCAGCTTTCAAAGACTCATTATAATTAATTAATTATAAATACTTTAATTTAGCCTTTATTATTTATATGTTTATTTAAATATAGTGTATGAAAAGAGATTCCGACATCCATCAATTCTTAAAAGTATTCAGTCTTTATTGATATTCTTTAAAACAGGAACACAGCAAACAAACGGTCAAGTGAACCTAGGCGCAGCACACAGGCATACGCGTTTCGGAAGTAGATTCCGAAGTCACAGCCTAAGTGCTAAACCCCCATATCCAATTTAAAAGCCAAGTAGGTAAATGTGATTGGTTAAAACAAAACAACGCCCTAGTTTTACTGACCAATGATATGATATATATAATTAAGAAACTAATGTCTATTCTTTAAAAGAGTAACATAATAGCACAGATATTTTACATGTAAATCTAAGAAATGAATTGAAGACGAGGAGATAAATTGACAAAACATCTGGTAGATAAAGGCTAAAAATGGAAAACACGAGTGAAAGAACCAGACTGTGTATGTACATTCCAATATACATATAAATCAGATACTCTTACTGCATGTACATATAGACAGAATATTCAACGAGAGATATATATAAAAATGTGTACATTCTTAGCATAGCAATCATAAATAAGCTAAGGGTAAATGTGCAAAGGTGCTCAAAAAACATTGATATTATCTTTGGCACAGAATCTATTTATATACTCTCATGTCAAAGTACGTAACATAGGTGCTAGGATGATAAACAAATAGTATATTAATAACCACATAAATAGAAATATAGGCACACAGTCTATATGAACTTAGTAGCTGATTATATGTAGAATTCGTATATTTCGTCACATAGCTAATATTGTATCGAATATATAGGTAGACTTAGATATTATAATCTATTGGAGACATATACATTAGATTAAAACATAAGAACCTAGTCTGCAATAAATGTTCTGTATATTAAACACTATATACACTCTCAAAATTATCAAAATATAGATGGGTATATCTTGTATAGCTTGGCTAAAAGATAGTAGATCGGGCTAAGGTACAAATCTAGACAGAAATATTACTATTAAGTGTAAGCTATATGTGGAAAGAAACAAAGAATACTAATAAGGAAGAGTGGACAGAGAATACTTACTCCCAGTGATTGATAATATCAAACCTGGAGTTAAGTCCATTTGGCAGCCTAGTATCTAAAGTAAATATCCAATATGCTTCCCTTCGTGCCAGAATGGTGTCAATGTCCCCACCCCTAGTTGGTCTAATGATCTTCTCTATAGCACACCATGAAAAGTATTTTAGATCATTATTATGAAAACCTCCAAAGTGCTGGACTATAGGTGTAGTTGCTCTATTCTGTTTGAATGATGATAAGTGTTCACGCATTCTAGTATTGAGATCTCTAGAGGTGAGCCCTACATACTGAATGTTACAAAGGGAACATTCGATAAGGTATACGGCATATTCAGTAGTGCAGTTCATGCAAGTGTCAATATCATAGGTTCTATGAGTAACCTTACTACAAAAATTCTTTGTCACTTTCACATAGTCGCACGGTTTACATTTACGTCTGCCACATCTGTACATGCCAGTATGCCTTAACCAGGATCCCCCTGGCTCATCCTTTGGTTTAAGTAATGTAGGTGCCAGGATATTACCCAAAGTTGGGCTCCTCCTGTAGGAACATCTAATGCCATTTTTAACAGTGTTAATTAGTTTGTCGTCCGCAGAGAGGAGTGAGAAGTGCTTACGGACAATTTTGCAGATGTCATGATACTGTGCACTATGATTAGTGACAAAGGTTACACCTTTGAACTCTGTCCTCTCAGCGGATTTCAAATGAAGAAGATCTTTTCTCTCTATGGCACTGACTGCCTTCTTTGCTCTTCTTACTATAGCTCTTGGATATTTTCTACTGATTAGCCTCTGTTCAAGATCTACAGACTCTTTTTCGAACTGCACAGAACTTGTGCAGTTTCGTCTGAGTCTTGTAAATTCACCTTTTGCGATAGCAAAAGGGACATGTTTCGGATGACAACTAGTACCTTGGAGCAAAGAATTACCTGATATTGGTTTTCTATATACAGTGGACTCAATCTTACCTTGAGAATTACTACTTAATGTCACATCAAGATAATTAATGCTATGTGAACTGTACTCATAAGTGAATTTGAGATTAATGTCATTCATATGTAGATATTCCAGAAAATCTGGAATAATCTCCTCACCACCTGTCCAAATGAAAATGAGATCATCTATATATCTCTGATAAAGAGATATATGATCTCTGAAAGGATTACTATCTCCAAAAATGTGGTAAAACTCCCACCATCCTAGAAATAAATTTGCATAGGAGGGGGCAAACTTTGCCCCCATGGCTGTACCACATCTTTGGAGATAGTAGGTGTCCTCAAACTTAAAAAAATTATGAGTAAGTAAAAATGTAAGAACTTTCAGAATGTAATTCTTAAGTGTGGAATCATAATCAGTGAAATGATCCAAAAAAAAGGTAACAGCTTCCACTCCTTTAGAGTGTGGAATGCTCGAGTAGAGAGAGACAACATCAATAGTTAACCATGTACAAGAGTCCGACCATTCTACATGTTCAAGTGTATTTAAAATGTGCTTAGTGTCTCTTACATAGGAGAGCAATGACAGAACCATAGGCTGCAGAATATTGTCAATCCACTGGGATAAATTTCCCAGAAGGGATTCAACACCGCTCACAATGGGGCGGCCTTTGACTTCAATGAGAGATTTATGTGTTTTTGGGAAATGGTGGAACAAGGGAGTCTTAGGGCTGTCAACAAAAAGAAATTCAGCCGTGTTAGTATCAATGCACCCTTGTTCCAAACCATCATCCAAAAGATGTTTTAATTCATGTTTATATTCTGGTGTAGGGTCTCTGTTTAAGATCAAATAGTCTTCCCCATTCTGTAGTTGTCTTAAACCTTCTGCCACATATTGTGTGCGATCCAGTACCACAACCATTCCGCCCTTATCTGATTTTCTGACAACCAGGTCATTATTGCTTTTTAGAGAAGAAATAGCTTCTTTCTCAGACAAGGACAGATTGTACTTGCGGCTTGATCTGTGAGATTTAAGTTTTACTAAGTCTTGTTCTACTCTGCTATGGAAAGTTTCTATAATGTTTCCTCTACTTTGAATGGGGTAGAATCTGGACTTTTTTTTGATGCTAGGTCCCCTACTTCTCATATCTTGCTCAATAGTTGAGCTAAGTTGAAGTTGTTGTAAGGAAACAATGTCACACCCTTCATGAAAACTAGGTTTATTAAGATATATATCATAGTTCTGTGGAGTGTCAGATATGGTTTCATCAGTATTCCCTGGGACATCAGAAAAATGTTTTTGTAGTGTAATATTTCTGGTAAGTCTATTTACGTCTATAATAGTCTGAAATAGATCGAAATCATTCGTAGGAGCAAAGTTTAGACCAAGATTTAGTACTTTGTACTCTGCTGCATTTAAAGAAAAAGATGACAAGTTAACCACATTACCCACTATTTGTACTTCGTCTGTGGTCTTGGTTCCCTCAACTGGTAACCTTCTCGGTTGTTGGCCAGATTCTGGCCATGAATTAGGCGAATTCCCCCTCCCCCTGCTACACCACCCTGTGCCTGAGGAAAAACCTGTTCCATAACGGAATTATCCATACTTGGTACGTTGAGTGCAGTTTCTACGTATATGGACTGTTTTGGTTTGGTGGAATGTTTTACTCGGCTAGTGTTAGGAATAGGTGTAGGGTAGGGAATAATAGCAGCATTGGTAACCGTATTTTCTATATTTATACCTGCAGTTTGTTGTGTGTCATACTCTTCTTCTGTATGTCTTTCCCCATCACTAGAGTATTCTGTGTCGCTACCTGAAAAAGTGACATTTTTTTGTGAATTTTGTTTGTTTTTGTTATTTTTATTATTATTATTATTATCCACTCTTCCTTATTAGTATTCTTTGTTTCTTTCCACATATAGCTTACACTTAATAGTAATATTTCTGTCTAGATTTGTACCTTAGCCCGATCTACTATCTTTTAGCCAAGCTATACAAGATATACCCATCTATCTTTTGATAATTTTGAGAGTGTATATAGTGTTTAATATACAGAACATTTATTGCAGACTAGGTTCTTATGTTTTAATCTAATGTATATGTCTCCAATAGATTATAATATCTAAGTCTACCTATATATTCGATACAATATTAGCTATGTGACGAAATATACGAATTCTACATATAATCAGCTACTAAGTTCATATAGATTGTGTGCCTATATTTCTATTTATGTGGTTATTAATATACTATTTGTTTATCATCCTAGCACCTATGTTACGTACTTTGACATGAGAGTATATAAATAGATTCTGTGCCAAAGATAATATCAATGTTTTTTGAGCACCTTTGCACATTTACCCTTAGCTTATTTATGATTGCTATGCTAAGAATGTACACATTTTTATATATATCTCTCGTTGAATATTCTGTCTATATGTACATGCAGTAAGAGTATCTGATTTATATGTATATTGGAATGTACATACACAGTCTGGTTCTTTCACTCGTGTTTTCCATTTTTAGCCTTTATCTACCAGATGTTTTGTCAATTTATCTCCTCGTCTTCAATTCATTTCTTAGATTTACATGTAAAATATCTGTGCTATTATGTTACTCTTTTAAAGAATAGACATTAGTTTCTTAATTATATATATCATATCATTGGTCAGTAAAACTAGGGCGTTGTTTTGTTTTAACCAATCACATTTACCTACTTGGCTTTTAAATTGGATATGGGGGTTTAGCACTTAGGCTGTGACTACGGAATCTACTTCCGAAACGCGTATGCCTGTGTGCTGCGCCTAGGTTCACTTGACCGTTTGTTTGCTGTGTTCCTGTTTTAAAGAATATCAATAAAGACTGAATACTTTTAAGAATTGATGGATGTCGGAATCTCTTTTCATGCATGTCTTATTCCAGTGTCATCCGACACATCAGCTGTGTTACTGTTTTGAAGCGGACCCGAGCGGCAGTTTCTTTCCTGGTAAAGAACCCATATGATTGGTGGATTGCCGAGCACGTCATTACCCACACCTTCCAACGAGCCACTCAGTGTAAACCCTGTGAGCCGCGTAATTTGAAGCTGGCGTCTTCGTGTGCGGCACAGGAGTAGCCGAAGGATATTGGCAGCGCTGGTGGCGGAACATATGTATCGATCTTTCGAAGTGGTGTGGTGAGTTATTCTTTACTTACGTTTTTGCTCCGACACCAATGGAGTGACATTGAGGATTGACTTTGTGTAACTTGGGTCCTATATCAAATTTTGAGCCAAGCATTGCTCACGGCCATACTGTTTGGGTTTTCTTTGTGTTTGCATTTTATTTAAATATAGTCTCACAATCTTACATAATATTATTTTTTGTTGTTTTTTTGCTTAGCATTTAAAATTTGGAACATTTTTAAGACATACATTTATAATGTTAACTTGATTTAAGATATACAAAGTAAAATCATAGCATGTATCTTTATTGCAGTTTATTTTCAAGATAAAACTGTTTTATAATAAAACCTCCCAAAGATTTGCAGACTCCTATAGATATAAATCATTGATTCTTGATAAAGAAAATAATCTGACTTTGGCTGATTTGTCAACATTTCAAAGTAATGAGCACATACATCAAAAATGTGTTAAAACATTTACTTTATTATTGACATGCTAGCATTTGAAGCCCAGTACTAGCAAACCCCCCTTATGGGAAAATATGTATCACATGTTAATTTTAGCAAATTTATTTTTCCCCAACCCTCTCGTAAAACAAATAAGAGAATAAAAAACAAATGTCAAATGTAATTATTTGCTATGGGGATATTCAAAAATCTTTTATGAGTCTGGTAATCAGAACCCTGTTTTAATAGGGCACTAGCTGAAGACCCTGGTAAAATGTAGGGGTAACATTTTTGGTGTGGTCGAGAACTTAAGATGGACCAACTGATATTTTAAAACTATGAAATGAAGTCTAACCAATAGAGACTAATGGGAAATAAAAAATAAAAATCTATCTTAAATTCATATTTTTCTATGTACCTTAAACTATATAGACTTTATTAATCATTGAGATGGCATATGTCAGGGTTCTAGCATATATGACTTGCCTAGCTAATAGCACTTTTAATTGCTTCATCCCATGACATGAAGTTTGTTGTATAATTTGTTGTATAGTTTGCTGTATAGTTTGCTGTATATGTTGTTGTATAGTTTGTCGTATAGGTTGTTGTATAGTTTGTTGTATAGGTTGTTTTATAGTTTGTTGTATAGGTTGTTGTATAGGTTGTTATATAGGTTGATGCATAGTTTGTTGTATAGTTTGTTATATAGGTTGATGCATAGTTTGTTGTATAGGTTGTTGTATAGCTGGTTGTATAGGTTGTTGTATAGCTGGTTGTATAGTTTGTTTTATAGGTTGATGCATAGTTTGTTGTATAGTTTGTTGTATAGGTTGTTGTATAGGTTGTTGTATAGTTTGTTGTATAGGTTGTTATATAGTTTGTTGCATAATTTGTTGTATAGTTTGTTGTATAATTTGTTATATAGGTTGATGCATAGTTTGTTGTATAGTTTGTTATATAGGTTGATGCATAGTTTGTTGTATAGTTTGTTATATAGGTTGATGCATAGTTTGTTGTATAGGTTGTTGTATAGCTGGTTGTATAGTTTGTTATATAGGTTGATGCATAGTTTGTTGTATAGTTTGTTATATAGTTTGTTGTATAAGTTGTTGTATAGTTTGTTGTATAGTTTGTTGTATAGGTTGTTGTATAGGTTGTTATATAGTTTGTTGTATAAGTTGTTGTATAGTTTGTTGTATAGTTTGTTATATAGTTTGTTGTATAATTTGTTGTATAGTTTGTTGTATAATTTGTTATATAGGTTAATGCATAGTTTGTTGTATAGGTTGTTGTATAGTGCCATCAATTATGTTCTTACTACGTGAGTAAGAAACTCTTTAGTGAATATCTGTCCATTATTGAGGATATTGTTGGCTTACTTGCTTGGGCTTTGCTTCGTTTTTGCTACCTTGACATGAACAGCACCTCAATGCAGTCTCATTCATTCCTCTCTTTTACAATCTCTTACAGGCATGGTGTTAGCTGTGAAGCTTATTGTTTTTCATAATATCTTCCTGAATACCAGCTTCCAGCCTGTTTTTGACTATAATAAACATATTAAAAGTAATTCAAGAATGTCTGAGATACCATTAATGTATTCTAAGACCAGCTGAGCCTACGCTTCAGAAAACAATATGTACTTGCTAGATGGGACCTCTGGAATGTACCTATATTAAACAATATGGCTGCTCTAATCCCAAATGAACTGTAAATACAGGAGTTGCATAATACATTGATAGTTGTTAATAAATTATATACTCTAAATAAGAATTAAAAAACAAAAAGAAAATCATAAATAAAATGTAATTGCAATTAGATCACAAAATATTTATAATGTTTTCAAGCAAATGAAAATACCTTCTTTTAGTTTGCTCTGCCAATATATGATTTTAGCAACCACAGATGCATTTTTAAAGGGGTATTGATAAACCATGATATTGTAATATAAAATGTTTCTTTAAATGCAATACACTTTCATTATTTTGTCCCCTTTTCCTGTAATTTAGCTCTAAATAGTTTATATAAAAAAATAGGCACCACCCTGTTGGACCTTAGTTATCTTCAATTTCAAAGCATTTTCATCTTATCTCATATTCCTTACTAAGTAATAAAAGTAACAATTATAATTGAGGTAGTAAAGTAACCATATTACAGGACTTTAATATTTGATATATTCCCCACAACCATTGTTTACTCATTACTGTTTTATCCATCCCTAATCATCTTCAGGAGAAGAGATACGGATAACCTAGGTTTCAACATGGCAGGACCCATTCATTTACAGAAAATACAACTTTACACTACAACTGATATAATTTAAACTATATCTACAAACTATTCATAGGCTACTATTTGCTTTGAATACATCATTATATCTAACCTAATATAGCTATAATACTGATTAGAACAAGCATATGAAATCTGACTGTTGGTTTCAGAAATACAATAATATAACTTATTCTTTACTAGTAATATAGCTAGAACGCCAAGGGAGACGACAATGCCTGACTGCACCTTAATATTGCATTGCTCAATCCTCTTAGGATCAACTTGCTACCTTATATTCACTGAGCTTGAAAATTGATGTAACCAGTTCCTTCCTTTTGCACAAATTGCAATTTATATTGTTCACATAGGTTATTTTTTTATTATACTCCAGAGTAAATTTATAAATGCATTACTTGTCCTCTAGAGTTTTTGGCATCTAAGGTATATATTTTAACCTGCAAATTGCATGCATTTTTAATAGAATATTGGTTCAGTAACAGGTATATAGCTGGGATAGACCCCGTCTACATATAGGAGCCGAATGATCAAGCTCCGAATGGATGCCCCTGTTTCCATGCAAGCCTTTAGGCTCACCGGAAACAGCAGTTATGAAGCAGAGGTCTTAAGACCGCTGCTCCATAACTGGTCTGCCTGCTCTGAGGCTGTGGACATCAATCTGCCCGATCCTATATAATCGGGCTGATTGACACCCCCTGTTAGCGGCCGATTGGCTGTGAATCTGGTGCTTGTGCAATGATAAATAATGCGCTAAGCGGTTCATATCCGACAGACCGATGATAAATCGGACCCATAGTGTCTGCCTCATGCTACTTATTTATCCTTTAAAAGGATAGTAAACACCAAAAATTTTATTGTTTAAAAAGATAGATAATCCCTTTATTTACCATTACCCAGTTTTGCATAACCCACACTGTTATAGAAATATACTTTTTACTTCTGTAATAATCTTGTATTTAAGCTTCATTATTTCAATATTCCCATTTATTCGATTAATGTTAAAGACTTTAAGACAATACAGTTTTGACAATTTACGCCGGTTCAATTTGCGCAGTTTCAGAATAACTACCTCTTTTTCAGTCATGTGACTGCTATTGAAAAGCTTTGGAAAGCAACGTGCACTAATTAAAATAGCCAGTAGGTGGAGCTGTCCGTTTGTTTTGCAGCAAAGTTATGCAACTTAGCAGCCTGAAATTTATATGTGTACACAGAGCAGACATTAGCTATCGAGCAACAAGTTTTAGCAGATACTTCTCTATTATCTTCCTGTCCAGCTGCTTGAGATGAGGGTGCCTAACTGCTTATTAATTACTGCAGATTGAAATGCATAGAATAGGTGCAGGCCCAATATTATTCTAATATGCTAACAATGCAGAGAACTGATTGCAGAAAAAGTAAAAAAAACGTTTTTGTTCATTAAACTTAGTTTGATGATGATGCAGTCTGTTGTATGATTATTTAAATAGGTGCTGTTAGCAAATGTTTTTGTTCATTAAACTTAGTTTGATGATGATACAATCTATATTATTAGGTTTATAATGCTGTTTAGCATTTAAAGTCTTCATTTCAAAGCATTAAAAATAATGTATTAGGTGTTACTTATGACAATTTTGAGAGGGGCCTGGAACATAATCCCCTCACTTCCCATTGACTTACATTATAAACTGGGTTTCAATTTACAAAGGTTTCAATTTACAACCATTCCTCCTGGAACCTAACCCCAGCGTAAACTGAGGGCTACCTGTATATTAAGAATAATTTTGGCAGTATTAAAGGGCCAGTAAACCTAGGACATAATGTTATATAATTCTGAACATAGTGCAGAATTATATAACATTAGCTTAGCTCCAGATTTAAAAAGTGAATAGTTAAAAAGATATCACGCAAAGAAAACAGAACACCACTCTTGGCTCTACTGAGCGGGTCTGTTTTCTTCTGCTAAGCACATCACGGGCACGCTGTCTATTCACATCTAGTAGCGGGAGCGAGCTACATTGATGTTAATAGCGCGATCGGACCGGCTGTGATTAGACAGCATGCCCAGATGCGCTTAGTGTTCTGTTTTCTTTGCATGATATCTTTTTAACTATTCACTTTTTAAATCTGGAGCTAAGCTAATGTTATATAATTCTGCACTATGTGCAGAATTATATAACATTATTTCCTAGGTTTACTGGCCCTTTTATTGTTATAAAAATCAAAACAAAAAAGGTACCTGCAACAGTTTCCTGTAGTATATATGTATGTGTATATATACACCCTAAATTAACATTGTATATTTTTTAATTCCAGTGACTTAATAGAACATTTCTGTTGTGCATGATTGATAGATGGACTGCACGGCCAGGTATCTGTTCTGGTGTTATATGGCTAACAAAAGGGGCTTTAGGGTCAGAGAACGTGTCTGTTGTGGTTGTATGGCTGACAGAGGGGCTCTAGGGTCAGGGAATTGATCTTATGTGGGTATATGGCTGATAGAGGGGCAGTAAGGCCATGGAACTGATCTGATTTAGGTATATTACTGAGAGGAGCTGTAGGGCCAGGGAACTGATCTGATTTAGGTATATTTCTGAGAGGGGCTGTAGGGCTAGGGAACCGATCTTATTTAGGTATATTACTGAGAGGGGCTGTAGGGTGACGGAACTGATCTGATTTAAGTATATTACTGAGAGGGGCTGTAGGGCTAGGGGAACTGATCTGATTTATGTATATTACTGAGAGAGGCTGTAGGGCTAGGGGAACTGATCTGATTTAGGTATATTACTTAGAGGGGCTGTAGGGCCAGGGAACTGATCTGATTTAGGTATATTACTAAGAGGGGCTGTAGGGCCAGGGAACTGATCTGATTTAGGTATATTACTGAGAGGGGCTGTAGGGCTAGGGAACTGATCTGATTTAGGTATATTACTGAGAGGGTCTGTAGGGCCAGGGAACTGATCTGATTTAGGTATATTACTGAGAGGGGCTGTAGGGCCAGGGAACTGATCTGATTTAGGTATATTACTGAGAGAGGCTGTAGGGCCAGGGAACTGATCTGATTTAAGTATATTACTGAGAGGGGCTGTAGGGATAGGGAACTGATCTGATTTAGGTATATTACTGAGAGGGGCTGTAGGGCGAGGGAACTGATCTGATTTAGGTATATTACTGAGAGGGGCT
The DNA here is from genome assembly GCF_027579735.1 of Bombina bombina. Lineage (NCBI taxonomy): Eukaryota > Metazoa > Chordata > Amphibia > Anura > Bombinatoridae > Bombina > Bombina bombina. Next base: position 933,759,396 of record NC_069500.1, on the reverse strand, counting down.
GTAGGGCGAGGGAACTGATCTGAATTAAGTATATTACTGAGAGGGGCTGTAGGGCCAGGGAACTGATCTGATTTAAGTATATTACTGAGAGGGGCTGTAGGGCCAGGGAACTGATCTGATTTAGGTATATTACTGAGAGGGGCTGTAAGGCCAGGGAACTGATCTGATTTAGGTATTTTACTGAGAGGAGCTGTAGGGCCAGGGAACTGATCTGATTTTGGTATATTACCGAGAGGGGCTGTAGGGCCAGGGAACTGATCTGAATTAAGTATATTACTGAGAGGGGCTGGAGGGCTAGGGGAACTGATCTGATTTAGGTATATTACTAAGAGGGGCTGTAGGGCCAGGGAACTGATCTGATTTAGGTATATTACTGAGAGGGGCTGTAGGGCTAGGGAACTGATCTGAATTAAGTATATTACTGAGAGGGGCTGTAGGGCCAGGGAACTGATCTGACTTAAGTATATTACTGAGAGGGGCTGTAGGGCCAGGGAACTGATCTGATTTAAGTATATTACTGAGAGGGGCTGTAGGGCCAGGGAACTGATCTGATTTAGGTATATTACTAAGAGGGGCTGTAAGGCCAGGGAACTGATCTGATTTAGGTATTTTACTGAGAGGAGCTGTAGGGCCAGGGAACTGATCTGATTTTGATATATTACTGAGAGGGGCTGTAGAGCTAGGGAACTGATCTGATTTAGGTATATAGCTGAGAGGGGCTGTAGGGCGAGGGAACTGATCTGATTTAGGTATATTACTGAGAGGGGCTATATAGCCAGGGAACTGATCAGATTTAGGTATATTACTGAGAGGGGCTGTAGGGCCAGGGAACTGATCTGATTTAGGTATATTACTGAGAGGGGCTGTAGGGCCAGGGAACTGATCTGATTTAGGTATATTACTAAGAGGGGCTGTAGGGCCAGGGAACTGATCTGATTTAGGTATATTACTGAGAGGGGCTGTAGGGCCAGGGAACTGATCAGATTTAGGTATATTACTGAGAGGGGCTGTAGGGCCAGGGAACTGATCTGATTTAGGTATATTACTGAGAGGGGCTGTAGGGCCAGGGAACTGATCTGATTTAGGTATATTACTAAGAGGGGCTGTAGGGCCAGGGAACTGATCTGATTTAGGTATATTACTGAGAGGGGCTGTAGGGCCAGGGAACTGATCAGATTTAGGTATATTACTGAGAGGGGCTGTAGGGCCAGGGAACTGATCTGATTTAGGTATATTACTGAGAGGGGCTGTAGGGCCAGGGAACTGATCTGATTTAGGTATATTACTGAGAGGGGCTGTAGGGCCAGGGAACTGATCTGATTTAGGTATATTACTGAGAGGGGCTGTAGGGCCAGGGAACTGATCTGATTTAGGTATATTACTGAGAGGGGTTGTAGGGCTAGGGGAACTGATCTGATTTAGGTATATTACTGAGAGGGGCTGTAGGGCCAGGGAACTGATCTGATTTAGGTATATTACTGAGAGGGGCTGTAGGGCCAGGAAACTGATCTGATTTAGGTATATTACTGAGAGGGGCTGTAGGGCCAGGGAACTGATCTGATTTAGGTATATTACTGAGAGGGGCTGTAGGGCCAGGGAACTGATCTGATTTAGGTATATTACTGAGAGGGGCTGTAGGGCCAGGGAACTGATCTGATTTAGGTATATAGCTGAGAGAGGCCATAGGGCTAGGGGAACTGATCTGATTTAGGTATATTACTGAGAGGGGCTGTAGGGCTAGGGAACTGATCTGATTTAGGTATATTACTGAGAGGGGCTGTAGGGCCAGGGAACTGATCTGATTTAGGTATATTACTGAGAGGGACTGTAGGGCCAGGGAACTGATCTGATTTAAGTATATTACTGAGAGGGGCTGTAGGGCTAGGGAACTGATCTGATTTAGGTATATTACTGAGAGGGGCTGTAGGGCTAGGGGAACTGATCTGATTTAGGTATATTACTGAGAGGGGCTGTAGGGCTAGGGAACTGATCTGATCTAGGTATATTACTGAGAGGGGCTGTAGGGATAGGGAACTGATCTGATTTAGGTATATTACTGAGAGGGGCTGTAGGGCTAGGGAACTGATCTGATTTAGGTATATAGCTGAGAGGGGCTGTAGGGCCAGGGAACTGATCTTATTTAGGTATATTACTGAGAGGGGCTGTAGGGCTAGAGGAACTGATCTGATTTAGGTATATTACTGAGAGGGGCTGTAGGGCTAGGGAACTGATCTGATTTAGGTATATTACTGAGAGGGGCTGTAGGGCTAGGGGAACTGATCTGATTTAGGTATATTACTGAGAGGGGCTGTAGGGCCAGGGAACTGATCTGATTTAGGTATATTACTGAGAGGGGCTGTAGGGATAGGGAACTGATCTGATTTAGGTATATTACTGAGAGGGGCTGTAGGGCTAGGGAACTGATCTGATTTAGGTATATAGCTGAGAGGGGCTGTAGGGCCAGGGAACTGATCTTATTTAGGTATATTACTGAGAGGGGCTGTAGGGCTAGGGAACTGATCTGATTTTGGTATATTACTGAGAGGGGCTGTAGGGCCAGGGAACTGATCTTATTTAGGTATATTACTGAGAGGGGCTGTAGGGCTAGGGGAACTGATCTGATTTAGGTATATTACTGAGAGGGGCTGTAGGGCTAGGGAACTGATCTGATTTAGGTATATTACTGAGAGGGGCTGTAGGGCTAGGGGAACTGATCTGATTTAGGTATATTACTGAGAGGGGCTGTAGGGCTAGGGAACTGATCTGATTTAGGTATATAGCTGAGAGGGGCTGTAGGGCCAGGGAACTGATCTGATGTAGTTATATGTCACTTGTCTAGTAAAAATGCTGCAGGGCTAAAGGTCTGATTTATAGTCTCGTGGGAATTTGGCTGACAGGCACTGAATTACAAAAACAGAATAAATATTTTAAAGCTGTTCATAAATTTCATCTCATTAGCAAATTTGACTGGGATCTGCTCTTTCTGAGCAGTTTTATTATATAAACCCCTTGAAATACCTCTAGAGAGCCTTTGTTTTCTCCTTTGCTGTTACCAGTCACGACCAGATGGAAATGAGTTCCTGAACAAATCAGCAATCTCTGTGTAGCAAGCAAATTACAGAATACTTGCATATTATGTATGCACTCCAGCCTCCCTAGGGTATACCAGCTGTGCCGGATTGTCACTGGTTGGGAGGTCTGCCCACTGTCTGTCTCGTACCTTTCCACATTAGGGCAAATTTCCCAGTTTCCGGGGGCTGCACAAGTTAGCCGGTGTGTTAGGGGGAATGGAGAAAAAAACAACTTGTAGAGGTAAATTACAGAAGAAAACATGCATGATAAATAATGAATGTATGTTTAATTGTTTTCATGTTATTTTACTATAGTTAATTGCTGTAATTAATCATTGAATTAACTAATTAATTCATTCATTAATTAAATTTGTTATTGGGGATTTCATTTTAAGTTCCATCTCTTTAAATTCTGCTTGATAATAGAATAGAACAGATATTGAAAAAAAAAATGTAGCATATTATTTTGTCATAAAGCTCAGCACATTTTTAATGTGCAGTACTGAATTTAATAAACATCTCTTTTTATTAGCGACCACCCTAATAATTGTACTAGCTAGTAAAACACTTAAAATCCCTAATTTACAAGTATCTCAATGCTACACATTTTATACTTTACTCAAAATGCACGTCTTTAATTACAAGTACAACTACATAGTATTACACGTGAATGGCATTAAACAAACATTAATAAAAATTATTGTGTTCTGTATAATGAGTGAAATGATGTGAACAGAATATGGTGATTACTTTTTAAATTTATTTTGCCTCAATAACTCATTTAATTTGTTTACTATGATTTGGCATTGAAAAGCTTTTACGATACTAAATTTAAATAAAATTATAGAGTTGATATATTTATTTAGAAAGCAGTTTGGCTTTAATTGTAATAGGACCCCAAAAATATAAATGTGGAATTAACTGACCATTAGCAAAGTAAAAAAAATAAATCAAAATGCAAGTAAAATTTATAACTGACAATTATTATACTTTGAAAGCGCATTTGCTTATAAAATGATTTTCATATAAAGAAGATTACTTATACACAAAAAATGCATGTGAAAACACAGTAACTAAAATCGTTTTTTCATTTAACACGGGTAATGCCTGTTAAAAAAAAAATAGCAGAAAAAGTTTTTTAGCACTGACTGATAGAGACAATCCTATTGGTGGACAGACACAATTCCACAAGTTCAATGAGAAAAAGTAGGTTTATTCAGAACAGAGATATCAGTTTTACAAAACAAAATATAGGTAGCCCTCTGTTTATACCGGTTCAATCTGCGCCGTTTCAGAAAAACAACCTTTTTTTCAGTCATTTGGAAAGCAATGCACTAATTAAAATAGCCAGTAGGTGGAGCTGTCCGCTTGTTTTGCAGCAAAGTTATGCAACTTACAGCCTTAAATGGATCTGTGTACACAGATCAGACCAGATCTATCGAGCAAAATTTAGCAGCCACTTCCCTATTATCTTCCTGTCCAGCAGCTTCAGGTGAGGGTGTCTAACTGCCTATTAATCACTGCAGATTGAAATGCATAGAATAGGTGCAGACCCAATATTATCTAACATGCTAACAAAGCAGAGAACTGATTGCAGAAAAATGCAAGTAAAAAAACGTTTTTGTTCAATAAACTTAGTTTGATGATGATGCAGTCTGTTGTGTAATTATTTTATTAGGTGATGTTTAGCAAATGTTTTTGTTCATTAAACTTGGTTTGATGATGATACAATCTATACTATGAGGTTTATAATGCTGTTTAGCATTTAAAGTCTTCATTTCAAAGCTTTAAAAATAATGTATTTGGTGTTCCTTTTTTTGAGAGGGGCCTGGAACCTAACTCCCTCACTTCCCATTGACTTACATTATAAACTGGATTTCAATTTACAACAGTTTTGATTTACAACCATTCCTCCTGGAACCTAACCCCGGCGTAAACTGAGGGCGGGCTACCTGTATAAAAAAACAAAAGTGAATACATTTTCAAATAATATCAAGCAATTAGAAATATACAGCAAGTTGCATACATAGCTGTTGTTCATCTTAACATTTATTATACATATTCAACTGTTTACTTCTGAAATTTTTAGACTTTTTAACCTGTTTATGCCTTAACAATTACTTCTAAAAAATTACTAATATACGGCTAGATTACAAGTGTTGTGGTACGGCTTTTTACCATTCCGCACTCAAAAAAATGACGTTTTTGTGTGGGATTTTCATAGCGCCAGTATTACAGGTTGTACATTAAGGCTAAAATGCTTGCGTTACAGCCTATACCGACACGAGCCATATCGCCATCTGGGAGCAGTAGTTATGGATTTTGTGAAAAAAAAATGTTTCACAAAACTCATAACTAAACTGTTACAAAGTACACTTACACCCATAAACTACCTATTAACCCCTAAACCGCCGCCCTCCTGCATCGCAAACACTATTTAAAACGCATTAACCCCTAATCTACCGCCAACCCACATCACGACTATTAAATAAACCTAATAACCCCTAATCTGCAGCCCACCCACATTGCCAACACTGTTTAAATATATTAACCCCTAATCCGCCGCTCCCCAACATCGCCGCCACTATAATAAAGTTATTAACCCCTTAACCTCCGGCCTCCCACATCGCCGCCACTATAATAAAGTTATTAACCCCTAAACCTCCGGCCTCCCACATCGCCGCCACTATAATAAAGTTATTAACTCCTAAACCTCCGGCCTCCCACACCGCCGCCACTAAATAAACCTATTAACCCCTAAACCACCGCCCCCCCACATCGCAAAACACTGTTTTAAACTTTTAACCCCTAAACCTAACACCTCCTAACTTTAAATTAAAATTACAATTACAATATAACTATATTTAAATAAATAAAAATTTACCTGTGAAATAAAAATAAACCTAACATTAAACTATAAATTAATAATTTAATGGTGTATTTTTTTTCCATCTTCTTTTGAACAGCCAATAGGATTTCATAAGCTCTCATCTTATCGGCTGATTTGAATTTGAAGAATAAAATCAGCCAATAGGAATGCAAGGTTCGCCATTTTGAAACTGCTACCTTGCATACAACTTCAGTGACCGTATGAAGAGGATGCTCTGCACAGGATGGGATCGGCTTCCAAGATGGCTCCACTCCGCGGTGCGGAGATGAAGATAGAAGATGTCCCAGAGATGGATGAAGGTGTCGTCGCCTTGATGAAGACTTCTCGCCACCTGGATGAAGATGGATGTCCGCACTTCAGGAACCGTGAGTAGATATTCTCGGGTTAGTGTTAGGTTGGGGTTTGTTTTCATTTTTTGGGTGTTTTTTGGGGGGCTTTGGGCTTTTGTAAAAGAGCTGAATGCACTTTTAAGGGCAGTGAAAATGAGATGAATGCCCTTTAGGGGCAATGGGTAGCTTAGGTTTTTTTTAGAGTAAGGTTTTTTATTTTGGGGGGTTGGTTGGATGGTGGGTTTTACTGTTGGGGGGACTTTGTATTTTTTTAAAGGTAAAAGAGCTGTTTAATTGCAATGCCTTACAAAAGGCTGTTTTAAGGGCTATTGGTAGTTTATTGTAGGCTAGGGGGTGTTTTTATTTTGGAGGGGCTTTTTATTTTTATAGGGCTATTAGATTAGGTGTAATTGTTTTTATTTTTGATAATTTTGTTTATTTTTTTGTAAGCTTAGTTTTTTTTATTTTTCGTAATTTAGTATATTATTTTTTTTAATTTTAGATTATTTTTTTTTCGCAGTGTTAGGGTTTTTTAAATTTGTAATTTAGATTTTTTTAATCGGTAGTATTTCTTTATTTTATTAGAATAGTTCGGCTAATTTATAGTTTAATGTTAGGTTTATTTTTTATTTCATAGGTAAGTTTTTATTTATTTAAATATAGTTATATTTTAATTTAAAGTTAAGGGGGTGTAAGGTTTAAGGGTTAATAGTTTAATTTAGTGGTTTAGGGGTTAATAGATTTATTTAGTTGCGGAGCTGTGGGAGGCCGGAGGTTTAGGGGTTAATAGGTTTATTTAGTGGCGGAGATGTGGGAGGCCGGAGGTTTAAGGGTTAATAACTTAATTATAGTGGCTGAATAGGGGTTAATAACTTTTATTAGTGTTGGCGATGTCGGGAGCATCAGATTAGGGGTTAATAACTTTATTTAGGTGTCGGGGTGGCGGATTAGGGGTGTTTAGACTTGGAGTTTATGTTAGGGTGTTAGGTTTAAATGTAACTTTTTTCCCCATAGACATCAATGAGGTTGCGTTAAGGAGATTTTTTCATTCCGCACTTCAGGTGTTAGGTTTTTTCTAACACTCTCTCCCCATTGATTTCTATGGGGAAAGCGTGCATGAGCACGTCAAAGCAGCTCTTGGATTTTGTGCGCTATGGAGCTTAATGCCACCATATCTCACGCACAAGGAGGCTTTTTCAGTAACTTGTAATGGCAGCGCTATGGAGAGTGAAATAACGCACATTTTTGGCGTTAGTTTCGCACCCTGTTTAATGCAAAACTCATAATCTAGGTAATAGTTTGTTGCTCCAGAATCACATATTAGTTCAGCAAAAAATTGTGACCAAAAAAAGTAATTTTTTAATTATGTATGTAATCATTTTAGGCTGCTTGAGATGAAAAGATGGGACTGACAGCTAAATATGCCCAAATAACATAGTTTTGCTCCTACTGAAGTCAGATTCATTGAATGAAAGAAAAAAAAAGGTCAGAAATTCTCTGCCCAAGTTCCCCATCCAGAGAGTTACTGCTGGGCTGGATATGGAGGATGTTGTGATTCTCATACCAAATTTAAAGTCAAATTTAATTGTGTTTACTTGTATGTGTGTGAATATACAGGGTATATGATGTGCTGTTACTCTAACTGTACTGTATGAGTATATACCTATGTTTGTTGTTTTTTAACTCCCAACAGATTCCTACTATTTTCTACCTGGCTGTCACTCACCCTTCATCTCAAACAACATAGTTAAAATTATGTCTGTTTATTAATAATGTGTCAAAGTTTGGTGATGTGTTCTTCTATATATCCCTCCAACAAAGAATACCCATGAGAATAAAGTACATTTTATAATAGGGGGCCGATTTATCAAGCTTCGTATGGAGCATGATGCCCCTTGTTGCGGCGAGCCTTTTTTAAAAATTATGTGCTCTGTCAGAATCTCGAAAGAAAATTTTGGGGTTTCATGTCCCTTTAATAATTAGCATGACTATAATATAATGCAGCTCTCTTCCAATATCAACATTAATGACCATGCCTACATACATAAAAGTTTGAGTGTTTCTGGTCTATATTCGTTTGTTTTTGTTTGTTTATAACGTACTGGATTTTATTTTAGAATTTAGTAGAATTAGCTATTGTATTTGTTAGGTTTAGCGATTCATTTAGTATTGGGTTTTCAGCTTGTGACTTTGAACTTGTGACTTTTCCTCAGGGATCACTCTGTCTCTCAAGTGAAAAGACCACTTGGTGAGTTTTGTGTCGCTTGCTCTGAGGACTTGGATAGGTTCATTACTACATGTCATTGGGAAAAACTCAAAGACTAATGAGCAGAGAATTTGGCTTGAGGCAACATACCCATTACTTAGATACAGTCGCTGTATAAATGACTTATCTTGCTCTAATTTGCTGCTCTGTCAAATCTCATTCTCCTGAATTGCTTAAGAACATCAACAAGACCCGTACTGTATTAAACTGTGGTCGAGTATGATTAATTAATATAGAGTCTTGTTAGCAAACCCTCTCATATTTTTTAATGAGCTGCTTAAATGTCATTGTTTACTGGAAGCCTGTATATTCTCTCCGTTTTATTTCAGAGCTGTTTTTTTCCATGAAGAATGATAAAAGTTTCAAAAGAGGAAAAAATGAAAGAAAATTGAAATGGATATTCCTCAATTTATTGCAATTTTTATATAAAGGTGTTGAAATTGTAGATCGAAATGTGCACATAAAAACGAATTGCATCATAAGAAAAGGGTCTGATTAAAATGAATATTTCCAAAGAGATAAAGGTGCACAAGTGGTCAAAATGTTATTAGAAACAGTGACATGGTTCTTGAATAAAGGACATTACATTTTAATAAGAAGAGATAAATTCCGTTATTACTTTTCTCTATATTTTAAGGCAGCATTGGGAACAAAGAATTGTTAATATATATATATATATATAAATTTTATGAGCCGTTGATTCTAAAAATAAAACAGTTTGAAATTAAAGAGTTCATGTACAGTACTTTGCAATGGATCAAAAAGTAGTGTATATTATTTCTTGGCAGCTCCGTTCACACTTAGTTAATAATGTTTTGGACTTTATTGTGTGAACTACATATTGGGCTAGAATACAAGTGGAGCACTATTTATTGCTCCCGCTCGTTCGCTAACTCTGCTAGAAGTAAGTTTTTTTGTGCCCATCGATCAGCGCGTGTATTATAAGTTGAAAGTAAAAAGGTTTTGCTTGCGTGCTAAACCGACACGCAAAAAGCCAAAGTATATACACATATAAATACTAAATACATATGTACACCCATATACATATATATATATATATATATACTGTATATATATTTATATACATACATCTCCATCTTTAGACATGTATCTGTATGTATCTCTATGTTAAAGCACTTTGCAGCCTTTTTGTTTTTTTCTAACACCTGAGACCTCATATCTTTGAACCCTTATAACTTTTTTGAGCAAATTTTTTTAAACATAATTTGTATTAGATAGTTTTATTATAAGTGTAACTTTACTTTGTAATGTATTTTTGATGTATTTTATGCAACTTTTTATTCAAGCGTTAACCAGAGCTCTGAAGTCGCACTCACCCGACAAACGTTAATTTAAATTGCGCTTGAGTAATCATGTTTAATTTCAACTTGTAATACACAATTTACTTCTGATGTGCGCAAACACCTGCAATAATCCCCTTATCGCTCGCATATGCCACTCATAATCTAGCCCATTGTTTCTATAGTCACATTTTATTGGCTTAGAGACATATGACAATCATTGTGCCTCATAAACACATGGTTAAGGGAGGATACAGATATGGCGCAACTGTATGTCTGTGTTATCGTTATGTGTCATAATAAAATTTAGTTTGTTTTACACTTATTAATCTAGTATTAGGTTGTATTAGCTAAGGCTTAGGCACTACAATGCATATTTCTATTTCCTCTCTCCCCACTATTTTTCTATAACAGGGATGGCCAACTGGCGGCCCTTGGGCCACATGCAGCCCTCTGCACTAGTTTTTGCAGCCCCTGGAAAAAAGCATGACTAAGAATATTTGCTATAGTTTTTTTGGTCCAAAGAAAATGCTAAAAAAAAAATGCATGTTTTAGGAAATTCTGGTGGCAGACACAACTCAAAAGAGCTGTCTTGATGGGAAAACAGCAGACAGAGGATAGCCTGTAACCTTACCTAAATCAGGCACTGTGCCACTTGGACTTTTTTTTTAGAAAATATATTATTTTTTGTGTATAGACATAAATTTATATGAGGCTCTTAAGGGTTCTGAAATATGTTTCTATGGCCCTTAAAGCTTCTAAAATACTGATTTGCTACTCCCATTTGTTAGGAAGTTGGTCATAACTGCTCTACAATTCCAGTTTCCAACACAATATTCTAGAGCAATATAAAATAAATTCATATTATACTAGTATACAGCATATAGCTACTTACTGAATCTTGTTTTGCCTCACATAATAATTATTTGCTATTTGTTTAAAACTGATTTAAAGGGGCACTAAGCCCAAAATACATATAATGTACCTCCATCTAATCATGGGTGCTGTCATTTTGGAAACTACAATGCAGGTATCTGAAGGAGAGTTGTTGCACATGTGCAAACACTTCAGCACTGGAATGTAGTGAAAGATTTCAGCATGGCGGCACCGATGACTAGAGGGAGGCAGTGAATACCCTCAATGCTATGCTTATCAAATGTATTTTTTGTTCTTAAACGGGAAGAGTCCACAGCTGCATTCATTACTTTTGGGAATTCAGAACCTGGCCACTAGGAGGAGGCAAAGACATCCCAGCCAAAGGCTTAAATACCTCCTCCATTTCCCTCATCCCCCAGTCATTCTTTGCCTTTCATCACAGGAGGTTGGCAGAGAAGTGCTGGAAGATTTTAGATAGTCTCTTATGGAGGGTAGTACTCTTCGCAATGGGACTGAGTTTTAAGTAAACCAGTGAGAGCATGGATGAAGGTTAGAGTCCGGAGGTGCAGGGAGAGTCTTTCTGCTAAACCATCCCGACTCATATTAACAGCTCCTTAGACATCAGCATTGACGAGTTTTGTTGCCTGCTTTCTTCTCTCAAGTCCATGTCAGAAGCAAGGCTATTATCTGTCACACTTGAAAGGCCGTGTTCCTGTTCCACGGCGTTGATTCCGGTAAGATCGTTTCATTTTACTCCGATGATGTGATAAGTAATGTAAACAAAGAAGTCAGGGTCTCAGTGGGACTCCTTTATCTTTGTAAGGATTCAAGGGTTAATATCTCATGAGGGGATTTATTGAACAGGGGGGGACTTTAATCATGTTTGTTATATGATTCTGTCTGCTAATGTGTAGTGTCACTTGGGCTCTTGGCTATATTGGAACATAACAGCCTTTTCTTGTCAGGCTGCGCGACCCTTGTAGGCCTTAGCATACTTTTCTATGGTCTGCACGGTCCACCTTGTGACGAGGTGTGGTCACGCTTCTGTGCTCCATTTCCGTATTCCTGACCGTATGGCAATGGAGAGAACATCTATTTCGCTAGCTGTCTGGGTCTCAGGAGGTGGTGAGTGCTCCAGCCATTGGGGGTGTAAGGTGCCTTTTTTTATTTTTCTTTCCATAATTTTTATATACCAAATTATGGAGGATTCTGACTTTTTGGAGACTGATGTCTCTGATTCAGACTCTGCTTCTTGTAAAGAGTATGAAATGGCCCGGGTAATCCATGCCCATCAGTTATGTTCTGAATGCCGCTCTAGAATGCTCTCTTCTCCCGATACAGGGAACTTAGAGTCCACAAGCCATCCGCCCCTGGGGATCCTATATTCCGTGTGGTGTGTCCCCTAGAACCTTTTTTGGCTATGCAAGCAGATGTCCCTAATGCCATTACCCCTTCTCCAGAAGGCGGCTTGTTTCCTACAGAGGTTACGGTTCCGCATGGCCATATCCATGGTCCTGGCGCATTTACATCTTCCAGAGGAGGTGTTGCTAAGATATTGTCTGTGTTATGCTAACCGAGGCTCGTCAGGCGTGGGATCGGCGTGGTCAGATCAGCCATGTGGGGAAGCGGTTTCCTCTGAAGCTTCAGGGGCTCAACCCTCGGGTCGGGGTCATCAGTTGCCCCAGCGGAGGTAAGTCTTGCTTTTTGTTATAGACTGGCGGGCCTTCGTGTCCTACTACGGCATGTTTTGGTGGTGCTGGAGGGTTCTAGTGCTAATAGGGTAAGGGATCCTTGGTCTTCTGTTCCAGATGGCAAGCTGGGTTAGACATGTGGGGATGTAGTAATCTCCTTGTCATCTACAATTTTCCTTTTTTTTGGGGGGTATCTTGTTCCAGTTCTGAGCTTTGAAATAATGGGGTCTCTGATTAGCTGGTCCTGTTGGTGTACCCATTTTTCTTGGGCATTCACCTGTGGGTGCTGCCCACTTTTTCTTTGATGCGGTTAGGATGTATTTTATTTTTCATGTCTGATATGATTTTCCCTTTGGAAATATTTCTTTTCTGGAATCTGATACTAGCGATTTTGTGGTCGCTTGAGCGCTTCCGTGGAAGTCACATGTTATGGTGTTAGTACATGTTACGTCTTTATATCCCTTTTGTAGATCCCTGTTGGGGGTCTCAAATTTTCTGTGGCCTGGGTCAGTTTTTAGTGTCCCATGTAGCAGGTTGGTCCTGATGGGGCGCTATCTCGGTTCCTTACGGTCTATATCATCTACATGGTGCCGGTGTAACTGGCTGACCTGGCTGGGTGGTGAGTTACTCAAATGAGGAGTTTATTATTTTGGGGTCCCTTCAGTTTGAGTAATGCTTTGGTTTTGTCTAATAGTTTTGGCTACTAATTGCAGGGCTAAAATAAAAAAATAAAGATAAAAAAAGCACATGGAGAAGCATTCGTTCACTGACGTCAGGCTGGTTCTCGTTCTGCCTTTTGGGGCATTGGGGTCAGTCCAACTGTCCTGTTCCTCATGGGTGGGCAGATCATACCAGGGATCTTTTGGGGCGGTTGCCCTCATTTTCTAATTTGAGGTTCCCCTTTTGGAATTAGTTTTTTCCTTGATGACAGTGCCTATTCCTTCGGGTTGAAGTGATGGGCCTGTTGTCCTTTTCCTTGGGTTGGCTTCGGATCGTCTGTTGTTGGAAGTTAAAGCCTTTTGGCTACTCTACTTCCGGGATCTCGTCTGCTCCCATTATTGGGAGATTTTCAGATGGTTGTCTCCCTCCTTACTGTGTTGCCTCATCTCAGGCATTTTGGGTGTCTCCCGCTAGGGATTGGGATTCATGTTTCTTCTTCCATCCTCCAGCCATTGGGGTGTCAGAGATGGTACCCCTTGTTGCTTAGTGGTTAGCTTTGCTGCCATCAAAGCTGAGGATCAGGAGTTCAAATCCAGCTGCGTTTAGGTGTTCCTTACAGCGAGGGCCCTTTCACTGATAGGTGACATATATCCTCGCCTTAATCATGATGTGCAAGCGACCAAATTTGCATGGATCCTGAGGATCTTGGAGACTTTTGTTGGTTTCTCAATCCAGTTTCTAAGGAACTGACTCCACCGCTCCTGAAGCAGGAGATCGGGGTTGTACCCAGGTAAAGCTCCTGTTATCTTTTTTGTGATCCTGGTGACAGTCAGCATTCCTAAGCAGAATTCTATTTTCTCGTATGTTCTTAGTCTTTGGACTTGGTGGGAGTTGTCCCTAGGGCCTTCCAGAGTGGCTGTGTGGCTTCAATATTACATTTCACCCTTCTGTGGGGAGTCGTATCCCACTGTGGGTGTCCTAAGATCTCTGGGTATGGGACTTTTTTGTGTGAGTTCAGTGTCCAAGTTGTCTTGGATATGACAGTTATTGCTTTGCCTATGGTACAAGTCTACTCCGGATGGGGTGACCTCAGGGGTTTTTCAATAGTTAAGTTTTCATGTACTGGGTCTGTTTGTCCTGTCTTGACTGGATTTTTGGGGGTCTGTATCCAGATCTTTTAGGTCTGGTTCTGGATGGCCCAGTTTCCCTGTTCCAGGATGTCTCCTGTTCCTACAGGAGTAATCTCCCTTGCAGGGAAATCTAAACTTCTTCTGGACCAGGCTTAGTGTCGGATGGATCTTTGTTCAGTTCTTGACCTTTTAAACAGCTTTTAGCTTTCAGGCTGCTGTTCTAGTCTGATGGTTATCTTAGCCATCTAGCGAGTGGAAGGTTTACAATTTGAAACCAGCTGCAGCTATTGCACCTTGATGTGTGCTACCATATTATTAAGTTATGGTTTCTCTTTCCTTCCCTTTGGTGGTGAATTTGACATCCCATTTTATCCGCCTGGTGCTTGAAGGTAGTTTTTATGCCTCTGTGGGTGGTGTTGCCCCCCCTGCCTTGTGTGCGGGATGTCAGTGAGAAGGGATGAATTCTTGTCCCATGCCTTACTGTAATCCAGTGGAGGGTCTCCTTTTGGATGTACCTTTTGGCCTCAGGAAGGGGGCTGTGTTGGGGTTTTGGAACTCAAGCTCTTTGGGGGGGCTGGTTCCCTCCCTTTTTTCCTTTCTGCAGATCCTTGTGATTTAGGGTACTTTTAATCCCTAAGTCTTCGGACATTGTCAGTCACTTTGGTGCTGGGTCCATTACCGGAGTGAGAGTCAGGGATCTGTCTAATCTGTTGGTCTTAGCCGCGTATCATAGTTATGTGAATCTTCTTTGAGTGAGAGGCTCGCGGTGGATCCTTCCTCGGCAGGTAGTTTTCTCTACCGGGTTCTTGGTTCGGCTCCTTCCTTTCCTGTCCCTTTTTGGAAATGTTCTGTCCTTTACTGTCTCAGAGTTCTTCTGAGGAAGGTCCTGTGCATTTTCGTAGCTAGGGTGGCGACCTGTGGTCATTCAGTCCATATTTGTAGCAGGATGCCTATGGTTTGGAGGAGCATATCTAGATGCTATTTTTTCAGCGGCTCCCGGGATGGTGTGTCTTTCGGTTGCTCTATCTGGGTGCGAGTGAGCGCTCTGTGTAGGGGAGGGATTTTTCTCCCTCCTTTAAGTTCTCAGGACATTTATTGGTCCTCTTGTTTTATGGTAGAGGGGACTCTCTTGCTTTGCTTGGTCGGCAGGGTCTTTTCATAGGTGCCCTGTTTCATCCTGGTTCTCTCTTTTGGAGTTCCCTTCCTTGGGCCCAGTCCCCTTGGGTTCTGAGGGTCCTTTCAGACTCTTTTGCCTGAGTCTCCTTCCCCTATGGGGGAAGGAGGATGTTTCCCCTTTCTCTTGATCCGGGGTGAGTTGTTTTTGCGGGCTGCATGCCTGCGGAACTTCGTCTCCTCAGAGGCTTTTGGCTCGGTTGAGTCAAATAACCTGAGCGATCTCTAGCAAGGGCCTTGCTGGTTTTTAACTGTTGGGCAGTTATCTTGGCCTGTTTCCTTTTTGTCCTTTGGTTTCTAGTGAAGCAGTTTTTTCTGTCGGGAGTTTTGGGTTTTAGGCTGTGGTGCCCTCAGAAGGGGCCGCCTTTTGTACCCTCCCGTTTTGCATTCAGTGTCCTCTATAGGTTGGGTATTATTTTCCCAAAAGTAATGAATGCAGCTGTGGACTCTTTTTTAAAGAAAAACTTAAATTATGCTTACCTGATAATTTTCTTTTCTTTTGATGGCCGTATTTTTTGTTTCTTCTGGCACATTTTTCACCCTGATATTTCTCCTACTGTTCATTGTTCCCTCAGCAGAATGACTGGGGGATGAGGGAAGTGGGGGAGGTATTTAAGCCTTTGGCTGGGGTGTCTTTGCCTGCTCCTGGTGGCCAGGTTCTGAATTCCCAAAAATAATGAATGCAGCTGTGTACTCTTCCCGTCAGAAGAAAATAAGCATAATTTAAATTATGTTCCTTTAATTTTTATGACCTTTCTTAAAAGACCATTAAATACAGTTGATATGTGTGTAAATACATATATACATATATTAACACATCAATACACATACACAGATAGATAGATAGATAGATAGATAGATATACACCCAAACACATATTTAGGCATCTATATATAGATTATAGCCCTTTCTGGGCCAAACAACTTGTCATATACCATATACCTTTTAACCCTTATAAAATATTTTTTATTAATATTAATAATGTATATCAGAAACTATATATATGAGTGTAAATTTATTGAAATGTATTTTTTTTTTTTTTTAAATTCTCTTTTATTCAAGGAGTTCTGGTACAGGACAAGCACAAATAAAGATACAGAGCAGATAAATTATGATAATGCACAATAAAATCAATCTGACAGGATATACAATATGAAAAAGCACATTATGCATAAACAGCGGTTCTTAAAATACAGCAGAAAAGAGATAGGAATATGAAGTATATCCATCTCATTGTTTGAAAACAAAAATACTTTTAGTTAGAGAGGTTCTTCCAGGGTGAAAAGCAAGTTAGTTTACCGGGATATCTCTTAATACAAAGCACCTGAACTCCTTGTTTTTTCCAACAAACATAAAAACAAACAAACAAACAACAAAACAAAAACAAACGAACCCGGAGCAGCCCATCCCACAAAAGGCTATACTGAGAGTGAGACAACAGTAAAGGCTGTTGAGTATGTATTCATAGGAGCCTGTGAATAGCTTTGCATAAGTGGGTAACTACAACAGGGAGGTGCTACTGTAAGAGTTGTAAGTATGGCTCTTACTCTGTAAGATGCAATGCCACCAGATGAGGGGCCTAAGGTTTTTATGCTGCTATACTTTAAATGATTTTCCAGCATACATGCATAAGAAGGTTATAGGTCTATAGTGACTTGAAATAGTCTCTTACTAGTCTAGAATATATGGAAAAAAAATAAATAAATAATAATAACCAAGGGCTGCGTTGTACGAGAGATTACCTATCATGGATAAATGTTGGAGCCCTAATGTAGGTCAGAGTGCATCTGTGATATGATACTAAAGTACACGCAAAATTAATAGGAATGAACACAAAAATCTCCTGATACATAGCATGTTTAAAGTTAAGTGGTCTCTTGGCTAAAAGGGAAGGACCAATATGTCTCAATTTTATAACATTAGTGCAGCAAATAAACAGAGTAAAACAACACAAGAAGAACTGCAATAATCAAATCAGCTGCAAGTTGAGAGGCTACACAATTAAAAATGCTGTTGGATAGATCAGTAAACTGAACAAAGTGTATATTGGGGACCCGGCCACTGGTTAATTACCAACACTCAGTAAGGTCTAACATATATCAATACCATCTGTGTTTGACCTAGCAATATTATGAGCTAAAGTTCTATAACTAACCTTTTGAACATGCAACATTAAACTTTGTCAGGGTTATACAGCAATATGATTAAAAATATTTGCAAGGTATGGAAAAGCAAACCCCTCCTGATATAACAGACCGGATTACATTTCAACCCACTCCCGTGACAAAAGCGGGACGTATAATAGAGTATCATGTTCAGCAGATTAAAAGCGGTGTCGCCTCATGGCGCTTGTCTGAAACTAATATATGTGAAAATAAAATTGGAATACAAATTATATTAAACACAGGGGTAGATAACAGTGTGCATGCTCCAGTTCAACCAACTCCGGTAGACAGACGAATCTCCCCGGACCTAGAGTTCCCTTTGTATAGGACCAGATGATGGGCACTTTCCTCAGATTGCCCCATGACGATCTCCATCAGTCGCCAAGGGTCTGTCACTAACAATATTGCAAGCGTTTCACCCACCAACACCAAGGAGGTTGAGACAAGCCCAGATATTTCCTCAATCAGCAGCTGTACATTATACTCTAATTCTGAGCTGCCAAAATCATTCTCTTCCACGCCACGTTTAAGCGAGGCCATCTCCCAGTTGGAGCGATATGACTGTTTTGTGGGTAAGTGCTCCGGGTTCCCCTGTACAGCCCAAGTAGGTGTCGGTCTGACAAACTTGTCCACAGACAAGAGGCGATCTCCCAAAGAGTAAACTGCAGATCTGCCATCTGAGATTGCACATGCTGAGACAGGTATCCGCGAGTGCTCAATGTCCAGAAGTTGCGGTTCTAGAGCAGGGTAGTTGAGTCTCAAATTAGTTGAAGCAGCTTCAGGGAAGCAAGATCGTCCCCCGTCTCTCACCATTTCTATTAGATCCTCACAGCTACTGAGTAGGTGATCCAATTTGGGTGCGAATATTGCCAGTAGCTTTATAGCGATATCCTTTTCTGGATCCATTGCCTCGTGAGCGGCAGAGGTAGACACAGTCTGATATATACTTCCAATATTCTACTTTCTCTGACTTCTCGGGGGCCAGATGATATCAATTCTGATCCCGTAAGGTTCCCGAACATCTTGCTTGCTAAGGGAGATTCGGATGGCTGGAAAAATGGCCACTTTCAAACAAAACTTTTGAGATAGTCTGCAGAGCTTCACAAACTTGTGGCCATCTTGGGTTGCTGCCCACCCGGAAGTCTGAAATGTATTTTTGATGTGTTTGGTGCACATTTTTTTTTAACCATTACACTTAACACAAGGTCTTCTTCTAACCAGAGCACAAATTTGGTTTGTGCTTGAGTGCACATGTTTACTTTCAACTTGTATTATGCTCGCAAGTTGAGCGCAACCCTCACTTACTTTAGCACGCCACTTATTAAACACGCTTTATTACTGCATGTAATTTAATATTTTATATTGCAATGTCAATCTATTTCATCCATTTAATCTAAATGGAAAGTAAAGTCAAAAATAAACTTTCATTATTTAGATACATCGAACAATTTTAACAACTTTCCAATTTACTCCTTTTATGTAATTTGCTTAGTTCTCTTTGTTTCCCTTGTTGAAAAGCATACCAAAGAACAGCAATGTACCACTGGGAGCAACCAGCTGACTGATGGATACACATATATGTTTCTTGTCATTGGCTCACCTGATGTGTTCAGCTAGCTCCAAGTAGTGCATTGCGTTTTTTTTTTACAAAAGATACCAAGAGAATGAAGCAAATTTAATAATATAAGTAAATTTGAAAGTTGTTCAAAATAGCATGCTCTATCTGAATCACAACAGAAAAAAATGTGTTACATTTCCCTTTAAGTCCAGCACTCCAAAATTATTTTATGTAATATTTGAAACCTATTTGTGTTACTATCTACATTATACAGTTAAAATGACTGAAAATGTGAAGATTTTAGAAGAAAAATATAAATTTAATATCACAGCAATGTATTGCCTCACTCTGATAAACCTCAGGTTTGAAAGCAATTTGTGATGATTTATACCTGAATGGAACTCAGTTTATTCCACCAGTATTTTCTACTAAATGCCTGTGAGATTGCAGATTGTCTTGTCACCTTTGAAAAACCGCACTCCTGACAATGTAAAATGAGTAAAAATTTCCCAGAGTCCCTTTGACACCCAGGAGGCCTTTCATGCGACTCATTTTAATATCCACACCGTGATACATAACAGCAAAGGCTTCAAATTGCTGCAGGTTCTTTATAGCAGTGAAACTGACTGACAGTAAAACACAAGCCTGTCATACTGTACCTATTAAAAATAGATGAGACACATAACATTTATTTTGTCCTGCATTGTAATGTGACAATGTCCCTCCCTATATAATTGTAATAATTTTTTTTTTACTTTTCAAAGGCAAAAGTACACTTAATTTTTTACATTTCAATTTCAAATTAAAGTATTAATTAGTATTAAAGAGACAATGTAGTGGAAAATGTATTGTGGAACTCTATATATTTAACCCTCAAAAGCACTGACTGCAGTTCCTAAGCTAAACATATCCAGTGATTAGCGGGTTGTGTGACTGCTGATTGGCTCACCAGCTGTTTCCTGCTTGACCAGTAGAGAACTGCTTGTTTCAGCCAATAAGGGTTCAATTTATCAAGCTGCGGTGGACAGGGGCGCACATATGTGCACCTGTCTCCCGCAGTTCCCCTCTGGCGGGCTAAATTCCCCTAGCTGAATTCAGCATTGTATACAAGCTCTAGTTTGCGCTTGCATGCAATCCCGCCCCCTGCCCACGCACAGCCAATCACAAGCAGGCAGGAGCTGTCAACAGATTGTAATTTGCCACCTTTAAGGTGGTTAGGAAAGCAGCAGTCTGATGACTGCTACTTGTTAAATACGGACTCTCTTGTGAGAACCTGCAGTCGTAGAGGGTCGAAAGGCTTGCGTAGCCTTTGATATGTTGTTTCAAAGAAAGTGCCAACCGGCGTGAAACGTGTCAGATGACGTCATCCTTGCCTTTGTCTGTCAGCCATTCGTGAGTTTGTGTATGCACAGTTTCTGTGTGGACTTTTAATGTATACCCAATAAATGTTTCTTCTACAGTTTTATACAAGTGCTTGTGCATAGTGTTGTATCCTAGCCATTACTGTTTTGCAACACATCGTTATTTAGAACTATCGATACTTAACTTTTGGAAGTCTTTTCCTTTCCTTGAGATATATATATATATATATATATATATATATATATATATATACTGTATATATATTCTTTTAATTAAAAGAGTAAAGAACAAAGCTATTTACACTTTGGGGCCGATTTATTAATGTCTGGCGGATATGATACACTGTAGCGGACATGATACACTATAAAATGCAAACTGCTCCTAATTTGTTGGGTTGTCACTATAGCAACCGTTTATGTGTATGTTTTGAAATTTTGTGGGTGGGACTACTTGCTATTTAAGCTTCATTTTTCTTCACTGTATTTGTTTGTTCTGAGAAAGGGGTTTGTGGACCCTGAAACGTCACTGTATGTAAATCAATTTGGTTTTCTGTTTTATAAATCCAGTGCAGTTCTGTTTTGTGCTTTATATTTTTTTGATAACTTAGCAACCTGGTAGCTGACTCGTCATGAAGTGGAAGTGCAGAATATTTTGTATGTATGTATTGGGTACTTGTAAAGCACGGCTAATCACCCGTAAGGGTCTCAAGGCGCTGCTCATTTTATCGACCTCGGAAGGATGAAAGGCTGAGTGGACCTCGCCGGAGATCGAACCTGCAACCCTTGGGTTGCTACAGAGCTCAGCCACAGTGCCTTAGCATGCTGAGCTATCTGTCTGGCTGTACCTGGACAGTGTGTGTGTGTATGTGCCTGTGTGCTTATTATCTGGGCACATTTCTCTTCATTAGCCACCTACCTCTGAAACGATTTATGCGGAAGCCCATGGTAGTTCTCATAAGGAATCACTTTACAAATGTGTAAACTTGAGCACTTTACTCTACTAGATTATATATTAGGGGAAGTTTTTTTTTTATTATTGAGTTCTGTGTATGACTTTTCTATTTTTCAATATAGCATAAAAATGCTGTCACAGTCTGATTAAAACAGCACAGTGGTTTACTGCATATTAGGGGATTACAAAAGTAAAAAAAAACAAATTCTACTAGTCAGAAAAGTTGTACAAAATCCCCATTTATGTATGTTTTTATCTTTGTGCGTAAAACTTTGAAATGATATTATTCACAAACTCATACGCTCATGTTGTAAGAGATATTGCAGTAGTAGACCAAGTGTTGGTTGTTAAGAGATGAACTACAGTACAGTAAAATAGGCTGTGGTGAGGATATATTGCAAATAAATTTTACACAAGTTAAAGTACAGATTTCTAAGCTAAATTCTTAAAAAAAAACCAGAGGAATCATCAGTCCTGGTTAAGTTGCTATCTACATTATGTGACAGAGAAATGCATTTCAAGATTTATTTTATTTACCATTCATATATCCCTAATTCCAGCCTTCATTTTATTTAGAAGAGCCAATGCTTAAAGAGACATATACATGCAAAAAGGCAACGCTCTATTATATTAGAACATTTTGGGCTAGATTACAAGTGGAGCACTAATTTATTGCGCGCCCGCAAAAGGGCAAAATCGTGATAAATAACTAGCCATTACAAGTGGCTGGTTATTGCTACCGTGGGCTCAAATACCCCCAAAATAAAGGCTCTTTTAGTTTGTTATTCAAAAAATTTAGGCCTAGATTTGGAGTTTGGCGGTAGATGGGCTGTTAACGCTCCGCAGGCTTTTTTCTGGCCGCACCATAAAATTAACTCTGGTATCGAGAGTTCAAACAAATGCTGCGTTAGGCTCCAAAAAAGGAGCGTAGAGCATTTTTACCGCAAATGCAACTCTCGATACCAGAGTTGCTTACGGACGCGGCCAGCCTCAAAAACGTGCTCGTGCACAATTCTCCCATAGGAAACAATGGGGCTGTTTGAGCTGAAAAAAAACCTAACACCTGCAAAAAAGCAACGTTCAGCTCCTAACGCAGCCCCATTGTTTTCTATGGGGAAACACTTCCTACGTCTGCACCTAACACTCTAACATGTACCCCGAGTCTAAACACCCCTAACCTTACACTTATTAACCCCTAATCTGCCGCCCCCGCTATCGCTGACCCCTGCATTATATTATTAACCCCTAATCTTCCGCTCCGTAAACCGCCGCTACCTACGTTATCCCTATGTACCCATAATCTGCTGCCCCTAACACCGCCGACCCCTATATTATATTTATTAACCCCTAACCTGCCCCCCACAACGTCGCCGCCAGCTACCTACAATAATTAACCCCTAATCTTCCGACCGCAAAGCGCCGCCACCTACGTTATCCTTATGTACCCCTAATCTGCTGCCCCTAACACCGCCGACCCCTATATTATATTTATTAACCCCTAATCTGCCCCCCACAACGTCGCCGACACCTGCCTACACTTATTAACCCCTAATCTGCCGAGCAGACCTGAGCGCTACTATAATAAAGTTATTAACCCCTAATCCGCCTCACTAACCCTATCATAAATAGTATTAACCCCTAATCTGCCCTCCCTAACATCGCCGACACCTAACTTCAATTATTAACCCCTAATCTGACGACCGGAGCTCACCGCTATTCTAATAAATGTATTAACCCCTGAAGCTAAGTCTAACCCTAACACTAACACCCCCCTAACTTAAATATAATTTAAATCTAACGAAATAAATTAACTCTTATTAAATAACTTATTCCTATTTAAAGCTAAATACTTACCTGTAAAATAAATCCTAATATAGCTACAATATAAATTATAATTACATTGTAGCTATTTTAGGATTAATATTTATTTTACAGGCAACTTGGTAATTATTTTAACCAGGTACAATAGCTATTAAATAGTTAAGAACTATTTAATAGTTACCTAGTTAAAATAATAACAAAATTACCTGTAAAATAAATCCTAACCTAAGTTATAATTAACCTAACACTACCCTATCAATAAATTAATTAAATAAAATACCTACAATTACCTACAATTAACCTAACACTACACTATCAATAAATAAATTAAATACAATTCCTACAAATAACTACAATGAAATAAACTAACTAAAGTACAAAAAATAAAAAAGAACTAAGTTACAAAAAATAAAAAAATATTTACAAACATAAGAAAAATATTACAACAATTTTAAACTAATTACACCTACTCTAAGCCCCCTAATAAAATAACAAAGACCCCCAAAATAAAAAAATGCCCTACCCTATTCTAAATTAATACATTTAAAAGCTCTTTTACCTTACCAGCCCTGAACAGGGCCCTTTGCGGGGCATGCCCCAAGAAAATCAGCTCTTTTGCCTGTAAAAAAAAACATACAATACCCCCCCCCAACATTACAACCCACCACCCACATACCCCTAATCTAACCCAAACCCCCCTTAAATAAACCTAACACTAAGCCCCTGAAGATCTTCCTACCTTGTCTTCACCATACCAGGTTCACCGATCGGTCCAGAAGAGCTCCTCCGATGTCCTGATCCAAGCCCAAGCGGGGGGCTGAAGAGGTCCATGATCCAGCTGAAGTCTTCATCCAAGCGGGGCAGAAGAGTTCTTCCATCCGATTGAAGTCTTCATCCAAGCGGCATCCATCCGGAGCGAAGCGGCAGCATCCTGAAGACCTCCACCGCGGAACATCCATCCTGGCCGACGACTGAACGACGAATGACGGTTCCTTTAAATGACGTCATCCAAGATGGCGTCCCTCGAATTCCGATTGGCTGATAGGATTCTATCAGCCAATCGGAATTAAGGTAGGAATATTCTGATTGGCTGATGGAATCAGCCAATCAGAATCAAGTTCAATCCGATTGGCTGATCCAATCAGCCAATCAGATTGAGCTCGCATTCTATTGGCTGATCGGAACAGCCAATAGAATGCGAGCTCAATCTGATTGGCTGATTGGATCAGCCAATAGGATTGAACTTGATTCTGATTGGCTGATTCCATCAGCCAATCAGAATATTCCTACCTTAATTCCGATTGGCTGATAGAATCCTATCAGCCAATCGGAATTCGAGGGACGCCATCTTGGATGACGTCCCTTAAAGGAACCGTCATTCGTCGGGAGACAACGGAAGAAGAGGATGGATCCGCGTCGGCTGCTTCAAGATGGACCCGCTCCGCACCGGATGGAAGAAGATCGAAGATGCCGCTTGGAGAAGATGTTTGCCGGTCCGGATGTCCTCTTCTTGCCGGATAGGAGGAAGACTTTGGAGCCTCTTCTGGACCTCTTCAGCACCGGATGCCAGGACGGATCGGTGAACCTGGTATGGTGAAGACAAGGTAGGAAGATCTTCAGGGGCTTAGTGTTAGGTTTATTTAAGGGGGGTTTGGGTTAGATTAGGGGTATGTGGGTGGTGGGTTGTAATGTTGGGGGGGGGGTATTGTATGGTTTTTTTACAGGCAAAAGAGCTGAACTTCTTGGGGCATGCCACGCAAAGGGCCCTGTTCAGGGCTGGTAAGGCAAAAGAGCTTTTACATTTATTAATTTAGAATAGGGTAGGGAATTTTTTATTTTGGGGGTCTTTGTTATTTTATTAGGGGGCTTAGAGTAGGTGTAATTAGTTTAAAATTGTTGTAATATTTTTCTAATGTTGGTAAATATTTTTTTATTTTTTGTAACTTAGTTCTTTTTTATTTTTTGTACTTTAGTTAGTTTATGTAATTGTAGTTATTTGTAGCAATTGTATTTAATTTATTTATTGATAGTGTAGTGTTAGGTTAATTGTAGGTAATTGTAGGTAGTTTATTTAATTAATTTATTGATAGGGTAGTGTTAGGTTTAATTATAACTTAGGTTAGGATTTATTTTACAGGTAAATTTGTTATTATTTTAACTAGGTAACTATTAAATAGTTCTTAACTATTTAATAGCTATTGTACCTGGTTAAAATAATTACAAAGTTACCTGTAAAATAAATATTAATCCTAAAATAGCTACAATATAATTATAATTTATATTGTAGCTATATTAGGATTTATTTTACAGGTAAGTATTTAGCTTTAAATAGGAATCATTTATTTAATAAGAGTTAATTAATTTCGTTAGATTTAAATTATATTTAAGTAAGGGGGTGTTAGTGTTAGGGTTAGACTTAGCTTTAGGGGTTAATCCATTTATTATAGTAGCGATGAGCTCCGGTCGTCAGATTAGGGGTTAATAATTGAAGTTAGGTGTCGGCGATGTTAGGGAGGACAGATTAGGGGTTAATACTATTTATGATAGGGTTAGTGAGGCGGGTTAGGGGTTAATACATTTATTATAGTAGCGCTCAGGTCCGGTCGGCAGATTAGGGGTTAATAAGTGTAGGCAGGTGTCGGCGACGTTGAGGGGGGCAGATTAGGGGTTAATAAATATAATATAGGGGTCGGCGGTGTTAGGGGCAGCAGATTAGGGGTACATAAGGATAACGTAGGTGGCGGCGCTTTGCGGTCGGCAGATTAGGGGTTAATTATTGTAAGTAGCTGGCGGCGACGTTGTGGGGGGCAAGTTAGGGGTTAATAAATATAATACAGGGGTCGGCGGGGTTAGGGGCAGCAGATTAGGGGTACATAAGTATAACGTAGTTGGCGGTCGGCAGATTAGGGGTTAAAAAATTTTAATCGAGTGGCGGCGATGTGGGGGGACCTCGGTTTAGGGGTACATAGGTAGTTTATGGGTGTTAGTGTACTTTAGAGTACAGTAGTTAAGAGCTTTAGAAACCGGCGTTAGCCCAGAAAGCTCTTAACTCCTGCTATTTTCCTGCGGCTGGAGTTTTGTCGTTAGCGCTCTAACGCTCACTTCAGAAACGACTCTAAATACCAGCGTTAGAAAGATCCCATTGAAAAGATAGGATACGCAATTGACGTAAGGGGATCTGCTGTATGGAAAAGTCGCGGCTGAAAAGTGAGCGTTAGACCCTTTAATCACTGACTCCAAATACCGGCGGTAGCCTAAAACCAGCGTTAGGAGCCTCTAACGCTGGTTTTCACGGCTACCGCCGAACTCTAAATCTAGCCGTTAGTTTTTTTTCCCCATAAACTACTTCACTAGGCAGTTTGCTAGAAAAAAACGGCACTGAAAAGTGCCTTTACATTGCGGTCCATAGGAATTGTTGTTCCCGGTAAATATATATGTATATGCTTTATATACATATGTATTTATTTGTTAATATGTGTATATACACATATTTACACAAACATTTATGTATATATTCACACACATATATATTTATATTTGCTGCCCATCGCTGTGCGACTTACCCACTTTGCTGTACAAGTTCTCATGCCATGGTGTCACTTGCTAAACGTGTTCATATTAACACAGGGGCGTATTAAGGCATAGGCCAACAAGGCCGGTGCCTAGGGCAGCAGATTTTTAAGGGGCAGCAGAATTTTGAGTCCCTAGGGCCACTCTACTGAACTAAGGGCCGGATGGCTAAATCAACCAATTACTAATGACTTAAATGGCTGGCCCGGCTATTGCTATCCTATGGGATTGTATGTGGATGCGCATGATGTGGCGACAGTGGAGGCGGAGCTCACTTGCGCAGCCTGGCCTGGACTGAGAGGGAATGCTGTATTCTTCCTGGCTCCACCGCATGATTGAGACTCACACAGACTACACAGTTCAGTGTGCACTACAAAGTGACCACTGTGAAACAGTATATGCCTTTCTCCCTTCAATGCATCTTCATTAAAATACTTAAACGGATTAGTCACTAAATACTTGTACATTTACTGTTTGTCTATCTGTCATACATGCAAAGAATAACTATGTGACTTAAAACACAACTGAAAATATGTTGTATGCATTTAATACATTCAGAAACAATACAAGTATATACTTTATTATGATTGTATCATGTGACTTTATCCCCTAGGATACAATTCCTAAACCTATCATAACTACTGTTGTATTTTTTAAGTACTTTTAAAGGCCATTTTGTATATTCATTACATATTTATCCAAGCAGATAGTTTGCTTAAATAATCCTCATCAAGAGGATGTTTAAGGTTAAACAATTACCTACTGACAAACTATCATACAGTAAAGGATATTTTTTTCTGATATAAACATTTTAATCATCTGACTTACAAAATAATGTCTTAATATATATATGTGTGTGTGTGTGTGTGTATGACCAGAGTGAATGCAAGCCCTGGTGAACATCTACTTAAAAAGACATTTTTTTTTTTTACACCCTTCCCCAAAAATATTATGTCTAAAAAAAGGCCTTAAACCTGGGGTGGGGTGGGGGGTGGGGGGGGCAGCAGAATTTTGAGTGCCTAGGGCAGCACAAAACCTAAATACGCCCCTGTATTAACAGAAAGATTCGAAAGCATGCGCCACATGATTACATGCATATTTTACTAAAATGCACATCCATATGGATAAGCCATGCATGTATTTTGTTACTTTTTCAAAAATACATGCAATATATGCAATAAATCAACCCAACCCCAATAACAATTCCAGACGATATGGCTGACTCAGATATAAAAATTGCAAGCCCCTATTTGTTTCCTGCAACAATCAATGTGTCTGATGACGTGTCCAGTACATGACCACATACACCCACTACTTATTTCGTACCACAAAATTTTAATAGCTTGTGCCAGTATTTCAACTGTTCTCTATTTGTGTTTGTCACTAGGAGTTTTTGGTTTTAAAGGTAGTTAGGTTTTGTATAGTGGTGTAAATGTTTGGGATTTACAAAATGTAAAGATATATTGGGGCCGATGTATCATAGGCCAGATAGATAATGTTCCCAGCTGGTAACCTGTCCATCCGGCATTGAGGTGAGTGGGCAACATCCAATGCTCAAATGTGTCATTGCTCAAGCCCTTGCTCTTGTGCAACCAAAAAGCCAGGGTTCTATTAAATATTTATAATATCGGAACATGATATGATTCCTAACTACATAATTGTGGATGCTTACTTCATATAATTATCTCTGATGATGATTATAGCCATACTATATACAGATTACTATGTTACAAAAAGAGTTTTTGTTCTGAGATCAGTTACTTTAAGCAGAAATTAAGTTCAATGATTGAAACCTCATTGTTAATCTCATGGCTAGCAATTAATACAAATGTAATTAAAGAAAACTTGAGACTTTTGTTCCGTTTCTAACTTTTTCTTTCTACTCCATTAATTTAATTTCAGAATCAAGCATTTTGGTGAAATATTGTCTTTTTTCACTTTTCATTTAAATGGTTAGGATAAGGCAATTAAAATATTCTTTCAGGTTTTGTTCTTCAGAGTGTAACTTTTTTATTTGAGAGCTGACTACAACAGTGCAACTCTCAGCGGGGCCCTTTTACCCATTTGACCCATATAAATGCCACCTTGCATATCATGTCTATGTTTATAGGGCTATGGAATATATTGCTTCTCTAAAAAGAACTAATAATAATAATAAAAATTATATTTTGGATAATAATAATAATGTGCTCAGAAATAACCAATAACAAGGCATTTATTTTGTCTTGCTATATAATTATCAGCCAAGACTAAACATTTTTAATAAATTAACACCTTGTTTGCTGCAATTTGTTTTCAATAGTAAAACTCCACCGACACTCACCTTATTTGGAGGAGCCAATCCAGGCTTTAGTGTGCAGGGCAACAAAGCTACCCACTTTAATATTGTTAGTATACACTAAATTGATTTGCAGTCTGTTATTGGTTAAAGCCAATTAGGGGGGGATATGTAGCAGGGTTAGCCTTGAGATGTCAGCAGGGTCGATTTCTAGCTTTGAGATTTAAAAACATCTTCAATTATCAGAGCCCAATTACATGAAAAGCGGGCAAAATAATAAAAATATATCGCAAAGGTTTTTTTCACTACCCATAACTAAACCTTTAATATAAACATCTCAAAGTGATTACTGTCCCTTAAACTCCTAAATCTAACATGAAGCCTTTTTAGCTGGAGCCTTTTTATTGTGTAATTCTATCGTTCTTGGCAAGGGTGTGTAATTTCTACCATGAATATGCACCAGGTTCCTCTGAAAATGCACGTGCACACTGTTTCTGTATTAGGAGCTGCATGCATAAAGCACTTACAGAGCTAGATTATGAGTGGAGCACTATTTATCGTTCTCGCTCGCGCATTAACTCCGCTAGAAGTCATTTTTTTGTGCACGTGGGGCACTGCGCTTATTAAAAGTTCAAAGTAAGACGTTTTCACTTACGCGCTAACCTGGTGCACACAAAAAGCTGAAAGTTAGAATATTGCGACCGGGTTAACGTATTTCCCCATAGAAGTCAATGGAGATCAATTGTACCTGTATCATGGATGTGGGATGTCATCTAACTGTCCAATTATTCTACAGATAGCCTTATATAGGTTTTTCAAATGGTATGTGATGTGACCATTTTAAAAGATGTCTGTAACAATTTTCATGAACCTTAATAAAAACTATTAAAGAAAAAATAAAATTATATATATATATATATATATATATATATACACACACAGTATATATATAATGTAAGGGGCTACAATTAAAAATTTGTTTTTGTTTTAATGTAAAAGATTAGTCTCAAAATCTGTCAACCATGAAGCTTCAGGTAGATCTATCATACAACGTATTTAATTCTCCTCATTGGCACAAAATGTATTTCCTGCAAATGGATCAATCTGTACAGTTGTAATAACAGTGTGCGTGCTCACATGCCTGTAACGAGTGAACATTATGAACTTTCTGTGAGAATTCAAGCAGGGTGCCAGCTGTGCCAGTTTGCAATTTGACTTAATCAGGCAAATGCACTTATACTCTGGAAAGCCTCTGTGACTCCTAATACAAAGGCACCTTACCGATACTCTGGCTTTTACTAAACAGCAAACAATCAGGGATAATCTACATTGTTTGTGTAGCGCTACACAAAATGTTATCTTTCTTGGTAATATCTAGCCAGCTTGTTATTCTAGAATTTCACTAACATTTATAATCATGAGTTATACACAATATGTTTCAAGTTATTTGTATAATGACAGAAACCTATTCCATTTATTTTTTTATTTTTTATAAAGACAATGTACTCAGGTGAGCAGCTGATAATAGATCAAAGATATTCAAACCAGCTGAAAGAACAGCCTTTTATATGGGCTGGCCCACCCCCAATGGGAGATTGATTTATTCTGCTGTTTACATACCTTCTGTTTTAGCCAATACTGCAGTATTGAAATTTTTACTATAGGTAGGGGTATAAAAAATGTTAAGACATTATTTGTAATAAATTGAATAAACTCCAGCAGGTAAAATGGATAATTGGAAACAGGAAACACATTAAAGGAATAGTCTAGTCAAAATTAAACTTTCATGATTCAGATAGAGCATGCGATTTTAAGCAACTTTCTACTTTACTCCTATTATAAGGTGACCAGACGTCCCCGATTTCCGGGGACAGTCCCCGGATTGAGGAGACTGTCCCTGGAAAAATGATGTCCCCGGAAACGTCCCCGGTTCCTGTTGCACTGTCCCCGGTGTTCTGTGAAAATTTAAATGAGCAAACCACGTCACTTCCTGTGACGTGGCATCAGCTGTTTGGCTCCTGTTGCACTGTTGCCAAGTCACATTGTCTCAGCGCGCAGGTCTGGAGGGAAGAGCGGAGCGACAAGGTAAAGTTAAAAAGTGTTGGTGTGGGAAGAGGGAAGCAGGGCAAACTGGGCGGCAGTGGCCCCCTTACTTGTTCTAAGTCTGTCTCCTACCTCACGGATAACTTCTGAGCCTGTCAGGGAAAGTGTCGGACTTGTGATGTTAAATGTGGGACCCTTGAATTACCTAAAAAAAAAAAAATAGACTCAGTAACATGCTGAACACAATTTAACTCCCTGGCTCCTAGAAAGGATTGCAGTTTATTCCTAAGCAGTGTATTGCAGCCCTTTTTGGTAGCCATGGGGTTAAATTGTGAATCAGTGTTGTCCTATGCATGCGGCAGGGCAGGAGGTCATGAGGGAGAGGACATTTAAATTTACAACTCTCCTGCAGGCACTTGAAGCAGCAACTATATGAAAGAGGTCAATCTGACTGTGAGTTAGTTGCTAGAAGTTCTTATGCTCTGACAAAATACAAAATACTAAATGTACTGTGGCAAAAAGAAGGTTTAACTCAGATTATTAATACACTTTCACTGTTATAGACATTTAAATGAGCTGGACTGGACCTCAAGTTTAGAATAATAAAAAGTCCCATGTCCTGCATGTATGAATGGGTGTGTATCTCTGCGTGTGTATTTCCATGTATGTATTTATCTTTAAGTGTGTATGTATATATGTATTTGTGCATGCATGTGTGGGTGTATCTCTGAGTGTGTCTGTGTAAGTGTCCCTTTCATCTCCTCTCTCTCTCTATTTCTCTCCCCCTCCCTCTGTCTTTCTCTCTCTCCCTCCCTCTGTGTCTCTCTCTCTCTCTCCCTCCCTCTGTCTCTCTCTCTCCCTCCCTCCTTCTGTGTGTCTCTCCCTCCCTCCCTCCATCTGTCTCTCTCTCCCTCCCTCCCTCCATCTGTCTCTCTCTCCCTCCCTTTGTCTCTCTCTCTCCCTCCCTCTGTCTCTCTCTCTCCCTCCCTCTGTCTCTCCCTCCCTCCCTGTTCTCCCTCCCTCCCTCTGTCCCTCCCTCCCTTTGTCTCTCCCTCCCTCCCTTTGTCTCTCCCTCCCTCCCTTTGTCTCTCCCACCCTCCCTCTCTCTCCCTCCTGCTGTCTCTCCCTCACTCTCTCCTTCTGTCTCTCCATCCCTCCTTCTGTCTCTCCCTCCCTCCTTCTGTCTCTCCCTCCCTCCTTCTGTCTCTCTCTCCCTCCCCCATCTGTCTCTCTCTCCCTCTTTCTCTCCATCCCTCCCTTCCTCTGTCTCTCTCTCCCTCCCTTCCTGTCTCTCTCTCCCTCCCTCTGTTTATCTCTCTCTCCCTCCCTCCTTCTGTCTATCTCTCCCTCCTTCTGTCCTTCTGTCTATCTCTCCCTCCTTCTGTCTCTTCTTCACTCTCTCCTTCTGTCTCTCCCTCCCTCCTTCTGTCTCTCCCTCACTCTCTCCTTCTGTCTCTCCCTCCCTCCTTCTGTCTCTCCCTCCCTCCTTCTGTCTCTCTCCCTCCCTCTGTCTCTCTCTCCCTCTGTCTCTCCATCCCTCCCTTCCTCTGTCTCTCTCCCTCCCTTCCTCTGTCTCTCTCTCTCTCCCTCCCTCTGTCTATCTCTCCCTCCCTCCTTCTGTCTATCTCTCTCTCCCTCCTTCTGTATATATCTCTCTCTCCCTCCCTCCCTCCTTCTGTCTCTCTCCCTCCTTCTGTCTCTCCCTCACTCTCTCCTTCTGTCTCTCCCTCCCTCCCTCCATCTGTCTCTCTCTCTCCCTCTGTCTCTTCCTCCCTTCCTCTGTCTCTCCCTCCCTCCC
Source organism: Bombina bombina (assembly GCF_027579735.1). Lineage (NCBI taxonomy): Eukaryota > Metazoa > Chordata > Amphibia > Anura > Bombinatoridae > Bombina > Bombina bombina. The sequence goes on along the minus strand of NC_069500.1, from coordinate 933,726,463 downwards.
TCTCTCTCTCCCTCCCTCTGTCACTCCCTCCCTTCCTCTGTCTCTCCCTCCCTCTCTCTATCTCTACCTCCCTCCCTTCCTTTGTCTCTGTCTCTCTCTCCCTCCCTTCCTCTGTCTCTTTCTCCCTCCCTTACTCTGTCTCTCTCTCTCCCTTCCTCTGTCTCTCTCGCCCTCTCTCCCTCCTGCCCACCCTTCCTCTGTCTGTACCTCCCTTCCTCTGTCTCTCCCTCCCTTCCTCTGTATCCCTTCTTCCACTGTCTCTATCCCTTTCTCCTCTGTCTCCCTCCCTTCCTCTGTCTGTCTCTCTCTGTCTCTCTCTCTCTCTGTCTCTCTCTCTCTCTCTCTCTCCCTTCCTCTGTCTCCCTTCCTTCCTCTGTCTCTCTCTCCCTCCCTTCCTCTGTCTGTCTCTGTCTTTCTCTCCCTCCCTTCCTCTGTCTCTCTCGCCCTCCCTCCCTTCCTCCCTCTGTCTCTTGCTCCCTCCCTCTCTACTTTCCTCCCTCTGTCTCTCCTGCCCACCCTTTCTCTGTCTCTCCCTCCCTTCTTCTGTCTCTCCCTCCCTTGTCTCTCCCTCCCTTCCACTGTCTCTCTCCCTTCCTCCTCTGTCTCTCTCACTTCCTTCCTCTGACTGTCTCTCTCTCCCTCCCTTCCTCTGTGTCTCTCTCTCTCCTTCCCTTCCTCTGTGTCACTCTCTCTTTCCCATCCTCTGTCTCGCTCTCCTGATTTAAACCCCTTGTCTGCCCCTCGCTACTTTCTGCTCCATACTGTAGTGCATATAGGGAGGTGGGATTTTTTTTTTTTTTGCATAAGCGCTTGCTAACTTACAATATTTAGTTCTTATTAAAAATATTTAAGGAAAAAATTGTCTATTTATATGGCAATTAAAAACATGGTGGGGGAGGGTCATATGAGGTTGGAGGGGCAAGGGAGATGGGAGGGGCAATAGGGTAGAGGAGGGGCGAAGGAGGAAGGTAGGTGGGGGGCTCTGCCACACTTTTGCCAATAAAAAAAAAAAATGTCCCCGGATTTCATTTTTAAAATCTGGTCACCTTATCCTATTACCAATTTTTCTTTGTTCTCTTGGTATCTTTATTTAAATGTAAGCTTAGGAGCCAGCCAAGTTTTGATTCAGCACCTGGGTAGCGCTTGCTGATTGGTGGCTAAATTTAGACAATAATCAGAAAGTGCTACCCAGGTGCTGAAACAAAAATGGGCCGGCTCCTAAGCTTACATTCTTGCTTTTTCAAATAAAGAGTATGAGGCCCATTTATCAAGCTCCGAACGGAGCTTGAGGGCCTGTGTTTCTGGCGAGTCTATCTCTCCCTCCTTCTGTCTCTCCTTCACTCTCTCCTTCTGTCTCTCCCTCCCTCCTTCTGTCTCTCCCTCACTCTCTCCTTCTGTCTCTCCCTCACTCTCTCCTTCTGTCTCTCCCTCCCTCCTTCTGTCTCTCCCTCCCTCCTTCTGTCTCTCTCCCTCCCTCTGTCTCTCTCTCCCTCTGTCTCTCCATCCCTCCCTTCCTCTGTCTCTCTCTCCCTCCCTTCCTCTGTCTCTCTCTCTCTCCCTCCCTCTGTCTCTCTCTCTCTCCCTCCCTCTGTCTATCTCTCCCTCCCTCCTTCTGTCTATCTCTCTCTCCCTCCTTCTGTATATCTCTCTCTCTCTCCCTCCCTCCCTCCCTCCTTCTGTCTCTCTCTCTCCTTCTGTCTCTCCCTCACTCTCTCCTTCTGTCTCTCCCTCCCTCCATCTGTCTCTCTCTCTCCCTCTGTCTCTTCCTCCCTTCCTCTGTCTCTCCCTCCCTCCCTCCCTCCCTCCCTCTCTCTTTCTCCCTCCCTCTGTCACTCCCTCCCTTCCTCTGTCTCTCCCTCCCTCTCTCTGTCTCTACCTCCCTCCCTCCCTTCCTTTGTCTCTGTCTCTCTCTCCCTCCCTTCCTCTGTCTCTTTTCTCCCTCCCTTCCTCTGTCTCTCTCTCTCCCTTCCTCTGTCTCTCTCGCCCTCTCTCCCTCCTGCCCACCCTTCCTCTGTCTGTACCTCCCTTCCTCTGTCTCTCCCTCCCTTCCTCTGTCTCCCTTCCACTGTCTCTATCCCTTTCTCCTCTGTCTCCCTTCCTTCCTCTGTCTGTCTGTCTCTCTCTCTCTCTCTCTCTCTCTCTCTCCCTTCCTCTGTCTACCTCCCTTCCTCTGTCTCTCTCTCCCTCCCTTCCTCTGTCTGTCTCTGTCTTTCTCTCCCTGCCTTCCTCTGTCTCTCTCGCCCTCCCTCCCTTCCTCCCTCTGTCTCTTGCTCCCTCCCTCTCTCCTTTCCTCCCTCTGTCTCTCCTGCCCACCCTTTCTCTGTCTCTCCCTCGCTTCCTCTGTCTCTCCCTCCCTTGTCTCTCCCTCCCTTCCACTGTCTCTCTCCCTTCCTCCTCTGTCTCTCTCACTTCCTTCCTCTGACTGTCTCTCTCTCCCTCCCTTCCTCTGTGTCTCTCTCTCTCCTTCCCTTCCTCTGTGTCACTCTCTCTTTCCCATCCTCTGTCTCGCTCTCCTGATTTAAACCCCTTGTCTGCCCCTCGCTACTTTCTGCTCCATACTGTAGTGCATATAGGGAGGTGGGATTTTTTTTTTTTTGCATAAGCGCTTGCTAACTTACAATATTTAGTTCTTATTAAAAATATTTAAGGAAAAAATTGTCTATTTATATGGCAATTAAAAACATGGTGGGGGAGGGTCATATGAGGTTGGAGGGGCAAGGGAGATGGGAGGGGCAATAGGGTAGAGGAGGGGCGAAGGAGGAAGGTAGGTGGGGGCTCTGCCACACTTTTGCCAAAAAAAAAAAAAAATGTCCCCGGATTTCATTTTTAAAATCTGGTCACCTTATCTTATTACCAATTTTTCTTTGTTCTCTTGGTATCTTTATTTAAATGTAAGCTTAGGAGCCAGCCAAGTTTTGATTCAGCACCTGGGTAGTGCTTGCTGATTGGTGGCTAAATTTAGACAATAATCAGAAAGTGCTACCCAGGTGCTGAAACAAAAATGGGCCGGCTCCTAAGCTTACATTCTTGCTTTTTCAAATAAAGAGTATGAGGCCCATTTATCAAGCTCCGAACGGAGCTTGAGGGCCTGTGTTTCTGGCGAGTCTTCAGACTCGCCAGAAACAGCAGTTATGAAGCAGCGGTCTAAAGACTGCTGCTCCATAACCCTGTCCGGCTGTTCTGATGAGGCAGACAGAGATCGCCACAATTCAACCCAATCAAGTACGATCAGGCCGCGAGTCTGCAGGGGGCGACGTTGCACCAGCAGCTCACAAGAGCTGCTGGTGCAATGCTGAATACGGAGAGTGTATTGCTCTTCGCATTCAGCGATGTCTGTCAGACCTGATCCGCACTGTTGGATCAGGTCCGACAGACATTTGATAAATAGCCCTCAATGAATAAAAAATGATAATAGGAGTTAGTTAGAAAGTTGCTTAAAATTGCATGCTCTATCTGAATCATGGAAGTTTAATTTTGACTAGAATATCCCTTTAAAAGGACATGAAACCATGTTCTTTTATGATTCAGATAGTGCATGAAATTTTAAACAGCTTTCCCATTTACTTCTATTATCACATTTGCTTAATTGTTGTGGTCTCCTTTGTTAAAGGAGCAGCAATGCACTACTGGGAGCTAGAAGGGAGTTTACAAGTGTCTTACAGTGACATGTTTTATCTGAACCATGAAAGTATAATTTTGACTTTTACGCCCCTTTAAGTTTTTACTCAAACAGAAACATATATATCTTCAATAAAATTGTGGAACTAATTACCAAAGGAGGTAGTGAATGCCAATTCCCTAGATACATTTAAAAATTGTTTGGATATATTTCTGGCTAGAAACAGAATTCATGGATATGAATGCTTCTATTAAATGGGTCACCTTTTAGTGGGATTAATTTATGCTCAACTGGAGCTTTTTTTGTAAATATATTAAGATTTGTATAGGTTGAACTCAATGGATTTCAGTCTTTTTCAACCTCATCTACTATATTACTATGTTACTATGTTTCTCACAGATGCTACATACAAGGGCAACTTAAAGGGTCACTGTGCTGTAAAATATATTCTCTCTTAGTGTGTTTCCGGTAAATGGTTAAACCAGCTGCAGAGCTTTAAAGGGCCATAATAGTCTAAAAATGATATTGTCTAATAGACCCTTTAAATATATAGGGAGCTTATCTCTGATGTTTAAATTTCAATTTGAAATAGAACATGCTCATTCAAATGGGCTGCACATGCAGGAAGAATAGTTCTGCTTATCCTTCTCACTGTCTATACGAAAAGGCTAATAATTAGCCTCTGAAATTTTCATTATTGTTTTTGGTTACAAGGAACAAAACATAAGCTATTTGAATGCAAGAATAAATCTAAAAGAGCAATTCCCAATGCATTTTATTCCCTATAGCTGGTTTAACAATTTAGGAACATGAAGAGGAAAGTCAATATCACACTGTCATAAGTCAGATAGAGCATACTATTATAAGACACTTTTAAATTCACTTGCATTATCAAGTTTACTTAATTCTCTTGATATCATTTGTTGAAAATCATATGCACATATTCTCAACAGCAGCAAAGCACTGGAAGCTAGCTGGTGATTGGTGGCTATACACATTTGTCTTTTGTATTTGGTTCCCCAGAATTGTTCATCTCCGAGTAGTGCTGCTCTAGAGCTGACGTTAATTAAGTGTCTTATTCTTTTGAAAGACGTTAAAACATAGTTATATGCAAGCACAAAAGCAATAATATAATGTTCAAACATATTCGAGCATTTTCTTTTGGCATTTTTGTATTCCTTTAAAGGGACATGAAACAAATTTTTCTTTCATGATTCAGATAGATTATATATTTTTATCTTTCCGATTTACTAACCAATTTTGCTTCATTCTCTTGGTATCTTTTATTTATTTATTGAAGAAGCAGCATTGCACTCCTGGGAGCTAGCAGAAAAAAAAAATCTACGCCAATGAAAATGGGCGTACAACATCAGCCACCAATCAGCAGCTAGCTCCAAACTACTGAGCCTATTTATGCTTTTCAACAAAGGATACCAAGAGAATGAAGCAAATTTGATAATATAAGTAAATTGAAAAGTGCTTTAAAATTGTATGCTCTATCTGAATCATGAAAGGGGGTTTTTATGTCTCTTTAAGGTAAAAATACTGAAGCGTGTCCCTTTAATGCATCACTTCCTTCTCCCTTTAAGCTGTTCCACATTTAATACTTGTTGATATAAGCTAAAACAATCAAAGCCAAAACATACTGGAATTCCAACTTGTTTAAAAATAGATATAGGGTATATGTTTATTTAATTAAATACTACAAAATTGATTGCATAATTATCACAGCATGCTTGCTGAAGCTAGTTGTTTGTTCGCTACACAGCAAAGCATGTAGTTCATCTATTTCACATAATCCTTAATTACTTCATAGTTAGGAAATGAATATATTACCCGTTTTGCTTCTAATAATTTGTGCTACTGTAAAAACTAACTATAAAGGTTCACTAAACCCACAATTTTCTATCATGATTCCGGTAGAGAATACAATTTAAAACATTCCAATTTACTTCTTTTATCTAATTCTTTAGATATCCCTGGTTGAAGAAATAGCAATGCATATGGGTGAGCCGCATCTATGTGCAGCAACCAATCAGCAGCTACTAAGCTTATCTAGATATCATTTTCAGCAAAGGATATCACGAGAATGAAGCAAATTAGATAATAGAAGTAAATTAGAAAGTTGTTTAAAATTGCATGCTCTTTCTAAACCATAAAAGAAAAAATATGAATTTCATATCCCTTTAACGACTAACAGATCTTACATGTCTTGAAAATTAAGTTGTTGTGCCCATACAATGTGCTAGTCTGATGCTTAGTTTTTCTATCTATATTTTCGGAATATTAGATATACAAGTACTAATTGTTACATTAGAAAGCAAGTTAGCCGTAAGTCAAGGCAATATTCTCATACATTTGTTACCTATAGTATTGATATGTTTTCTCTATGATATGTTTAATATGTTTTATTAGTCCACAAGAAAGCATTGCTTGCAAGAATTTATTGCCGGATAAATGTTTTGGAACATAAAAAAATGTTGCCATCATTTGTTTGCCAAACATCTGAGATTCATTTTGGTAAAAATTGTCAAGTTTCCTTTCATTAAGTATAACATTCAAATATAACATTTGAATACTTGAATATTAAAGGGACATTAAACCCCCAAAAAATCTTTCATGATTCAGGTAGAGGATAAAATTTTAAACAACATTCTAATTTACTTCTATTATCTAATTTGATTTATTCTTTAGATATCCGTTGTTGAAGAAATAGCAATTCACATGGTTGAGCCAATCGCACAAGACATCTATGTGCAGCCACCAATCAGCAGCTACTGAGCCTATCTAGATGTGCTTTTCAGCAAAGGATACCAAGATAATTACATAAATTAGATAATAGAAGTATATTAGAAAGTTGTTTAAAATTTAATTTTATTTCTAAATCATTAAAGAAAAAATTTAGGTTGCATGTCCCTTTAGCTGATCTTTGTAGATTCACATTCATTGGGAATCTATCGGAATCTACATTTGAATATTTGAACAATAAATCTGTTTGTTTTATTTTAATATTTATTCTATAGAAACATATGAATGTCAAGGGGAACATTTGCCCATACCATACTAGAATCAAATGGGACAGAAAATAAACACCATATAAACAAAACAAAATGCGTTTGTTATCACAAACAAAATGAAAGATTTTAGAGCATTACATTTCACAGGATTGCAGTTGTCAAATGCATTTTGGCACTTTTAGAGACATTATCATAGCAAGCCAAGGGTAGTATACAGTGCCCTCCACTAATATCGACACTATTGGTAAATATAAGCAAAGAAGGCTGTGAAAAGTTGACTTTATTGTTTTAATCTTTTGATCTTTTGTTCAAAAATACATAAAAATAGTCTTCTTTCATGGATATCAAACAATCACAAACACAACACAGGTTTATCCAAAAAAATATATATTTGAAGTATATTTCCATAGATATTTTACATTTGTTAGTACACCTGGGTGACTAGGAACAGGAAATTGTTGAACCATAACTTCCTGTTTCACAGGGGTATAAATATAAGGTAACACAATGGCCAAATTACCTTAGTCATTCATCACAATGGGTAAGATCAAGGAATAAAGCTGTGATGTGCTGCAAAAGGTTTTTGAGCTTCACAAAATAGGAAGTGGCTATAAGAAAATAGCAAAAGCATTGAAAATTACCATTTCCACCATCAGGACAATAATTAAGAAGTTTCAGTCCACTGGAAATGTTATGAATCAACCTGGAAGAGGATATGTGTCGATATTGTCTTAACACACTGTGAAGAAGATGGTTTGAGTAGACAAAATATCTCCAAGGATAACAGCTGGAGAATTGCAGAAGTTAGTTGCATCTTGGGGTCAGACAGTCTCAAAAACTATAATCCAACATCACCCACATCACCACAAGTTGTTTGGAAGGGTTTCAAGAAAAAAGCCTTTGCTCTCATCCAAAAACAAACTCAAGTGTCTTTAGTTTGCCAGAAACTACTAGAACTTCAAATGGTTTCTATGGTCAGATTAAACCAAATAGAGCTATTTGGCAATAAAGAGGTAGGTTTGGTGCACACAGAGAGGTAGCCATATGAAAAAGTACCTCATGGTCAAGGTTAAATTTGGCAGTGGCTCTTTAATGTTTTGGGGCTGTTTTTCTGCCAGAAGACCATAACATTTTGTTAGGATACATAGCATCATGAACTCTATCATATATCAACAGATATTAAATGAACACCAGACTGCCTCTGCCAAAAAGCTTAAAATAGGCCGTGGTTGGATCTTCCAGCAGGACAATGATCTAAAACATACATCAAAATCAACTAAAAAATGGTTTACTGACCACAAAATCAAAAGCCCTGCCATGGCCATCCCAGTCCCCTGGCTTGAACCCCATAGAAAACATGTGGGGTGAACTTAACAGGAGAGTCAACCAGCGTCAACCTTAAAATTTGAAGGATCTGGAGAGATTCTGTATGTAGGAATGGTCTCAGATCCCTTGCCATGTATTCTTCACCCTCATCAGGCTATATAGGAGAAAACTCATAGCTGTTATCTTGGTAAAGGGAGGTAGCACAAAGTATTGACTAAATGGGTGCCAATAATTGTGCCACACATATATTTAACATGTGATATCCATGAGAGCAGAGTATTTTTTTTTAAATAACAGATCAAAAGGTTAAACAATAAAGACATTTTTTTTACTGCCTTCTTTGCTCATATTTTCCAAGGGTGTCAATATTAGTGGAGGACACTGTATATGTATTACCCAAATAAACTCAATACATTTAATATTGGTCATTTCTGTCTTATTACTTGACTATAGTGTATATTATTTTTTTCTGTTGGTACATACCCTTCTAACAGGTGTATGGTACAGGATTATGACAAATTTACTTTTAAGACTGTAGCTCCAGTGTTATTTTCTTCTTCAGCTTTACAGGGGAATTTTGGTTTGCAAGCTCGCAGGCCCTATTTCCCCTATTGAATGCCAAGTTTCACAAACTGAAATCAAAGGACAACTACAAGTGTCAATAAACTCCAAGCCACTCCCCCCCAGAACACGCAAGTTCATATACTAACTCCCATTATCCCCACCAATTAGCCAATTGACTCCATGGTGTCCTGCAACTCACCAACCCCCACTCTCAGTTCCGGGACCAAAAATAATAATATTGTGAGGAATGAACATATGCACATCTGTATTTAAAAGCTATCCTATTATTCTATTATTCTGGGCAGAAACTACAGTTTATGTAAAAATAAATGTTGGTTCTGACTGTGGTTGCAATCTGTTGTTTCCTAAGTATCATCCAGCAAGGAGACCACTCCTGTAGTTCATTCATTCATTGACCCCATCAAAAAAAGGATTGTCGATCAATGAAATATTAAGCATTTATTTTAAATACATAAGTGCCATTTAATCAAACAGTAATGATCAACTCATTGCATATGAACAATTTCTATTGAGTAGGTCAGTTTAAAGGCTGCATCAACACTGTAAGCTCAGGACATGTTTGAATAAGTCCCAGGTCCAACATCGCCAGGTTAAAGGGACATAAAGGTACAAAATGACAAAATAATTGTATTATTGCACTATTACTTGTGTATAACTATGTATTTAACCCCTTTGTAGGACCAATGCTCTACTGGATCCTAGCTGAACACATCTATTAAGCCAATAACAACAAGGAGGACAATAGCATAAATTAAAGTTTAATCCTGATTTTAATGTCCCTTTGGCAACAAACTCTGACTTGAAGCATCTCAATCGAGAGACATGTCATCAGATGAAATCATTAATCCTATTAAAACGTTCTGGATTTCTGCACAAAACAGACAATTTACATTGTAGTTTATAACATATATCCCCTTCAATTTAATTTAAATTCCTATTTAGTGATCCTAGATTGCATGCTCTTACTTGTATTTTGCAGTTATTTCTTTATCATTTGTTTTTATAACCCCAAAGTTGTTGATTGTGAATTAAAGGGACAGTCAACACTTGCTGTAACATTATTTGATATTGAAAAATAAAAAACGAAGATCCGCCTGCACTATACCCCTGCAGCCTTGCCGCCTTGCTTCTTGTACTAATCACCGTAGATAACTTCTCTAATACCAGGTAAATATGGCAGCCGAACTCCCCCCACCGTTACGTAGCTACCTTCTTCTTCAAATGATCAGCAAATCAGAATCCAATCCTCGGTCAGAAATTGCACGTGCTTTAATACAAATTGCCCACAGATATTCTCCCAAAATGCTTATGTGGAATGTCCAAAATTTTCTTCCTGTTGCTAATGGGGAGAATTTGTAAGCTATATAAACGTATTAAAACATATTTAGAGAATGTATGTGCAAAAAGAACCTATCATTAACGAACAATGTTATGCATAACAGTTAACGAGACAGTAAACACCTTGAGATTTTCATGTACAATGTTTAGTTATGCACAATGAAACAACTTTGCAATATACTTTCATTATTTATTTTGCCCCCTAATTCATGTAATTTTGCTCAGAAAATTTGGAATTTTCTAATTCTCAGCAGGTTGCTTTTCACGTTCTGAGAATTAGAAAATTCACAATCTTCAGAACTAAATTATATCATTAGGGGAAAAAATAAATAATAAGCCTTGAGAAGTCATCAGCTTTTCATGATCTGACTTATCAAGGCTTATCCTGCTACATATCTTTATCTTATTTCCTTTTAATTATCACAACTGCAAAACAATGCATTCTATACTAATATTATTACAATAACTAACCTTGTTGTCTGTGGACTGAAGCCAGGATTGGATTCTCCAAATAAGTTAAATGATGGGTGGAATTTGGCAATTAAAAAAACAGTCGCAGTACATTCAGACTGGGCTGATACTGTGTGCTATACTATAAGACAACATAAATATCTTGTGTTTACATGGTGTTTACTGTTCCTTTAAAATAATATATTTTAATCTCAGCTGGGGGGAGCTGGATTTAGTGGCTAGTCTCAGTCTCTGTGCACTCTATAAGGCCTAGATTTAGAGTTCGGCGGTAAAAGGGCTGTTAACGCTCCGCGGGCTTTTTTCTGGCCGCACCATAAATTTAACTCTGGTATCGAGAGTTAAAACAAATGCTGCGTTAGGCTCCAAAAAAGGAGCGTAGGGCATTTTTACCGCAAATGCAACTCTCGATACCAGAGTTGCTTACGGACGCGGCCGGCCTCAAAAACGTGCTCGTGCACGATTCTCCCATAGGAAACAATGGGGCTGTTTGAGCTGAAAAAAAACCTAACACCTGCAAAAAAGCAGCGTTCAGCTCCTAACGCAGCCCCATTGTTTCCTATGGGGAAACACTTCCTACGTCTGCACCTAACACTCTAACATGTACCCCGAGTCTAAACACCCCTAACCTTACACTTATTAACCCCTAATCTGCCGCCCCCGCTATCGCTGACCCCTGCATTACACTTTTAACCCCTAATCTGCCGCTCCGTAAAACGCCGCCACCTACGTTATCCCTATGTACCCCTAATCTGCTGCCCTAACATCGCCGACCCCTATGTTATATTTATTAACCCCTAATCTGCCCCCCACAACGTCGCCGACACCTACCTACACTTATTAACCCCTAATCTGCCGAGCGGACCTGAGCGCTACTATAATAAAGTTATTAACCCCTAATCCGTCTCACTAACCCTATCATAAATAGTATTAACCCCTAATCTGCCCTCCCTAACATCGCCGACACCTACCTTCAATTATTAACGCCTAATCTGCCGACCGGAGCTCACCGCTATTCTAATAAATGTATTAACCCCTAAAGCTAAGTCTAACCCTAACACTAACACCCCCCTAAGTTAAATATAATTTTTATCTAACGAAATAAATTAACTCTTATTAAATAAATGATTCCTATTTAAAGCTAAATACTTACCTGTAAAATAAATCCTAATATAGCTACAATATAAATTACATTTATATTATAGCTATTTTAGGATTAATATTTATTTTACAGGCAACTTTGTAATTATTTTAACCAGGTACAATAGCTATTAAATAGTTAAGAACTATTTAATAGTTACCTAGTTAAAATAATTACAAATTTACCTGTAAAATAAATCCTAACCTAAGATATAATTAAACCTAACACTACCCTATCAATAAAATAATTAAATAAACTACCTACAATTACCTACAATTAACCTAACACTACACTATCAATAAATTAATTAAACACAATTGCTACAAATAAATACAATTAAATAAACTATCTAAAGTACAAAAAATAAAAAAGAACTAAGTTACAGAAAATAAAAAAATATTTACAAACATAACAAAAATATTACAACAATTTTAAACTAATTACACCTACTCTAAGCCCCCTAATAAAATAACAAAGACCCCCAAAATAAAAAATTCCCTACCCTATTCTAAAATACAAAAATTACAAGCTCTTTTACCTTACCAGCCCTGAACAGGGCCCTTTGCGGGGCATGCCCCAAGAATTGCAGCTCTTTTGCCTGTAAAAAAAAACATACAATACCCCCCCCCCAACATTACAACCCACCACCCACATACCCCTAATCTAACCCAAACCCCCTTAAATAAACCTAACACTAATCCCCTGAAGATCTTCCTACCTTGTCTTCACCATCCAGGTATCACCGATCCGTCCTGGCTCCAAGATCTTCATCCAACCCAAGCGGGGGTTGGCGATCCATAATCCGGTGCTCCAAAGTCTTCCTCCTATCCGGCAAGAAGAGGACATCCGGACCGGCAAACATCTTCTCCAAGCGGCATCTTCTATGTTCTTCCATCCGATGACGACCGGCTCCATCTTGAAGACCTCCAGCGCGGATCCATCCTCTTCTTCCGACGACTAGACGACGAATGACGGTTCCTTTAAGGGACGTCATCCAAGATGGCGTCCCTCGAATTCCGATTGGCTGATAGGATTCTATCAGCCAATCGGAATTAAGGTAGGAATTTTCTGATTGGCTGATGGAATCAGCCAATCAGAATCAAGTTCAATCCGATTGGCTGATCCAATCAGCCAATCAGATTGAGCTCGCATTCTATTGGCTGTTCCGATCAGCCAATAGAATGCGAGCTCAATCTGATTGGCTGATTGGATCAGCCAATCGGATTGAACTTGATTCTGATTGGCTGATTCCATCAGCCAATCAGAATATTCCTACCTTAATTCCGATTGGCTGATAGAATCCTATCAGCCAATCGGAATTCGAGGGACGCCATCTTGGATGACGTCCCTTAAAGGAACCGTCATTCGTCGTCTAGTCGTCGGAAGAAGAGGATGGATCCGCGCTGGAGGTCTTCAAGATGGAGCCGGTCGTCATCGGATGGAAGAACATAGAAGATGCCGCTTGGAGAAGATGTTTGCCGGTCCGGATGTCCTCTTCTTGCCGGATAGGAGGAAGACTTTGGAGCACCGGATTATGGATCGCCAACCCCCGCTTGGGTTGGATGAAGATCTTGGAGCCAGGACGGATCGGTGATACCTGGATGGTGAAGACAAGGTAGGAAGATCTTCAGGGGATTAGTGTTAGGTTTATTTAAGGGGGTTTGGGTTAGATTAGGGGTATGTGGGTGGTGGGTTGTAATGTTGGGGGGGGGGTATTGTATGTTTTTTTTTACAGGCAAAAGAGCTGCAATTCTTGGGGCATGCCCCGCAAAGGGCCCTGTTCAGGGCTGGTAAGGTAAAAGAGCTTGTAATTTTTGTATTTTAGAATAGGGTAGGGAGTTTTTTATTTTGGGGGTCTTTGTTATTTTATTAGGGGGCTTAGAGTAGGTGTAATTAGTTTAAAATTGTTGTAATATTTTTCTTATGTTTGTAAATATTTTTTTATTTTCTGTAACTTAGTTCTTTTTTATTTTTTGTACTTTAGATAGTTTATTTAATTGTATTTATTTGTAGCAATTGTGTTTAATTAATTTATTGATAGTGTAGTGTTAGGTTAATTGTAGGTAATTGTAGGTAGTTTATTTAATTATTTTATTGATAGGGTAGTGTTAGGTTTAATTATATCTTAGGTTAGGATTTATTTTACAGGTAAATTTGTAATTATTTTAACTAGGTAACTATTAAATAGTTCTTAACTATTTAATAGCTATTGTACCTGGTTAAAATAATTACAAAGTTGCCTGTAAAATAAATATTAATCCTAAAATAGCTATAATATAAATGTAATTTATATTGTAGCTATATTAGGATGTATTTTACAGGTAAGTATTTAGCTTTAAATAGGAATCATTTATTTAATAAGAGTTAATTTATTTCGTTAGATAAAAATTATATTTAACTTAGGGGGGTGTTAGTGTTAGGGTTAGACTTAGCTTTAGGGGTTAACACATTTATTAGAATAGCGGTGAGCTCCGGTCGGCAGATTAGGGGTTAATAATTGAAGTTAGGTGTCGGCGATGTTAGGGAGGGCAGATTAGGGGTTAATACTATTTATGATAGGGTTAGTGAGGCGGATTAGGGGTTAATAACTTTATTATAGTAGCGCTCAGGTCCGCTCGGCAGATTAGGGGTTAATAAGTGTAGGCAGGTGTCGGCGACGTTGAGGGGGGCAGATTAGGGGTTAATAAATATAATATAGGGGTCGGCGGTGTTAGGGGCGGCAGATTAGGGGTACATAGGGATAACGTAGGTGGCGGCGATTTTTTTGGTCGGAAGATTAGGGGTTAATTATTTTAAGTAGCTTGCGGCGACGTTGTGGGGGGCAAGTTAGGGGTTAATAAATATAATATAGGGGTCGGCGGGGTTAGGGGCAGCAGATTAGGGGTACATAAGTATAACGTAGGTGGCGGTCGGCAGATTAGGGGTTAAAAATTTTAATCGAGTGGCGGCGATGTGGGGGGAGCTCGGTTTAGGGGTACATAGGTAGTTTATGGGTGTTAGTGTACTTTAGGGTACAGTAGTTAAGAGCTTTATAAACCGGCGTTAGCCAGAAAGCTCTTAACTCCTGCTATTTTCAGGCGGCTGGAATCTTGTCGTTAGAGCTCTAACGCTCACTGCAGAAACGACTCTAAATACCGGCGTTAGAAAGATCCCATTGAAAAGATAGGCTACGCAAATGGCGTAGGGGGATCTGCGGTATGGAAAAGTCGCGGCTGAAAAGTGAGCGTTAGACCCTTTAATCACTGACTCCAAATACCAGCGGGCGCCCAAAACCAGCGTTAGGAGCCTCTAACGCTGGTTTTGACGGCTACCGCCGAACTCTAAATCTAGGCCTAAGTGAATTGTATGTGCTCAGAGGGAAACTGATGCAGACCTTGCAAGGTTGACTGAGCCTTTTTATAATTTAGCGGTAGATTAAAAAGGACATCATTTGAAGTTCCATAATACCAGAATGTGACCTGACTGAAATGCTTTAGAAAAGGATTGAATGTCATGTTAGGATGTTGCTATGACTTTTGTATAATATTATCTCTGCCTTCAGGTGCTTATGAATAAAGTGCATTTTCTGCAGGAATATTAGGAACAGTTTGATTCAGATCAAATAATTGATCGTCTGCTTTCTGTTCATAACATTGTCTATAAAAAAGTATGAATTACTAATATAATTAGTAATTCATACTTTTCTCTCCCCCCCTCTCTCTCTCTCTCTCTCTCTCTCTCTCTCTCTCTCTCACACTCTCTCTCTCTTTCTCTCTCTCCTCCCTTCACTCTCTCTCTTCCCCCTCTCTCTCCCCCCTATCTCTTGCTCTCTCCCTCTCTCCCCCCCATCTCTCTCTCCCCCCTCTCTCTTGCTCTCCCCCCTCTCTCTCCCCCTCCCCCTCTCTCTCCCCCCTCTCTCCCCCTCCTCTCTCTCCCTCTCCCCTTTGCTCTATCGCCCTCTCTTTTGCTCTCTCTCTCTCTCTCTTCCCCCCCTCTCTCTCACCCCCTCTCTCTCTCTCCCCCTCTCTTTTGCTCTCTCTCCCCCCTTTCTTTTGCTCTCTCCCCCTCTCTTTTGCGCTCTCTCTCCCTTCTCTTTTGCACTCTCTCTCCCCCTCTCTCCCTCTCTCTCCCCCCCTCTCTCTTGTTCTCCCCCCTCTCTCCCCCCTCTCTCTTGCTCTCCCCCTCTCTCTCCCCCATCTCTCTCCCCCATCTCTCTCCCCCCTCTATCCCCCCTCTCTCTCTCCCCCTCTCTTTTGAGCTCTCTTTCCCCCTCTCTCTCCCCCCCTCTCTCTCTCTCTCCCCCCTCTCTCTTGTTTTCCTCCCTCTCTCCCCCTGTCTCTTGCTCTCCCCCTCTCTCTCTCCCCCCATCTCTCTCCCCCCTCTCACCCCACACCCTCACCCCACACCCTCTCCCCCCACCCTCTCCCCCCTCTCTCTCTCTCCCCCCCCCTCTCTCTCTCTCCTCCCTCTCTCTCTCCCCCCCCCCTCTTTTGCGCTCTCTCTCCCCCTCTCTCTCCCCCCCCTCTCCCCCCCTCTCCCCCCCTCTCTCCCCCCTCTCTTTCCCCCCTCTCTCTCTCCCTACTCTCTCTTGTTCTCCCCCCCTCTCTCTTTCTCCCCAACATCTCTCTCCCCCCTCTCTCCCCCCACCCTCTCCCCCCTCTCTCTCTCCCCCTCTCTCTCTCCCCCTCTCTCTCTCTCCTCCCCTCTCTTTTGCTCTCTCTCCTCCCCTCTCTTTTGCTCTCTCTCCCCCCTCTCTCTCCCCCCCTCTCTCTCTCCCTCTCTCCCCCCTTTCTTTTGCGCTCTCTCTTACATCTCTTTTGCTCTCTCTCTTTCCAGCCTCTATTTTTCTCTCTCCCCCTCTCTTTTGCTCTCTCCCCCTCTCTTTTGCTCTCTCCCCCTCTCTTTTGCTCTCTCCCCCTCTCTTTTGCTCTCTCTCCCCCTCTTTTGCTCTATCCTCCCTCTCTTTTGCTCTCTCTCCCCCTCTTTTGCTCTATCCTCCCTCTCTTTTGCTCTTCCCCTCTCTTTTGCTCTATCCTCCCTCTCTTTTGCTCTTTCTCCTGTATTTTGCTCTCTTTCCACTCTATTTTGCTCTCTATCCCCTCTCTTTTGCTGTTCCCCTCTCTTTTGCTCTTTCCCATCTCTTTTGCTCTTTCCTATCTCTTTTGCTCTTTCCCATCTCTTTTGCTCTTTCCCCTCTCTTTTGCTCTTTCCCATCTCTTTTGCTCTCCCCCTTCTCTTTTGATCTGTCTGTCTCGCACGTGCGCGACCATGCAGGCCCCCGCCATGCCCGGTCCTGCCCCATCACGTCTGGCCACGCCCACTTCCGCCCACCATTGTCACGCCACGGACAGCAGATCAGGTAGACTCTAAGGCCAGGTGTGTTTGTCCTCGCACTGTCTCTACTGCGCATGACAGCTTTGGACAAACACACTTGGCCTTTTATATTATAGGATGTGTTGGGTTAGTGCACTTGAGAATAAGCGTTTGGGTTAGCGCAAGAGTTAAGTGTTGGAGGGTTTTTTCACTTTTTTTTTCTTTATTGAATTATATGGGGGAATAGTTTATCGTGGGCAATATTCTAAATTCGTCGGTTAGCGCGCAAGCAATAACTTTTCAATTTACAATACAAGTGCAACCACGCGTGCGCCAAAAGTTTACTTGTACTGCAGTCGAGCGGGAGCGTTAAATAGTGCTCCACTTGTAATCTGGCCCTTTGTTTGTAATGAAAATAGCTTGGAGGAAGTGGCTGCTAAGTTTGGGCAAAACTGTCAGTGTGTTCATGTGTGTTTAAGCATAGCACAAATGGTGTTATGTTATTGTGAGATGGCTTGAATGAATGACATTATATATGTGTGTGTTTGATAATGTATTTGTATGTGTGGCAGTGTGTGTATTTTTAGGTGTAAGTTTGTATGTGTGACATATTGTATGTATTTGCCGTATTGCTACATAATAATCAAATACATTTATAGATCTTCAAATAAGTACTGAAGAGCCTATTTTACTGATCACCTTATCTGCACTGCTGTCACTGTGGCAAAATAGGTGAGCTCCTCTACTGACTAAGCAATCACTGCATAGAATGTTGTGGTATAGTAGAGTTAGAGTTCAGATTCCTGCAGGATCCACTATATCTTGATGGCTAACCTTGGCACCCCTGATGTTTCAGAACTACATTTCCCATGATGCTCAACTAGACTGCTGAGTGCCTAAGCATCATGGGAAATAGGCTATACATTTTCATAGTTCAATAACAGGAAAACCAAGCAAAATAAATGTACGTGAGAGCATTTTTATTTTTTATTTTTTTAATATGCGTAAGTAAACATTTTACAGATAATTACATTTTTTGTTTAATATCTCTTTACCTATTTATAATGTGTTTACCCTAACATTTAATTTATCTAAAAGCATCCAGAGAATTAGGGCATTGATTGCCTGAGCCAGGCCTGCACTTGTTGAAGCACTTTGGTTTGCAATTCCAGTAAAAGATCATGACACACAATTCAATGTCACTCTAAAGGGCAGTGAGCTGCAAAATTCATGCAGTGTCATAAAACGTTTCAGCTCTGCTGAACCAGCATAATTCACATGAGGGTATTCTAAGGCTAATCTCCATAGATGCAGTAGTTTTGTGGTACATTTTTACCAGATCATTTATCACTTTTGTTTTTCCTTTCTGTATTTTTTAAAGTTTTATTCAGTCGACGTTCATTGATTAATCTAGGAAGCCAACAGCTATGTCTGGAATTATTACAATATACCAATGTTTAAGAAAATGTGTATGTCTGTGGTGCATGCATGGTGTGTGTAGTATGTCTGTGTGTGTATGAGTGACTTTGTGTGTGTATGCATAACTGTGTGTGTATATATGTGTGTGGTGTGTATGTATGTGTATGTGTAGTATATCTGTGTGTGTATAGGATTGTGTGTGCGTGTGTGTATATGTGTGTATTGTGTATGTGTAACTTTGTGTGTATGTATGTATGTGTGTAGTATATCTGTGTGTATAGGATTGTGTGAATGTGTGTGTGTGTGCGTAACTGTGTGTGTATGTGTGTGTAGTATATCTGTGTGTATAGGATTGTGTGTGCGTGTGTGTATATGTGTGTATTGTGTATGCGTAACTTTGTGTGTATGTATGTGTGTGTAGTATATCTGTGTGTATAGGATTGTGTGAATGTGTGCGTGTGTGTGCGTAACTGTGTGTGTATGTATGTGTGTGTAGTATATCTGTGTGACTGTGTATAGGATTGTGTGTGTGCATTGTGTATGCGTAACTTTATGTGTGTGTGTGTGTTAATGTGTCTGTGTGGTGCTGTTAGTTTGTAGCATATGAAGTGTGTGTGTATGTAGTGTGTATGTATATGAGTGTTGATTTTTGTGTATGTGTGTGTACGTATGTAAATGTGTCTGCATGGTGGTATTTGTTTGTAGTGTATGTAATGTGTATAAATATATATGTGTGTGTGTGTCTGTGTGTGATATATATATATATATGCTTAATATGTGTGTGTGTGTGTTTGTGTGTGTTTGTGTCTGTATGGGCTTCATTTTTCATTTGCCGGGCGTACAAGGTTTGTTTTCAGGAACCTGTATGCCTGGCATTGCAGAAAGCTTGTGCAATGCACCCCCTGCTCTTGTGCGGCCTATCACTCCTTAGCAGGGGCTTTCAATCATCCCGATTGGACATCTTGATTTGGTGGAGATGCAGCTGTGATCTTAAGACCGCGGCTATTTAACTAGCGTTTCAGGCCTGCTTATGCACGCCTGATAGGCTGAAGCCCTGAAGCTACATCCACAGCTTAATAAATGGGGCCCTATGTGTCAGTATATGTTTGTGTTTGTGTGTATGGTGTGTGCGTGTGTTTGTGTGTATGGTTTGTGCGTGTGTTTGTGTGTATGGTGTGTGCGTGTGTATGGTGTGTGTGTGTGTTTGTGTGTATGGTGTGTGTGTGTGTTTGTGTGTATGGTGTGTGCATGTGTATATGTATGTGTGGAGTGTATATATATATATATATATATATATATATATATATATATACTGTATATACATTGAAGAGGACCACTGGAAACCAAGCGCTGTTCCTATAGATTCTATAAGGCTAGCAATGCATTGTGTTAGAAAAAATTTGATGCTGTAAAATTAGAAAAATGTTAGGTAAGTATAAAACTATATAAAAGCAGTGCCAGGATAGGTGCAGTTCAAATAGATCATCATTTACACTTTTTCTTTTAAATCACTCTAGACCAATACTTCAAGATATTTTAGCAAATGTTTAAACTGCTACTAGGGAATTTCTAATTTATGTCTAATATTTTCTGTTCTGCTCTGGGGCTTACATAATTCTGTACCACGGTTTGTATATCTATTCTAATACGTAAGTGCTTAATAGTCTGTAGAAATCACTGTATATCATGATTGCATGTTAGCTTTTCAAGTTACAATTTGTTATTTTTGAAAGAGAATGGAGTCTCTAATATTTATGAGCCAAGGGAAATAGAAACTTAAAAATACTACTGCAGCACTTGTTACAAAGTTATGCATGGCTGAATTGATTTTGTTCAAAAACAACATAAAACTCAAAGTTAAAGGGACACTAAACCAAAATTTATTTCTGTTATGATTCAGAGCATGCAATTTTAAGCAACTTTCTAATTTACTCATATTATAAATTTTTCTTTGTTCTCTTGGTAATCATTATTTGAAAAAGCAGGAATGAAAGCTTAGGAGCCAGCCAATTTTTGGTTCAGAACCCTGGATAGCACTTGCTGATTGGTGGCTAAATTCTACTTGGATATTGTTGGTGGTGATTGGTGACTACACACATTTTTCTCTTGTCATTCGCTCAATAGGTTTTCAGCTAGCTCCCAGTAGTGCATTATTACTCTGTTGTTGACTTTAACTATGTATATAATTTTTTAAACTTTTAAAAAATGTAGCTGGTATGATACAGAGGATTTTTAATATAAAAGGTTTATCCATGCAATAGGGCATGAAGTTTATTTTAAAAAAAATGGTTAGATGATATTTATGTACAAGTAGATAATCTATGTGTTTTTTTCTGTACCACTATCAAAAAGGCAACCTTACTTTTATATCAGCATAGCCACATAGCAAGGTTTTAGGCCACCTGCCCCATTTTCAGGCTAATACAATCTGCGAAATTCAAACATACAAACAAGGCTGTATGGAATATTATACTATTGTTAAAGGACCTATCTAGCTGGGGTTCCACACAGCCTTGTTTGCACATTCTCTTTTATTTCTTTTAATGTTATAACATTACCATTTTTAATGTGAATTTAAAATCTAGCATTTGTCTAAAATGAATGCAAGCTGTTTTATTTATGCCAAATAAATGTATTGCAGTTCATATGTTTTAAAGGGAATGTTTACCCTAAATGTTTCTTCCCTTTAATTTACTCCCAATTATTAATTTTACCTGCTAGGGTTTATTAAAATGTTAGCAAATAGCTAATTTGCCTTTATGTATGCATTTGAAATTGCTGATTTTGCCTGTGGTATCCCTAGCTATACTGAAAGTTTCTATACGTAAGTATAGGTAGGCTATTAAATATTTACAAGCTATGTAAATACAGTGGGGAGTAAAGGAGATAAAGTTCTAAGATGCTACTTTTCAATTGTTCTTATATTATATAGAGACAGAAATAAGAAAAGGCAGCATTTAAGTGATAAGATATCAAGATAGGATCTCTCTGCATGCTTAGCCTATTTTGATGGGCAGTGGTTTCAAAGAGCAAACCCAACTATTTAATTTACAAAAAGAAACATAAAGGAACAATTCCCCTTATGAGTTATGTAAAAGTAACTGTTTTTTTTACAACTTAGTTAGTCTAAAGTAGTAGATGACAGACAGACAGATCGATAGATTTGATTTAGGGCCCTTTTTGTACCTGCTGTTTAAAAAGCACACAATGCAAAAATATACTTGCTTCTTTTTAAATCCAGCAATGGCAAAGTTACATAATTAGATAACTGGCATTAATATAGAAGCGGTGAAATTGTGTGCATCAACTTGCTTCAGCATAATTAGAGTGGCACTAGAGAGTACATTTCAGGGCGGCATAAGTGAAGTCAGCGACATTGTTTTTCATCCTCAGTGATCTTTTAAGGGAAGCGTGAAATTCATTTGTTTGTACCTACATTTTAAGAAAACAACTTGAAATGAGATATGTGAATATTTGGTGTAGTTTAATAATTATTATTATTATTATTATTTTTAGAAAGAGAACAACTGGATTTAAAAATCTTTTATCAATCTATTGTGTCTGTATATATATACATGATGCTTGGGGAGTTTTTAAATATATTGAAAAAAAAGGTATTAATCAAGTGTGATATCCTGGCATTAAAGGGACAGTCTGCAATATAATTTTTATTGTTTTAAAAGATCGATAATCCATTTATTACCCATTCCCTAGTTTTGCATAACCAACACAGTTATATTAATATACTTTTTACCTCTGTGATTAACTTGTATCTAAGCATCTTCTGACAGCCCCCTGATCACATGACTTTTTATTTATTATCTATTGACTTGAATTTAGTATTGTGTTGTGGTAAAATCTTAAATAACTCCTAGGACGTGAGCACAATGTTATTTATATGGCCCGCATGAACTAGCAGTCTCCTGTTGTGAAGAGCAAATAAAAAAGCATGTGATAAGAGGCTGTCTATAGTGGCTTAGAAACAGACAGAAATTTAGAAGTTAAAATGTTATAAAGCATATTAATATAACAATGTTGGTTGTGCAAAGCTGGGGAATGGGTTTAAAGGCATTTTTTTTATCTTTTAAAACAATAACAATTTTAGTGTAGACTGTCCCTTTAAATATGAGGGTATAATTACCTTGGCTAGATAGAGAGAGGGCATTGTATCTTTAAGCATTAAGCAATACATTACTGTATTCTCGGTATATACTGTATAGCATGGGAGAAATTGCTAGATCAGTTTTAGGAGAAAAAAGTAGCAAGGGTTAAACTAAAAGTAATATTTTTATCAAACTTCCGTAATAACAAAAAGATACAGTTTCTCTAGGAAGATTTATTCATGATCCAAAACTTTCAAAATGTTCCTAGCTAAAATTTAAGATGGAGTAAATATTTAGTGTAGATAAACACACGTTATATAAGTGCCACAAATATTTAGGTACATAAAAAGCTTGGCAAAAATGATAGAACTGTCTCCCCAGTGTCAGATAGTTGTAGATAAAGTTAGAAGAAAACTGTAAGGTTTGAAATTATTTATCACACTTATTAAATTAAATGTACAGTGCATCCTTCTTGAAAGAAAAAAAAAAAGCTATTTGTGCAACTCCTCATAAAATATTTTAGTGCTACACTTTTAACAAAGAAATATAGATTTTGATGGCAAGTAAGAACCAGAGGGGTTATCTAGTTTATCCATAAATAAATTTGAAGTTTAAACTGTAATAATGTTCAGAATCTGTCTGCATTTGTATTTGTCAAACTGTGTATAAACAGCATAGGTATCATACCTCCAAACCAATGTTCACTCTATTTTTTTCGAGAAGTATGCGCAAACAATTTTACCTGTGCAATTTGACCAAGTGACTAAAATGTGCTCACACTTTCATCTGGGGTCAAATATGAACATGCTGTAAAGGTAGAAAACAACACCATGATGGACATATCATTCAGGCGCATTTCTATGAGTTGTATTTCTATATACTATATGATGCAGCAAACACAACACTAGAGACACTTGTGTTCATCCTATATTAAAAAGGCCAGGTATGTTTGGCTGATGCAGTCATGCGCAGTAGAGACTGCAGCGCGAGACAAACATACCTGGCCGTAAGGATCGATCAGCAGTAATTGCCGTGAGGATCAGACAACAGAGAGGGGGGCGGGGCAAGACGGGAGGGGACGTGGCCGGGTGGGAGGGGCCTGGCAGGGACGAGAGTGGGCGTGACAGGTTAAGGGCTGGGCGGGACCGCTGCACTGCAGAATGGGCTTTAGGACTAGTTCATTTATAAAAGGAGATTGCAGAGCTTCGGTTTCAAAAAGTCACAAATCTGTTACCACTAACAGCAGCTAAGAAGTAGAATTCTATTTTTTTAAAGGGACATAAAACCCAAAATGTTTATTTTATGATTCAGACAGATCAAACAATTTTAAGTTACTTTGCTTCTATTATCTAATTTTCTTAAAGGGATAGTAAAGTCCAATTTAAACTTTTATGATTCAGATGGGGCATATAAAAAAAAAAACTTTCTAATTTACTTTTATCATCGAATTTGCTTTGTTCTCTTGGCATTCTTAGTTGAAAGCTAAACCTTGGTAGGCTCATATGCTAATTTCTAAAGCCGCCTTATCTGAATGCATTTGACAGTTTTTCACAGCTAGAGGGCGTAAGTTCATGTGTTTCATATAAATAACTTGTGCATATTGAAGTAGCCCGTGCTAGGATTTTTGGCTACACAGGCAAAGACACATTTTGCCCCCCCCCCCCAAAAAAAAAAAAAGTGCTAAGCAAGCTATAGATATTAAGCAAGCAATTTTATTCAAAATTATAGAGAAAATAGATATCTGTTATCACAATAATCTCTTTTATTATAACTGTAATAGCTATAATGCTTAATTTCGGCATGACATAATGTCCCAAAGTGGTGGCTCTGCACAACATAGCAGGTAACAAAATGTACCTGCACACACACATTTATACACACATTTGTGTACACAGACACATTTATACACACACACACATTTATACACACATTTGTGTACACAGACACATTTATACACACACACTCATGTATACACACACACTCATGTATACACACACACATTTATACACACACACATTTGTACACACACACTCATTTATACACACACACTCATTTATACACACACACTCATTTATACACACAAATTTATACGCACACACCCATTTATACACACACACACACATTTACACACACACAAACACACACATTTATACACACACACATTTATACACACACACATTTATACACGCACACACATTTATACACACACACACATTTATACACACATTTGTGTACACAGACACATTTATACACACACACTCATGTATACACACACACTCATGTATACACACAAACACATTTATACACACACACATTTGTACACACACACACATTTATACACACACACTCATTTATACACACACACTCATTTATACACACAAATTTATACGCACACACACATTTATACACACACACATTTACACACACACAAACACACACATTTATACACACACACATTTATACACACACACATTTATACACGCACACACATTTATACACACACACACACACACACATTTAATACACATACACACACACATTTATACACACACAAACATTTATATACACACACATTTATACACACACATTTATACATACATACACATATTTACACACACACGTATACATTTATACACACATAGTTACACACACATACAGTATTTATACACACATATTTACACACACACATACACATTTATACACACACACACATTTATACATACATACACATTTATACACACACACACATTTATACATACATACACATATTTAAACACACACATATACATTTATACACACATAGTTACACACACAGACAGTATTTATACACACATATTTACACACACATATATATTTACACATATATATTTATACACACATAGTTACACACACATACAGTATGTATACACACATATTTACACACACACATACACACACATTTATACACACACACATTTATACAATCATACACATATTTACACGGACACACATATACATTTATACACACATAGTTACACACACATACAGTATTTATACACATATATTTACACACACACATACACATTTATACACACACACATTTATACACACACACATGTATGCACACACACACATTTATACATACATACACATATTTACACACACACACACACACACATTTATACACACACACATTTATACACACACATTTATACATACATACACATATTTACACACACACACACACACACACATATACATTTATACACACACACATTTATACACACACACATTTATACATACATACACATATTTACACACACACACACACACACATTTATACACACACACATTTATACACACACATTTATACATACATACACATATTTACACACACACACACACACACATATACATTTATACACACACACATTTATACACACACACATTTATACATACATACACATATTTACACACACACACACATTTATACACACACATTTATACATACATACACATATTTACACACAAACATACATTTATACACACACACACACATTTATACACACACACATTTATACATACATACACATATTTACACACACATTTATACACACACACATTTATACATACATACACATATTTACACACACACACACACACACACACATTTATACACACACATTTATACATACATACACATATTTACACACAAACATACATTTATACACACACACACACATTTATACACACACACATTTATACATACATACACATTTACACACACATTTATACACGCACACATTTATACATACATACACATATTTACACACACACATATACATTTATACACACACACACATTTATACACACACACATTTATACATACATACACATATTTACACACACATTTATACACACGCACACATTTATACACACACACATTTTATACATACATACACATATTTACACACACATATACATTTATACACACACATTTATACATACATACACATATTTACACACACACATATACATTTATACACACACACATTTATACACACACACATTTATACATACATACACATATTTACACACACATTTATACACACACACATTTTATACATACATACACATATTTACACACACATATACATTTATACACACACACATTTATATATACATACACATATTTACACACACACACACACATTTATACACACACACACATTTATACATACATACACATATTTACACACACACATATACATTTATACACACATAGTTACACACACATAGTACACACATACAGTATTTACACACACATATTCACACACACACACACATACACATTTATACACACATACGGGCAAATACACATATAATCCTCCTTAAAGCACATTTGAAGATAAGAAAAAAATCACGATTTACTAAAGTGAAAATAAAATTTTAAAGGGACATGAACATTTTCTTTCATAACTCAGATAGATAATACTATTTTCCAATTTACTTCTACTATCTAGTTTACTTCATCATCCTTTCTTGAAGGAGCAGTGATGCACTACTGGGAAATAGCTAAAAGTCAATGATAAAAGGAATATAAGTGCAGCCACTAATCAGCAGCTTCTTAACCGATCTAGGTGTAATTTTCAACAAAAGATACAAAGAGAACAAAACAAAATAGATAATATAAATAAATTGGAAAGTTATTTAAAATTACATGCTCTATCTGAATAATGAAAGAAAAACAATTGGGATTCATGTCCCTGTAATGGTTCAGAAAGAGCCTGCAGTTTTAACAGTATTTTCAGTTTACTTCTATCATCAAATATACTTTTCTTTTAATGTCCTTTGTTGAAACCTAAGAAGCAGCAATGCACAACTGAGAGCTAGCTGGTGATTAATGGACTGGCTACAAACATATGCCTCTTGTAATTGGCTCAGCTACCTCCCAGTAGCACTTTACTCCTATGGAGCTGACTGCAGTTATATGTTTAACACCTTTACATGGGTTAATCACATAACATAATTTATGTAAGAACTTACCTGATAAATTCATTTCTTTCATATTAGCAAGAATCCATGAGCTAGTGACGTATGGGATATACATTCCTACCAGGAGGGGCAAAGTTTCCCAAACCTCAAAATGCCTACAAATACACCCCTCACCACACCCACAAATCATTTTAACGAATAGCCAAGAAGTGGGGTGATAAGAAAAAAGTGCGAAACATAAAAATAAGGAATTGGAATAATTGTGCTTTATACAAAAAAAATCATAACCACCACAAAAAAGGGTGGGCCTCATGGACTCTTGCTAATATGAAAGAAATGAATTTATCAGGTAAGTTCTTACATAAATTATGTTTTCTTTCATGTAATTAGCAAGAGTCCATGAGCTAGTGACGTATGGGAAAATGACTACCCAAGATGTGGATCTTCCACGCAAGAGTCACTAGAGAGGGAGGGATAAAATAAAGACAGCCAATTCCGCTGAAAAAAATCCACACCCAAAAATAAAGTTTAAATCTTATAAAGAAAAAAACTGAAAATATAAGCAGAAGATTCAAACTGAAACAGCTGCCTGAAGTACTTTTCTACCAAAAACAGCATCAGAAGAAGAAAACACATCAAAATGGTAGAATTTAGTAAAAGTATGCAAAGAAGACCAAGTTGCTGCTTTGCAAATCTGATCAACCGAAGCTTCATTCCTAAACGCCCAGGAAGTAGAAACTGACCTAGTAGAATGAGCTGTAATCCTTTGAGGCGGAGTTTTACCCGACTCAACATAAGCATGATGAATTAAAGATTTCAACCAAGATGCCAAAGAAATGGCAGAGGCCTTCTGACCTTTCCTAGAACCGGAAAAGATAACAAATAGACTAGAAGTCTTTCTGAAATTCTTAGTAGCTTCAACATAATATTTCAAAGCTCTAACTACATCCAAAGAATGCAATGATTTCTCCTTAGAATTCTTAGGATTAGGACATAATGAAGGAACCACAATTTCTCTACTAATGTTGTTAGAATTCACAACCTTAGGTAAAAATTTAAAAGAAGTTCGCAACACCGCCTTATCCTGGTGAAAAATCAGAAAAGGAGACTCACAAGAAAGAGCAGATAATTCAGAAACTCTTCTGGCAGAAGAGATGGCCAAAAGGAACAAAACTTTCCAAGAAAGTAATTTAATGTCCAATGAATGCATAGGTTCAAACGGAGGAGCTTGAAGAGCCCCCAGAACCAAATTCAAACTCCAAGGAGGAGAAATTGACTTAATGACAGGTTTTATACGAACCAAAGCTTGTACAAAACAATGAATATCAGGAAGATTAGCAATCTTTCTGTGAAAAAGAACAGAAAGAGCAGAGATTTGTCCTTTCAAGGAACTTGCAGACAAACCTTTATCCAAACCATCCTGAAGAAACTGTAAAATTCTCGGAATTCTAAAAGAATGCCAAGAAAAATGATGAGAAAGACACCAAGAAATATAAGTCTTCCAGACTCTATAATATATCTCCCTAGATACGGATTTACGAGCCTGTAACATAGTATTAATCACAGAGTCAGAGAAACCTCTTTGACTAAGAATCAAGCGTTCAATCTCCACACCTTTAAATTTAAGGATTTGAGATCCTGATGGAAAAAAGGACCTTGCGACAGAAGGTCTGGTCTTAACAGAAGAGTCCACGGTTGGCAAGAGGCCATCCGAACAAGATCCGCATACCAAAACCTGTGAGGCCATTCTGGAGCTACCAGCAGAACAAACGAGCATTCCTTCAGAATCTTGGAGATCACTCTTGGAAGAAGAACTAGAGGCGGAAAGATATAGGCAGGATGATACTTCCAAGGAAGTGACAATGCATCCACTGCTTCCGCTTGAGGATCCCTGGATCTGGACAGATACCTGGGAAGTTTCTTGTTTAGATGAGAGGCCATCAGATCTATTTCTGGAAGTCCCCACATTTGAACAATCTGAAGAAATACCTCTGGGTGAAGAGACCATTCGCCCGGATGTAACGTTTGGCGACTGAGATAATCCGCTTCCCAATTGTCTATACCTGGGATATGAACCGCAGAAACTAGACAGGAGCTGGATTCTGCCCATACCAGAATTTGAGATACTTCTTTCATAGCCAGAGGACTGTGAGTCCCTCCTTGATGATTGATGTATGCCACAGTTGTGACATTGTCTGAAAACAAATGAACGATTCTCTCTTTAGAAGAGGCCATGACTGAAGAGCTCTGAAAATTGCACGGAGTTCCAAAATATTGATCGGTAATCTCACCTCCTGAGATTCCCAAACCCCTTGTGCTGTCAGAGACCCCCACACAGCTCCCCAACCTGTAAGACTTGCATCTGTTGAAATTACAGTCCAGGTCAGAAGAACAAAAGAAGCCCCCTGAACTAAACGATGGTGATCTGTCCACCACGTCAGAGAGTGTCGTACAATCGGTTTTAAAGATATTAATTGAGATATCTTTGTGTGATCCCTGCACCACTGGTTCAGCATACAGAGCTGAAGAGGTCGCATGTGAAAACGAGCAAAGGGGATCGCGTCCGATGCAGCAGTCATAAGATCTAGAATTTCCATGCATAAGGCTACCGAAGGGAATGATTGTGACTGAAGGTTTCGACAAGCTGATATCAATTTTAGACGTCTCTTGTCTGTCAAAGACAGAGTCATGGACACTGAATCTATCTGGAAACCTAAAAAGGTTACCCTTGTCTGAGAAATCAATGAACTTTTTGGCAAATTGATCCTCCAACCATGATCTTGAAGAAACAACACAAGTCGACTCGTATGAGATTCTGCTAAATGTGAAGACTGAGCAAGTACCAAGATATCGTCCAAATAAGGAAATACCACAATACCCTGTTCTCTGATTACAGACAGAAGGGCACCGAGAACCTTTGTAAAAATTCTTGGAGCTGTTGCTAGGCCAAACGGTAGAGCCACAAACTGGTAATGCTTGTCTAGGAAAGAGAATCTCAGAAACTGATAGTGATCTGGATGAATCGGAATATGCAGATATGCATCCTGTAAATCTATTGTAGACATATAATGCCCTTGCTGAACAAAAGGCAGGATAGTCCTTACAGTTACCATTTTGAATGTTGGTATCCTTACATAACGATTCAATATTTTTAGATCCAGAACTGGTCTGAAGGAATTCTCCTTCTTTGGTACAATGAAGAGATTTGAATAAAACCCCAGTCCCTGTTCCAGAACTGGAACTGACATAATTACTCCAGCCAACTCTAGATCTGAAACACAATTCAGAAATGCTTGAGCCTTCGCTGGGTTTACTGGGACACGGGAAAGAAAAAATCTCTTTGCAGGAGGCCTTATCTTGAAGCCAATTCTGTACCCTTCTGAAACAATGTTCTTAATCCAAAAATTGTGAACGGAATTGATCCAAATTTCTTTGAAAAACCGTAATCTGCCCCCTACCAGCTGAGCTGGAATGAGGGCCGCACCTTCATGTGGACTTAGGAGCTGGCTTTGGTTTTCTAAAAGGCTTGGATTTATTCCAGACTGGAGATGGTTTCCAAACTGATACCGCTCCTGAGGATGAAGGATCAGGCTTTTGTTCCTTGTTGTGACGAAAGGAACGAAAACGATTATTAGACCTAAATTTACCTTTAGATTTTTTATCCTGTGGTAAAAAAGTTCCTTTCCCTCCAGTAACAGTTGAGATAATAGAATCCAACTGAGAACCAAATAATTTATTACCCTGGAAAGAAAGGGAAAGCAGAGTAGACTTAGAAGACATATCAGCATTCCAAGTTTTAAGCCATAAAGCTCTTCTAGCTAAAATAGCTAGAGACATATACCTGACATCAACTCTAATGATATCAAAGATGGCATCACAAATAAAATTATTAGCATGTTGAAGAAGATTAATAATGCTATGAGAATTATGATCTGTTACTTGTTGCGCTAAAGCTTCTAACCAAAAAGTTGAAGCTGCAGCAACATCCGCTAAAGATATAGCAGGTCTAAGAAGATTACCTGAACACAAGTAAGCTTTTCTTAGAAAGGATTCAATTTTCCTATCTAAAGGATCCTTAAAGGAAGTACCATCTGCCGTAGGAATAGTAGTACGCTTAGCAAGAGTAGAGACAGCCCCATCAACCTTAGGGATTTTGTCCCAAAACTCTAATCTGTCAGATGGCACAGGATATAATTGCTTAAAACGTTTAGAAGGAGTAAATGAATTACCCAAATTATTCCATTCCCTGGAAATTACTTCAGAAATAGCATCAGGGACAGGAAAAACTTCTGGAATAACTACAGGAGATTTAAAAACCTTATCTAAACGTTTAGATTTAGTATCAAGAGGACTAGAATCCTCTATTTCTATTGCAATTAGGACTTCTTTAAGTAAAGAACGAATAAATTCCATTTTAAATAAATATGAAGATTTATCAGCATCAACTTCTGAGACAGAATCCTCTGAACCAGAAGAACCATTATCAGAATCAGAATGATGATGTTCATTTAAAAATTCATCTGAAAAATGAGAAGTTTTAAAAGACTTTTTACGTTTACTAGAAGGAGGAATAACAGACATAGCCTTCTTAATGGATTTAGAAACAAAATCTCTTATGTTATCAGGAACACTCTGAGCATTAGATGTTGACGGAACAGCAACAGGTAATGTAACAGTACTAAAGGAAATATTATCTGCATTAACAAGTTTGTCATGACAATCAGTACAAACAACAGCTGGAGGAACAGATACCATAAGTTTACAGCAGATACACTTAGCTTTGGTAGATCCAGCACCAGGCAGCGATTTTCCAGAAGTATCTTCTGACTCAGTGTTAACGTGGGACATCTTGCAATATGTAATAGAAAAAACAACATATAAAGCAAAATTGATCAAATTCCTTAAATGACAGTTTCAGGAATGGGAAAAAATGCCAGTGAACAAGCTTCTAGCAACCAGAAGCAATAAATAATGAGACTTAAATAATGTGGAGACAATAGTGACGCCCATATTTTTTTAGCGCCAAAAAAGACGCCCACATTATTTGGCTCCTAAATGCTTTTTGGCGCCAAAAATGACGCCACATCCGGAACGCCGACACTTTTGGCGCAAAAAACGTCAAAAATGACGCAACTTCCGGCGACACGTATGACGCCGGAAACAGAAAAAAAAAATTTGCGCCAAAAAAGTCTGCGCCAAGAATGACGCAATAAAATGAAGCATTTTCAGCCCCCGCGAGCCTAACAGCCCACAGGGAAAAAAGTCAAATTTTAAGGTAAGAAAAAATTGATTTATTCATATGCATTATCCCAAATATGAAACTGACTGTCTGAAATAAGGAACGTTGAAGATCCTGAGTCAAGGCAAATAAATGTTTGAATACATATATTTAGAACTTTATAAAAAAGTGCCCAACCATAGCTTAGAGTGTCACAGAAAATAAGACTTACTTACCCCAGGACACTCATCTACAAGTTGTAGAAAGCCAAACCAGTACTGAAACGAAAATCAGTAGAGGTAATGGTATATATAAGAGTATATCGTCGATCTGAAAAGGGAGGTAAGAGATGAATCTCTACGACCGATAACAGAGAACCTATGAAATAGACCCCGTAGAAGGAGATCATTGAATTTAATTAGGCAATACTCTCCTCACATCCCTCTGACATTCACTGCACGCTGAGAGGAAAACCGGGCTCCAACCTGCTGCGGAGCGCATATCAAAGTAGAATCTAGCACAAACTTACTTCACCACCTCCATAGGAGGCAAAGTTTGTAAAACTGATTTGTGGGTGTGGTGAGGGGTGTATTTGTAGGCATTTTGAGGTTTGGGAAACTTTGCCCCTCCTGGTAGGAATGTATATCCCATACGTCACTAGCTCATGGACTCTTGCTAATTACATGAAAGAAATACTATTTCTTTATTGCATCATATTACACATTAGAACAGTTTAATTTATGTCCATCTGCTGCATAAATGGGTCTGTTTGGACATTCAATGGAGCTGTAGAAACAACCAAATACTATAAACTCATTTTATTTTATGTGGCTCAACATAAAGTTCTGCAACATACCTCCATGGTTTCGACCTAATATCTGTCCAGTTTTGGCCTATATTATTATTATTATCAGGTATTTGTAGAGCGCCAACAGATTCCGCAGCGCTATAAACATAGGCGAGATACAAGATAACATTTATAGGGATCAAATGGGTAGAGGGCCCTGCCGAGAGTTGCACTGTTGTAGTTTGCTCTTATGAAGGTGATCTACAAACAGCTGGACTCTTAGGCTTACATGCTAAGGAGTCCAAGGGGAAAACAATGGAGTTAGGAAAGGTTAGTGTAGGTTGTATGCATCCCTGAATAATAGAGTCTTTAGGGAGCGTTAAATAATAATATTTATATATTATGTGGATATTACCCCGCCCGGGTAATATCCACTTGTAGCCCCAAATCTGGAATATGTCCAAGCAATTAAGAGTCTGTCTTTATTGCTTTATCTTCAGAAGAAATGCTTGTTTTTTTTTTAGTAGGCTTGGTTTGTTTGGTATCCCAGGGTTCTGGGACTAGTTTCTCATGGGTACATTACAAGTTCTGGTCTGGGGGCCTTAAGAGCTTTATTTGTTTCCTATTTCAAGGAGATCAGATGAAATTATTTTGCAAATTATATGATTTGCAAAACTATTATCTTTAAAAAAAGTAATTTGTATGTTTAAAGTATGAATCACTTAAAGGGCTATGATACCCAAATGTTGAAACACTTGAAAGTGCTGCTGCATAGCTGTAAACAGCTGACTAGAAAATATCATCTGACCATCTCTATGTAAAAAAGAAAGATATTTTACCTCAAAAATTCCTCAGTAGCCACATCCTATTGTAAAGGACTTCTAAGCAGCAAATCAGTATGTCTGTCCCGGGACAGCTAAGGGAGTGAGCTTACGTGCACACTCATCTTATTTCCCTATTCAGTTTAAGGAAGTTTACTATGAAATCTCATGAGAGTTAAGTGAAATCTCATGAGATCACAGTAAAAGAGTTCATGACCTCAGCACTGCTGATGCTGATTGGCTGCTGTTCATTTCTTCATTTTTTTAATTTTTTTACCTGCAGCTGGGAGCAGCTGAGTATAACTTTTTACACAGAACTTACTCTACTGAGCTGAGGAAATTGTGAGGTAAAAAAAGAGGGCAAAGAAAGTGTGCCCCTGTGAGGGAGGACATAGACACCCCTTATGTCAGGTCCTTATCAAACTGCCTCTAATGTGAGTACAAAACATAATTACAAATAGCCTGTCAAACTCAAAATCACACACGCTCCCAAACACAAAATCCGAAAGTCGTACAGGGACAACTATACTGGGTACTTCACAAGCTGGGATGCTATGGAACCCTCAAAGCATGCATCAGTAACCAAAAGGACCCCATTGATTATTTTATTTTTAAGTAATACAACATGAGTAATAGTTGACATTCAATAACAGTATATACCATCACGATAATAGGATGGGCACAAGTTAACAATTCCCATAATGTCCAATAATAATGTAATATCTTCTGTAAATATGTATCAATTAGATTTTGGTTTATGGAAAATATGTTTTTCATTTTCCTGTGCCCCCACTGATTTTAATAAACACAAATACTACTTTATTTACTGCACGTAATTAAACTTTGTATTTTAAAATATTTAAAGGGACACTAAACCCAAATTTTTCTTTCATGATTCAGATAGAGCATGCAATTTTAAGCAACTTTCTAATTTACTCCTATTATCACATTTTCTTTTTACTCCTGCTATCTTTATTTGAAAAAGAAGGCATCTAAGCTAAGGAGCCAGCTAATTTTTGGTTTAGAACCATGAACAGCACTTGTTTGCTGTCCAATCAGCAATGACAACCCAAGTTGTTCACCAAAAGTGGGCATCTAAACTTACATTCTTGCTTTTCAAATAAACATACCAAAAGAAAGAAGAAAATGTGATAATAGGAGTAAATTAGAAAGTTGCTTAAAATTGCATGCTCTATCTGAATCACGAAAGAAAAAAAATTGGGTTCAGTGTCCCTTTAAGCATTCAACAAGCATATGATCACTGTAACACCTCCCTGAAATAAGTTTTTGTAGGTTGGGATGTTTGTATTTTACGTTCTATCAGTATAACATTGGAGATAGAAGATTTCCAATCTTTCACTATGCACAAGCAAGTTGCAGTGCAGATTATCCTAATTAGTTTAAGAGTGGGGGCATAAAATCCCCATCATTTGATAATGCAACAAAGCTACTTGAGGAGTTGGCTGAATATCTTTTTCTAATA
Source organism: Bombina bombina (assembly GCF_027579735.1). NCBI lineage: Eukaryota > Metazoa > Chordata > Amphibia > Anura > Bombinatoridae > Bombina > Bombina bombina. The sequence goes on along the minus strand of NC_069500.1, from coordinate 933,690,872 downwards.
TTTTACTAATTAGCTTAGACCCACATCTGTCCTACCACTACAGTCCTACCATATATGAAGATAGGTGCCCATTTCTTTACATCCAGCCTAAAGAGTGTCTCAGCATCATGGGAAATGTAGTTCCAAAACTTCTGGGGGCCCAAAGTTGCTGACCCCTGCTCTAAACCACTCAGATGAATTTTCTATGAATGTGTATGTATAATTATGTGATCGGCAATTAGCAGTGGTTAGATACCACCTGAATAAAACCTTAGTAAAATTCTCTTGCAGATTTGCTTCTACAGAGGAGGTCCCCTTAAAGGGACATTAAACACTAAAAACATACTAGATAGAATGATGCATTCAAAGAAAAGATTAGTCCATGACTAACATGTAGATGTAATTTTTAAAGTTTCATTAGTTGTTTAAAAAGTGACAAAATAAGTGTAAAGTTTTAGTGTCTATAAAACACTGGGAGCTGCCATGTTGTAACTTGTGTTACCTTCTCTGCTGTGGCCAATTACTGTCAGTTATATATAGATCACTAGAGTGTGCAGCCAATGGTTGTGCTGGATTTAACAGTGTTCTGCACTTCCATTTCTAACAGGAACTGAAAAGCTCACAATTTCAGAATGGAATTACAGGCAAAGAGGACAAAATAAATAATGAAAGTATATTGCAGAGTTGTTTTATTATATACAATTTATCATTTTATATTACCATCTCAAAGTGTTTAATGTCCCTTTAACTATCAATTCTAATTGAAAAGTCTGGATTATTTATTCAATACACTGTGTGGTTGTCTGGCAAAATCTTAGCAGAGTTGTTTAGGAATAAGGCAGGTAATTAATTGCCTGTCTCCATTTTCTAACACCTAAGACCTCATAACTTTGAGCCTTTATAACTTTAATAATTTGTATCAGACAGTGTTTTTATGAGTGTAACTGTTACTTTTAAATGTAATTTTGATGTGTTTTGTGATACTTTTTGTCTCGCTCTGAGGTTGCACTATCCCGGCGTGCGTTAAATTCAATTGCACTCAAGTGAATGCATTTACTTTCAACTCGTAACCTTCAATGAATGCAAAGAGCTGCGATAAAACACTTTTTTGCTTGCCCAGAACTGTTAGCGCGCCACTCGTAATCTAGCCATTAATATGACTTTACTGATTAGTAACCTGCTTTAGCAATATAACTGTCAAACCTATTTACAAAGCAGCAGTGGTTCAATGATTCATTGATTTGCAGTATTTGTATTCTTGTTTACCTTAACGGAATCAGTAGCTTTACAGACTGAAATTTATTTTGAACTGATTAATATCGGATTCATTTAATTTAACCAGTAAGTGCCCATAACATTAAAGGGACAGTCAACACCAGAATTTTTGTTGCTTAAAAAGAAAGATAATCCCTTTATTACCCATTCCCCAGTTTTGCATAACCAACACAGTTATAATAATACACGTTTTACCTCTGTAATTATCTTGTATCTAAGCTTCTGCTGACTGCCCCCTTATTTCAGTTCTTTTGACAGACATGCAGTTTAGCCAATCAGTGCTCAGTCCTAGGTCACTTTAAGTGCATGAGCTCAATGTTATCTATATGAAACATGTGAACTAATGCCCTCTAGTGGTCAAAATGTATTCAGATTAGAGGCAGTCTTCAAGGTCTAAGAAATTAGCATATGAACCTCCTAGTTTTAGCTTTCAACTAAAAATACCAAGAGAACAAAGCAAAATTGGTGATAAAAGTAAATTGGGAAGTTGTTTAAAATTGCATGCCCTATTTAAAACATGAAAGTTTTTTTTGGACTTGACTGTCCCTTTAAGTTGACATCCTATTTAGTAAGATCCTAAAAAAAAGGAATATGAAAAATATATTTCATCATTTGCTCTCCTTATCTATCCTCACATAAAGACACAGACATATTGATAGATAAATAGACACAGATAGATAGATATCTTCAAACTTCAAACCTCATTTTTTGGTGAGCTAACTGTCTGAACTGTTCTCCAATCGGTGCTCCAAATACAGAAAAAAAGCCATAAGGCAAGAGCGACGTTTCGAGAACAGTTCAAACCATTAGCTCACCAAAAAAAAGAGTTTTGAAGTGGGTGGCTGGAGCAAGGGGTATTAGAATGGCACGGCTTGATTAAAAAGTAAGTTACAGAGTTCACCTTCATTAGAAATGATAAAGTATAGTCCATTTAATTCACTTTAACATTTTATTTCAAGCAAAAAATAAAATCTTTAAAAGATTTGTAAGTATCATATTCATGATAGAAATATGCGGAAGTTAATATTTTTTTAATTAATATAGGAACTTTTTTTGAAATTGTTTTATTGCATTTAACACATTTACCTTAACTTGAATAATATTTACATCAGTTTAAAATCTATTAAGCTGGGGAATAGCTCATTTAATTATATTTCTTGGTCCATGGTTTGGCATATGTTTTACAAAAAATAATAACACTTTTTTTTAACAGAATAATGCATTTAAAAAAAAAACTTTTAAAGTAAGGAAGACAGTAAATGAATTTGTTTTTGTGCAACCATTCTAACATTATTGAAAAACCCAGGCACATGGGACCTAAATCCTCTACTCAATTAATGCTTTATGTTTAGATTCTGAGCAGAAAGCAATCTCAGCTGCTACAGGCTTAGCTCTACAGTAAGCACATAGACTGCTAATATTGAGGTTTTAGTATCAGAAAGAAAACAGTGTTCTTGTAACATTTCACCCATACAAATCTTCTGGCATATGCTTATGACATTTCTGACTTACAAGTGATATACAGTAACAAAGATTTAAAGGGACATGACACTATGGGGCCTATCTATCATGCTCTGAACGGAGCTTGATGGCCCGTGTTTCTGGCGAGTCTTCAGACTCACCAGAAACACAAGTTATGGAGCAGGGGTGAGTGAGTGAAAGGGGGGATTGCGGATAGAGGGGCATACGTGTTGGGCTATGTTTGGGAGGCGTGTTAGACAGTAACGGGAGATTTAGTATTTTAGTCCGTTTTTTTAGGCGGCGGCAGTTTCTAAAGTGCCGTAAATCACTGGCGACTCCAGAAATTTGTACTTACGCAGATTTCTGGACATCGCTAGTTTGTCTGACTTACGGCACTTTAGCAACATATGAGATAGCTCGCTGTGCGAGCTGAAACTACGAGTGGCGCAGGTTTCCACTCTTGCGCTGAAACCTGCGCCGTATATCGGATCGCGCCCCTGATTTTATGTTGTTTAACAGGGGGTCTTAAATCACCATGTGCAGAAATCTGGAGTTCTTTGCTCGAAGACTTCTGTACAATGGATAAAATCTATAGCAGTAAGTTGATGATAAATCTGAGCTATCAGGAAAGTAAAGGGCTTGAAAGCAAAAAGCAGTAACATTTCTTGAATACAAACCTTTAGGCATTTAGGTTAAAGTGTAACAAAATTAAAGGCCAGATTATCAGTGGAGATCTAACATTTGTGCATATCGGGTTTACCGCTGGGATTACGAGTTGAAAGTAAACCTGATTGCAATCGTGATTTACGATAGAATGATTACCGTGTCCTCAAAGCTCTGGTTTACTGTTTCACAAAACAAAAAGTTGCACAAAACACATAAAAAATATATTACAAAGTAAACATACTCATAATAACACCATCTAATAAAATGTATTAACAAAAAATATTGCACACAAAAGTTATAAAAGCTCAAGGCAAATAAAAAGCTTTAATATAGAGATACATACATATACATGGCTAAAGATGTAACATAGTAGATGAGGTTGAAAAAAGACAGAAGTCCACTGAGTTCAACCTATACATATGTATCTTAATATATTCACAAAAAAGCTCCAATTGAGCTTAAATGAATCTCAATAAAAAAGTGACCAATTTAACACACGCAATCATATCCCTGAATTATGTTTCTAGCCAGAAATGTATCTAAACAATGATTAAATGTATGTAAGGTATTGGCATTTACTACCTCCTTAGGTAATTAGTTCCACAATTTGATTGCTCTTGCAGTGAAAAAATGTTTATATTGCAGGCGATTACATCTGCTTTCCTCCAGCCTTAAATTGTGACCTCTTATCACAAACAATTTTCTTGGAATAAACAGAGCTTCTGCCATCTCTGTATATGTGCCTTGAATATATTTATATAAAGTAATCGTGTCACCTTTCAAACGCCTTTTTTTCTAGAGAAAGCAGACCCAGTTTGGCTAACCTCTTCTCGTAGCTTAAATTCCCCATACCCCTTATTAGCTTTGTGGCCCTTCTGGGAACTTTTTCTAAGTCTGCAATTTCTTTTTTTGAGATTGGTCCCCAGAACTGCACTCCATACTCAAGGTGAGGTCTTACCAGGAACTTTATATAGTGACAAAATTATGCTTTCCTCCCTTAATGTATGGGGATATATATATATATATATATATATATATATATATATATGTCTATATATGAGTAGATATGTATTTATAGACATATATACACATACTGTATAAATACATATGTATACATATATAGACATATATAGAATTGCATTGGAGCCCTTTTCAGTTAAGTAGATGAAAACATATTTATGCAATATTCATATTTAATAAAGTGCTATACTGTGTATTTACTGTAAATATTTCACATTCCAGTGTTCTGCACATAGCAGAATATGTTCTATGTTTTTTTAAATAGATATTCCTATGAGAAGAACATTGGAATGTGAAATATTCATATTTTCATGTCGGGTTAGCACACCTGAGAATAGGAGATTGAGTTTGTGCGTGAACAATGCACTTTTTTTGCTCCATTGACTTCTATGGGGGAATGCATTAACGTGCGCACAATATTCTAACTTTGGCCTTTTGCACTCATTGGGTTAGCACGAGAGCGAAAACAGTTCACTTTCAACTCGGAATATGAGCGCAACCCAACAAGCGCAGAAAGCCAAACTTCTAGCGCAGTTAACGCTCGAGCGGGAACGTTAATTAGAGCTCCACTTGTAATCTGGCCCTAAGATCGTTGAGCTTGGAAAGGCCTACTAGTATCTTTCTGCACTTCCTACTAGCGCCCCTATAGTATTCGCAGGGCTCTCTTTCACCTCTTGTGCCAATTAGTGCCCCTCTCTAATCCCATCTTCCCCCAGGGGGGCAGTACCGCCCACTTTGGGAAGCACTGCTCTATCTTATTAGTTTTGCTATGCGTATACAAGATCTGCCTTCATAAAAGCTTCTATATGTGACCGACAGTCAAAATGCACTGCCTTTTTCTGAATAACTGAGGTTGTTCCCTTATAAATGTATCACGACTGAAAGAGAATAAACTGCTGTACCAAAATGAAAGGAAAACTTTTGTTGACATTACTTTTAATATTCCAATCCTTATATAAAAACAACTAAGGTTTGAAAACACAATGATCAAAAAACAAATAAATGAAGTGCACCAGAACGTTATTCCATTAAATTATTCATATAAACAAACCCTATAGCACACTCATTTCATCAAAATCAGGTAGTGACCAAAACATAGCAATTATCTTTGTAATGTGTGAAGACTGATTAAAAAGTATTCTTGATAGTATTGCTTATAAGTGATTGTTGAGGTACTAATTGCATACTGTTGGGCACTTGCCTCATATTCATCATTATCAATGTAAAGTATATTGCAAGGTACAAATAAGATAAATACAATATCCAATATCCAACATCTCTTATGGAAACTATTTGTTCAAATCAAATAAGATTCCTTTAACCCTCCTGATGAAGCAGTTGTTTACTATTATTCATGGCTACTAAAAGGGACAGTTTACTCAAAATTCTTCTCCCCTTTAATTTGTTCCCAATGATCCACTTTACCTGCTGAAGTGTATTAAATTGTTTACAAGTAGCTCCTTTACCCTTATATTGGCATTTGAAATTACTGATTTAGCATGTGGTATCCCCACCTATTCTGAAAGTTTGTGGCCGTAGGTCCAAGCTATAGATAAGCTTTGTAAACACAGCCAGCAGAAGTAATTACACTCCCAGTATATAGCAGAGATAAGGCAATAAAATGTTGATTTTCCATTGTTCTCTCCAAGTACTGGTGATTGTTTTAAGGACAGATATAAGATAAAGAAGCAGGTATATTTGCACAATGTGATACAGTAATGAGGTCTGATTATACCTACAAGCTCAACCCATTTTATTAGGTTGTGGCTTCAAAACACAAAATCAGAGCTTTAATATACACAAAAAAAACATAAAAAGCTAGTTTTCATACATTTTTTACTCTGCAGTTGGTAAAAAAGCAATTGTAAACACATTAAGAGAAAAACAATTTTTCAGTATACTGTCCCTTAAAGGATACCTTCTCTTTTTTACTTTTGATTTTGTTTTTAAGATTTTTCTTTCCAGCATCACCACTATTAATAGTTATGGGATTGGTTCCCTGTATTAAATGACAAATGGATTTATGTGGGATTCTAATACCACTATACCTTTGTACTTAGCCCTCATAAACATGTCTGGTAAATTACACTCAAAGTCCTTTAAAAAATGCATGAAGGACATTACAATGACCTCACAACAGACTTAGAGGAAATTACTTTTAGATCTCACAAGGGCTTATAGTGTATACAGGTATGAAAAAAACAATGTGAAAATAAGCTGTGCACATAAAGTCCTTGTGTAAATAAAGATAAAGAAACCTTTATATGCCTCTGATATAAGTAGAAACTTCCAAAGATTCTTAAAGGGAAACTCAAGTCAAAATAAACTTTTATGATTCAGAAAGAGCATGCTGTTTTAACACACTTTCCAATTTACTTCCATTGTCAAATTTTGCACAGTCTTTTTATATGCACACTTTCTGGGGAACAAGCTTCGAATGAGCATGTGCACAAGCTCCCAGGGTATAAGTATACTAGTCTGTGATTGGCTGATATTGTGTCACATGATACAGGGGGCCAGACAATGGGAGAAAAACTGTTTATTTTAACATTGTAATTATATTATGTTTGTTAATATACACTGATTGTGTTTGACTTGTATATTTTATATCACAGTGTGTACAGGTATGGCATTTGTAAATTGTGGGTGAACAAGCTTACATTGGAAAGCCTTCTTGCCTGATATGTGTGTAATAAAGCTCCCTGTCCACCAACCCAAAATGTTTTGGATGAACTGGGCATGGATCTTGTGGGCATGTTATTTGGCACATATTTTCCTTCTTGTTGGGCTAATTTTGAGTAGTGTGGGCAGTAGTGAGCTGCTGATCATGTGGGTACGCTCTGGCTCTATTGGTCTAGATACATTGGGGCAAGTAATTATACTTTATCTGGCTATTTATTGTTAGTGTTTTTAATACCACTATGCAGCCTGTTATAAACTATTTTTCCCATATGGTGTGATTCATTTGTGATTAATTTGTTATTTCTTTTCCCCGTATCATTATGCCACAAATGAGATAAAGACTTGAATCCTAATTCAACAAAATTACATTGTATGAAAACCCTCCCCTGGCTCTAATTCATAATTAGATTTTGATGAGATTCTTTTTTGTTAAATTAGACCTTGGTCATATCAATAGGACCCACAAGTTCGAAACAGCTCTCTGTGCGTAGTTTTCTTAGCTACACTCAGGCTGAGCTTTCCAAGCTGTTAATAAGAGTTGACATATATATACATAAATTAAGGATAATTGAAGGGAAATGAAAAGTGTCTGCCCACTGGGAATATGAAATTGCATATCCTTTCTCCTGGGGACCTCTGACTTAGTTAAAAATCACTGTGAACTGATCAGCACTCTGTATAGGGAAACATATGGACTGTCTATTAATACTGCTAGCAAAATTCTTGGTGATATTTTTTTTTTTTTTAACCGGTTTTCTTGTGGTCAGAGATGAAATGGGTTGAAGATCAAAATTACTTTGAGGAAAGGTTATTTTGAATAAAGGGACATAAAAGTTAAAAATTAAACTTTCTTGATTCAGATAGAGGATGTCATATTAATACACATTTAAAATGTACTTTTCTCTTGGTATCTTTTTTTAAAAAAAGCATATGTACATATGCTCAACAACTGCAATGCACTGCTGGGAGCTAGATGATGATTGGTGGCTATGCACATTTGTATCTTGTCATTGGCTACCAGATGTGTTCAGCTAGCTCCCAGTATCGCATTACTGCTCTAGAGCTAACTTGAACTATGTGCTTAATCCCTTTGCATGGTTTAAACTCATAGCTATATGCAAGCAATAGTGCAATAATAAAAGCATTTTTCTTTTTGCACTTTTATGTCCCTTTAACATATTAACAATTTCTTAGGTCCTTAACCCCTTAATGACCGGACCATTTTTCAGTTTTCTTACCCTTAATGACAATGGCTATTTTTAAATTTCTGCAGTGTTTGTGTTTAGCTGTAATTTTCCTCTTACTCATTTACTGTACCCACACATATTATATACCGTTTTTCTCGCCATTAAATGGACTTTCTAAAGATACCATTTTTTTCATCACATCTTATAATTTAATATAAAAAATATATAAAATATGAGGAAAAAATGGAAAAAAACACACTTTTTCTAACTTTGACCTCCAAAATCTGTTACACATCTACAACCACAAAAAAACACCCATGCTAAATAGTTTCTAAATTTTGTCCTGAGTTTAGAAATACCCAATGGTTACATGTTGTTTGCTTTTTTTGCAAGTTATAGGGCAATAAGTACAAGTAGAACTTTGCTATTTCCAAACCACTTTTTTTCAAAATTAGCGCTAGTTACATTGGAACACTGATATCTGTCCGGAAACCCTGAATATCCCTTGACATGTATATATTTTTTTTTAGAAGACAACCCAAAGTATTGATTTATGCCCATTTTGGTATATTTCATGCCACCATTTCACTGCCAAATGCGAGCAAATAAAAAAAATTGTTCACTTTTTCACAAATTTTGTCACAAACTTTAGGTTTCTCACTGAAATTATTTACAAACAGTTTGTGCAATTATGGCACAAATGGTTGTAAATGCTTCTCTGGGATCCCCTTTGTTCAGAAATAGCAGACATATATGGCTTTGGCGTTGCTTTTTGGTAATTAGAAGGCCGCTAAATGCAGCTGCGCACCACACGTGTATTATGCCCAGCAGTGAAGGGGTTAATTAGGGATCTTGTAGGGACCTTGAAGGGTTAATTTTAGCTTTAGTGTAGTGTAGTAGACAACCCAAAGTATTGATCTAGGCCCATTTTGGTATATTTCATGCCACCATTTCACCGCCAAATGCGAGCAAATAAAAAAAAAAAAAGTGACATTTTTCACAATTTTAGGTTTCTCACTTAAATTATTTACAAACAGCTTGTGCAATTATGGCACAAATGGTTGTAAATGCTTCTCTGGGATCTCCTTTGTTCAGAAATAGCAGACATATATGGCTTTGGCGTTGCTTTTTGGCAATTAGGAGGCCGCTAAATGCTGCTGCGCACCACACTTGTATTAAGCCCAGCAGTGAAGGGGTTAATTAGGTAGCTTGTAGAGAGCTTGCAGGGTTAATTTTAGCTTTAGTGTAGAGATTAGCCTCCCACCTGACACATCCCACCCCCTGATCCCTCCCAGACAGCTCTCTTCCCTCCCCCACCCCACAATTGTCCCCGCCATCTTAAGTACTGGCAGAAAGTCTGCCAGTACTAAAATAAAAGGTGTTTTTTTTTTTTTTTTAATTATTCAGCTGTGATGGACCCCTGCCTTAACCCCCAACCTCCCTGATCCCCCCCAAACACCTCTCTAACCCTCCCCACCTACCTAATTGCCACCATCTTGGGTACTGGCAGCTGTCTGCCAGTACCCAGTTTTCCCCAAAAAATAAAGTGTTTTTTTTTTATTTTTAAATGTTTTTTTCCCATTTTTTCTGTAGTGTAGCTGCCCCCCCCAGTACCCCCACCCCCCTAACCCTACCAGATCCTATTATTATTAAAAAAAATTTACTGTTTGCTGCCCCCCTCCCTCTTACCAAAATTCATTGGTGGCAGTGCCAGTGATTGCTGCGCGCGCGCACACACACATGCACGCGCGCGCGTGCACGCGGCCCCCCGCACGCTCCCGGCATCCGGCGTGCACAATGCACTTGAAGGAACCGGGTAGCGATGGGCCGCCCACCCTCCTCCCTGTAAGCTCCCACCCACCAACGAACGGCCCCATCGCTACCGGTGCAGAGAGGGCCACAGAGTGGCTCTCTCTGCATCGGATGCTTTTTAAAGGGTATTGCAGGATGCCTCAATATCGAGGCATCACTGCAATACCCTGAGAGCTGCTGGACAACTGTCTCTTAGACAACTGACGTACCAGGTACGTCCATTGTCACTAACTGCAAGTTTTTGCAGGACGTACCTGGTACGTCAGTTGTCATTAAGGGGTTAAAGGGACATGAAACCCAAATTTTTTCTTTCATGATTTAGAAAGAGCAGACAATTATAAACAACTTTCCAATTTACTTCTATTATCTATTTTGCTTCATTCTCTTGATATTCTTTGCTGAAAAGCAACATGAAACCCAAATTTTTTCTTTCATGATTTAGAAAGAGCATACAATTATAAACAACTTTCCAATTTACTTCTATTATCTATTTTGCTTCATTCTCTTGATATTCTTTGCTGAAAAGCATATCTAGATATGCTTAGTAGCTGCTGACTGGTAGCTGCACATAGATGCCTCCTGTGATTGGTTCACCGTGTGCATTGCTATTTCTTCATTAAAGTATATCTAAAGAATAAAGCAAATTAGGTAATAGAAGTAAATTGGAATGTTGTTTAAAATTATATTCTCTACCTTAACCATGAAAGAAAATGTTTGGGTATAGTGGCCCTTTAAATAAACTATGCAATATAGTGTAATGATGCCAATTTCCATGTGAATTTTGTTACAGTGACAAACTGGAATATCATTGTATTGCTATAGGATTGCACCCACATGTAAATATATGGAAGCCTTGGTTAAGAAAAAAGAAGAAAAAATATATATTTCATTATTTGTATGTTTATTTATATGCTTGTTTTATTTAAATGCTGCTGAATACATCTTCATTTCTTCATGCTTGAAAAATGTGTGTAACATACAGCTATGCAAGATGCTTCTGTCAACCAATAAGCATTGATACTGCAGTATGAGTTGTATACATGCATGATTTCCAAATAGGTTTCACAAATGAATGGAAAACTGTGCTTTCTTCTGTAATTAGAAAAACACTATTTTATTACCGTTAAAAACAAAGTCCTCATGTTAGTACATAGTTGCATTGATTGATCAAATTATACAACAGTAATTGTCTGACACATTTGTGCAATATGTACCATACTCACAAGTTCCAAAATAAGTTAAAACAGCTTTCAAATAACTTTTATTGAAGAAAAATAAATGTTAACATATTACTTGATGTGATATTTAAAATAGATATAAATCAGACAACATCAACCTTTTACATTGCAGATATTCTTAAACAGAAAAGAAAAACAGAATGAAACCATCATGGGATGATGAATTTTGAATGTTTTGCATGGCACTGGTTGCTATGAATAAAATAGATTTTAAATGTTATTTATTTAAAAGCTAGTGGTTCTCGTTTCACACTAAAGGGCAGTAACAGATGCGCTATGACTGGCAAACTGACAACTTCACGAGCTATAGGGAATATAGTTGAAAGAACTTTCTTGTTCACAAAGACAAACAGGAATGCATAAAATAATGAGGCTGGAAAATGAATTTTTATGGAGTAGTCATTAAATTTGATCAGACACCAACTTCTTGTAATTAAATGTTTTTTTAAAAAAATTGAAACATGCAGAAGACTTTATTACACTACCTGATGGGACATGTGGTCTGGGGTGCACTTACTGATTGAGCATACGTCACAGGACAAGGGTCTATCATTAGTTAGGGTTTTTTCCTAGGATTGACAAGTGTCCAATATTGCATCAGAAAGCTCTGTATTTCAATAAGCTTCAGGGCCAGAGTCTATCTAAGGTTTTGATATGTTGCTCACAGAGGGGCGTCAGGGCCAGGGTCCATCTGAGGTTTTTATATGTTGCTCACAGAGGGGCATCAGGGCCAGGGTCTATCTGAGGTTTTAAATGTGGCTCACAGAGGAGCTTCTGGGTCAGAGATTGTCTGAGGTTTTATATGTTGCTCACAGAGGAGCTTTTGGGTCAGAGTCTATCTGAGGTTTTTATATGTTGCTCACAGAGGGGCTTCAGGGCTAGAGTCTATCTGAGGTTTTATATGTTGCTCACAGAGGGGCTTCTGGGTCAGAGTCAGCTGAGGTTTTTATATGTTGCTCACAGGGGGGCTTCTGGTTCAGAGTCTATCTGAGGCTTTTATATGTTGCTCACAGAGAGGCTTCTGGGTCACAGTCTATCTGAGGTTTTATATGTTTCTCACAGAGGGGCTTCTGGTTCAGAGTCTATCTGAGGCTTTTATATGTGGCTCACAGAGGGGCTTCAGGGCAGGATTTTGATATGAGGCAGGTATGTGTCTGACTAAGAGGCTGCAGGGGCAGAGGTCTGATATGATTTTGGTATGTGGATGATAGAGGATCTGCAGAGCCAAAGTGATAAGTAGCTGACAGAGGGGCTGCAGGGGAGAGTCTGAGCTTATGTCTGAGGCTGGTATGTGTCTGACTAAGAGGCTGCAGGGGCAGAGGTCTGATATGATTTTGGTATGTGGATGATAGAGGATCTGCAGAGCCAAAGTGATAAGTAGCTGACAGAGGGGCTGCAGGGGAGAGTCTGAGCTTATGTCTGATATGTGGTTGACAGAGGGGCTGCAGCTCTAGGTTTGTGTAGCTAACTGTCCTTATCCCAACAAGGATTTCAAGGAACTCACTTTGGGAAATGCTAGCAAAAAAAAATACAAAAAAATATGTTAACAGAAATAAATGTTGCATTCAAATATTTTTAATTTTAAATGGATGTAGATGCAATTTGTTTCATATTCCTTATCTCTTTTAAGGTTGTTTACAAGTTTAATATTTTGCTACCTTTTTATTATTATTGATTTATTTATAAATCAAAATAGCGCTAACTCACTTTTTTTGTGTGTGGTTATATAAGTGTTATTTTAAAGAAAATTTACTTTAGTTTTCAATAAAAAACTTTTTTTGGGTCTTAATTTTCTTGTATTAGGAATGACAGGGACATTGCAATTTAATTATGGCTGTACAGTACAATAAAAGCAGTGCATTACAATGAAACATTTCCTGTCATTGAGTATGGAGCAAAACATCCGTTGATGACATTTATTCTTCTCCGCTAAGTGCTTTGTTGTAGTAAAGTTTGTATCCGAGGAGTTGTCTGAAACTTGTTATTGTACTTGCGTGAAGGCAGACACACATCAGTTGCAGTTCCACAACCATTTTTGGTATATAAAGAATTTTTCCTTTTTTTATTCTATATATCAGCTAACAAAACAAGTCCTTGAAGCAATTGTTCAACAGTTCATGCTTATAGAAGAGTGTTTCTAAATCTACAGTTGCAAATAATATTAGTTGTTTTTATATTTTAACACAGCCATAGAACAGGGGTTAGATTGCCATCACTTTTATTTGAATGCCAATCATTAAGCAAATACTTTTGTTATGGTGAGACTTACATACACATACATACAGTATATATATATATATATATAAACTTGTTATCTTTATTTGAAAAATAATGCATCTATGCTTTTTTGGTTTAGAACTCTGGACAGCACTGTTTTATTGGTGGATAAATTTATCCACCAATCGGCAAGGACAACCCAGGTTATTCACCAGAAATGGGCCGGCATCTAAACTTACATTCTTGCATTTCAAATAAAGATACCAAGAGAATGAAGAAAATTTGATAATAAGAGTAAATTAGAAAGTTGCTTAAAATTGCTAAAAAAAAGCATTAACAAACTTCAGAAGGCAAAGAAAAATCAAACCAAATTAGTCTTTTTATGAAAAGATGATTATATTGTTCAAGTTAATAATTTTGGATACACTTAACTGCTTCAGATATATTTGACATATTTAACTTTAAAATTGAACAGTTCTATATTTGCAGTAAAAAAAAAGTACAAACAATAAAGCATTCCCAAAGATGAAAGTATTCACAGGACTTATAGACAAAATAGATTTATTGTTATGGTTTGGCTCAAATCCGGTTTTCTTGTCAAGATATAAACATAAAAAGGAAACCACACTCCGTGTCATTATCTTACTCTTCCCTTCTTGGTATCATTACAAATACCAATAAGGGGCACAAGGGCCCTGAGTTGCAACATTATTCGAAGTGGACTAGGCATATGTAATACAGGGGATAATTAGCATGGTAATCCAAAATCAGTTGACATAGTAACCCAGGCATATGTTACAGAAACCTTACAATCCAACTCAAGTGGTCCAACATAGGTTGCATGACCATTTTTAATTTTCCTAATTTTTTGAGTGATTACCTCTATATTTTAATATTGCAAATCCACCAGGTTTGTATTTTTATTTTACTTGGTTATAAACACAGCACCGATTTTTGTGCCATGGCGAACAACAAATTTTGGTTATACAGATGTTTACAGAAATATAAATATCTCATTTCTAGTTTTTTTTTTCATATGTTCGTATATAAACATTTTGCACTTTCTTGAACCTTACACTTAGAACGTAATTCCTAATTTAATAATAAAAATTGCAGAAAGTTCCACTTTTTGGGTAAATTTATAATGAGAAGGGTTCTCAGTCTTAGTCCTAATTTTTTTTTAGGGGGTACCTAAGTAAGTATAGTGTGCATGCAGAACATTTAAGGTTTTGAGACTTTTTTGGGGGGGAGGGGGGCGAGAAAGTGCAATTGTTTAACATTTACCATCATTTGTAGATGATCTCTGGTGTGGGACCAGGGGCGCGATCCGATATACGGCGCAGTTTTCGGTGCAAGCATGGAAACCTGCGCCACCCGTAGTTTCACCTCGCACAGCGAGCTATCACATATACGGCGCCGACATTTGCTAAAGTGCCGTAAGTTGGACAAACTATCGATGTCAAGAAATCAGCGTAAGTACAAATTTCTGGAGTTGCCAGTGACTTACGGCACTTTATAAACTGCCGCCGCCTAAAAAAACTAACTAAAATATTAAATCTCCCGTTACTGTCTAACACGCCTCCCAAAAATAGCCCGACACGTATACCCCTCTATCCGCAATCCCCCCTCTCACTCCTAACAATAAATGTATTAACTCCTAAACCGCCGCTCCCGGACCCCGCCGCCACCTATATTATATGTATTACCCCCTAATCTAATCCCCCTACACCGCCGCCACCTATATTATATATATTACCCCTAATCTAATCCCCCTACACCACCGCCACCTATATTATATGTATTACCCCATAATCTAATCCCCCTACACCGCCGCCACATATATTATATGTATTAACCCCTAATCTAATCCCCCTACACCGCCGCCACCTATTTTAAATATATTAACCCCTAATATGATCCCCCTACACCGCCGCCACCTATTTTAAATATATTAACCCCTAATATGAGCCCCCTACACCGCCGCCACCTATATTAACTATATTACCCCCTAAACCTAAGTCTAACCCTAACACCCCCTAACTTAATTATTATTTAAATAAATCTAAATAATATTAATATTATTAACTAAACTAATTATTACCCTAAACTAAATTAAAAAAGTAATCGGCTCTATTACCAGCCCTTAAAAGGTCCTTTTACCTGTAAAAAAAAAAACAACCACCCCCATTACAACCCACCACCCACACACCCCTACTCTAAAACCTACCCGATCCCCCCTTAAAAAAAACAAGTCTAACCCCCAAATGGTCCTTACCTGTCCTGAAGACCGACAGAGAAGGTCCTGTTCCAGGCGGTGAAGTCTTCTTACAAGCGGCGGCATCTTCTTCTTCCAGGAACCAGGCGGCGCGGAGGAGTTGAAGACCGATGACCGCTGAGTTGAAGACCGTCCACTCTGGAACTGAAGACCGTCAATGCTGGAACTGAAGATCGGTGATGCTGGAACTGAATACCGGAGCCATGGAGCGTGGAGGATCCTCTTCATATGATCTCCGCCGTACACTGAATAGGAATTCAAGGTACGCAATTAAAAATGGCGTCCCTTGAATTCCTATTGGCTGATTTGAGCCTTCAAATTCAAATCTACTGTAGCTACTGTAATTCAAATCTACAAGCTACTGTAATTCTACTGGCTGATTAGAATAGCCAATAGAATTACAGTAGCTCTTATTCTATTGGCTATTCAAATCAGCCAATAAAATTAAAGTAGCTCTCATCCAATTGGCTGATTTGAATTTGAAGGCTCAAATCAGCCAATAGGAATTCAAGGGACGCCATTTTCAATCACGTACCTTGAATTCCTATTCAGTGTACGGCGCAGATCGTATGAAGAGGATACTCCACGCTTCATGGCTCCGGTCTTCAGTTCCAGCATCGCCGGTCTTCAGTTCCAGAGTGGACGGTCTTCAGCTCCACGGTCATCGGTCTTCAACTCCTCCCCGCCGGCTGATTCCTGAAAGAAGAAGATGTCGCCGCTTGGAAGAAGACTTCACCGCCTGGAACAGGACTTTCTCCACCGGTCTTCAGGACAGGTAAGGACCACTTGGGGGTTAGACTTAGGTTTTTTTAAGGGGGGATCGGGTGGGTTTTAGAGTAGGGGTGTGTGGGTGGTGGGTTGTAATGGGGGGGTTGTTCTTTTTTTTACAGGTAAAAGAGCTGATTACTTTGGGGCAATGCCCCGCAAAAGGCCCTTTTAAGGGCTGGTAATAGATCTGATTACTTTTTTAATTTAGTTTAGGGTAGGGAAATTTTATTATTTTGTTTTTTTTTTGTAATTTAATTAGGGTGCTTAGATTAGGTGTAATTAGCTTAAAAATCTTGTAATCTTTTTTTATTTTTTGTAATTTAGTGTTTTGTTTTTTTTGTAATATAGTTTAGTGTATGTAATTGTATTTTATTTGAGATAATTGTAGTTTATTTAATTAATGTATTGATAGTGTAGTGTTAGGTGTAATGGTAACTTAGGTTAGGATTTATTTTACAGGTAATTTGGTAATTATTTTAACTACGTAGCTATTAAATAGTTATTAACTATTTAATAGCTATTGTACCTAGTTAAAATAAATACAAAGTTACCTGTAAAATAAATATAAACCCTAAAATAGCTACAATGTAATTATTAATTATATTGTAGCTATCTTAGGGTTTATTTTATAGGTAGTATTTAGTTTTAAATAGGAATAATTTAGTTAATAATATTAATGTTATTTAGATGTATTTAAATAATAATTAAGTTAGGGGGTGTTAGGGTTAGACTTAGGTTTAGGGGGTAATATATTTAATATAGGTGGCGGCGGTGTAGGGGGCTCATATTAGGGGTTAATATATTTAAAATAGGTGGCGGCGGTGTAGGGGGATTAGATTAGGGGTTAATATATTTAAAATAGGTGGCAGCGGTGTAGGGGGCTCAGATTAGGGCTTAATATAGTTAATATAGGTGGCGGCAGTGTAGGGGGCTCAGATTAGGGGTTAATATAGGTGGCGGCGGTATAGGGGGCTCAGATTAGGGGTTACACCGTATATAGGATACCAAACCAGTGCAAAATTTGGCGTCGCCGGCTTCTGCGGGCGACGCTGCATATCGGATCGGGCCCCAGATAGGAATCTGATTTTTATTTTTTTTTAAGAAATATAAGTCCTCTATGGTTGCACTCTGCTTTGAAAACTTTGAGATTCAACTAGATTGAGGTTTCCGCAAACATCTGTGTAACCATAATTTGTCGTGTTCCATGACACAAAGAAGGCTGCTTTGGTTAAATCAAGTAAAGTAAAAATAATAAAAAAATGGTGGTTTTGCAATACCAATCACTCAACAAAAAAAAAATAGGATAATTAAAAATGGTCAAGCAACCAACTTAACAAGTATTGGACTAGTTGAGATGGACTGACCCTATATGCACTTGGAAGTATAAAAAGGGGCTTCTCAAACTAAAAATGAAAAGGGTCAAATGAATAATCAGAACTTTAGTAAAAAGTTGGCATATTTTTACCAGAACAAAAGGTCTTGATTAGGAATGGGCAAATATCTGTATTTTTACATTCACATAACAGAACAAATGTTTTCCTTAATATTATTTCTAACATTCCCTTTTCCAATGTAATATTTGAATATTAATTCCAATAGTTTTACATTGAAATTTATGAGAATCAGCATTTGAATGTTAAGATTCAACTTTAAATATTTAAATGTTACCATTTTTAAAGGAAAAGTTAAAGGGACGTAAAACATAACATTTTTCTTTAATGATTCAGATAGAAAATATAATTTTAAACAACTTTTCAATGTACTTCTATTATCAAATTTTCATTGTTTTCCTTTGTTGAAAATCAGGAAGGTACACTCAGGAATGTGCACAAGCCTGCAGCACTATATGGCAGCAGTTTTGCAACAATGATATACATTAGCAAGGGTACTAGATGGCAGCATTATTCACTGCTAGACATGTGCACGCTACCTATCTAGATATCTCTTCAACAAAGAATAACAAAAGAACAAAGCAAATGTGTTACTATAAGTAAATTGGAAACTTTATTAAATTGCATTCTCTGTCTGAATCATGGGTTTCATGTCACTTTAACATTTGGTTGCAAAATACAGATATTGTCGAGCAAAGAACATTTTTTTGTCAATATTTGTTATTTTTAATAAATGTGCCAACATATTTGCCCATCCCTAGTCATGATCTCAAGTGTTAGAGTAAAAGGTTCAGAAGTAATTTCACTTACTTTACAGAAAGCAAAAATGAATCATGTAATAGATTTCCAAAAGACGTGGAAAAATATAGTAAACAAGTTCAAGCACTTCCAGAGACACAATGAAAATTTAAAGATTGATTTTATAAAAGATTTAATAATGAAAAATAAATCAGGACAATATACATTCTTTATTTATTTTTCCTACATTTACTTTCAAATATGCTTCCAGGAATAATTAACATAAACATTTCAAACTATAATTTTGTTAGCAAAAATTGCAATTAAAGTGCACCCCATTTAAAAAAATAATAAAAATTAAACTATACATAATTAAAAATTTTGGCCTAGATTACAAGTGAAGTGGAACAATTTTAGCGCTATTAAGCAATAACACAGCTAAAGTTAAATCAATATCGCACTTATTCTAACGCTCATATTACAAGTTGAAAGTAAAATGTTATTGCTCAAGCAAAAGCCTCAAGCGTACTGATATCTGGATGTCTAATAGCATTGTCGTGCTAAATCCCTCATCCACTTCGTATGGGGCCGCTACAAAACCCTGTTCTGGCTTTCATCTTAGTGCTAACCCGAAGGTGCACTAAATCCGAAAGTTCATTCTGAAATCGTTTAAATAATATTCTTCTTCACTCAAAAGAAAATGTTATTTTTATTATATTTATATATATATGTAACTAGAAATTATATTTTATTTATTTGTATTGCCCCTTTGAAGGGCCATCCCAATATTATAGACAAACAAAAAATTAAAAATGAACCCCGTAATGGCCATGATGTACCATGGCTAGTACGTGGATAGAGTTTTCTTGTTTATAATAGCGTGAGTCCCGCCACAAGCGGCGAGACCACGCTATTAATAACCCAATTCCCATATAAAGACCAGCGATGTTCTTAAATAAATATTTTCAAGGCCCTCTTAAAGGGCCATTTATGTGATAATATGATAAGCTGAAGATGAAAAGCCCCAAAACCTATGTGAACTATGTGTAAAAACCACAACAGGGTAGTGCTGGTGAAAATATTTATTTAAACACAGCCCAAAAATAACTTAATAAATAAATAAATATCACTTTAAAACACTTTTTTAAAATAATAAACATATTTTTTTACATTTAATATATATATATATATATATATATATATATATATATATATATATATATATATATTTAAGCCTAATACTTTATTTTAATATGTTTTACTTGTGGTTGCTTATACATTTATTGTTGCCCTAACACTTTATTTCAAGTCTCCAGTCTCAATTAATATTTTATCATTGCTCACAACTTTTCATTTGAACGATGTTTAGAATGTCTACACTATCCATTGAAATTATAGGGTACCCTAAAGAGATGTTGGCTGTTCTTAAAGTGAATGTAAAGTTTCATCAAGTAGTGCCCAGTTTTTAAAAATACTATTAAAAAGAGGGGCACTTTTATTGATGAAACTTTACATTGCACCATATTTGTAGAAATACTTACCTCTTCGTCTTGAAAGCTGGATTGCTGATGATGTTGCTTCCCCCACCTGTCGCAAGCCTTCTGGCCGGATGGATGAAGATAGAAGATGCCGTCTGGATGAATACTTCTGCCCGCTTGGTTGAAGACTTCTGGCTGCTTCGATGAAGACTTCTGCCCACTTGGATGAAGACTTCTGCCAGCTTCGATTAGGACTTCTGCCCACTTGGATGAGGACTTCGCCGGCTGGATGAGGATGGATGTCCGGTCTTCGAAAACTGTAAGTGGATCTTTGGGGTTAGTGTTAGGTTTTTTAAGTGTTTTTTGGGTGGGTTTTATTTTTAGCTTAGGGTTTGGGCATTTCGTAAAAGAGCTGATTGCCCTTTTAAGGGCATGGCAAAAGAGCTAAATTCCCTTTTAAAGTGAAGGTAAACTTTGGTGAATGAAAGCCTGTTTTTTAAAAATACTATTAAAAACAGGCGCACTTTCATTCATCAAAGTTTACAAGCAGCCATTTTGTTAAAAAAATTACCTTTTTTTCTTTTCACAGCTAGAGCAGCTTCCCCCACCTAGAGATCCTCTCTTCACACGTCAGCAATGACTAATCCTGCTTCCTTCAAACACGGCTTTCCCCCCAGGGTAGTCATTGCCTGAGGCCATGCTGTGATTGGAGGAAGCTAGATTAGTCATTGATGACGTGTGAATAGAGGATCTCTAGGTGGGGGGAAGCTGCTCTAGCTGTGAAAAGAAAAAAAAATTAATTTTTTAACCAAACGGCTGCTTTGTAAACCTTGATGAATTAAAGCGCCCCTGTTTTTAATAGTATTTAAAAAAAACGGGCTTTCATTCACCAAAGTTTACCTTCACTTTAAGGGCAATGCCCATCCAAATGCCCTTTTCAAGGCAATGGTTAGCTTAGGTTTATTTAGATTTATTTTATTTGGGGGGTTTGGTTATGTGGGTGGTCGGTTTTACTGTTGGGGGGTGTTTATATTTTTTTACAGGGAAAAGAGCTGATTTCTTTGGGGCAATGCCCCACAAAAGGCCCTTTTAAGGGGCATTGGCAGTTTAATGTAGGCTAGGGTTTTTTATTTTTGGGGGGCTTTTTATTGTTATAGGGCTATTAGATTAGGAGTAATTTATTTTTATTTTTGATAATTTCGTTTTTTATTTGTGTAATTTATTTTTTTTGTAAGTTTTTTTTGTAAGTTAGTACATAGGGGCCTATCTATCAAGCCCTGAATGGAGCTTGAGGCCCTGTGTTTCTGGCGAGCCTGTAGGCTCGCCAGAAACACCAGTTATGAAGCGGCGGTCTAAAGACCGCTGCTCCATAACCCTGTCCGCCTGCTCTGATGAGGCGGACAGGAATCGCCGGAATTCAATCCGATCGAGTACGATCGGGTTGATTGACAACCCCCCTGCTGTTGGCCTCACAAGAGCTGCTGGTGCAATGCTGGATACGGACAGAGTATTGCTCCGCATTCAGCGAGGTCTTGCAGACCTAATCAGGTCCGCAAGACCTTTAATAAATTGGCCTCATAGTATTTTATTAATTTCATTTATTTTATTTTATTGTAATAGTAGGTTTAAGTGTAAGGTAGGTTAGGTTTTATTTTACAGGTAAGTTTGTATTTATTTTAACTATGTAGCTAGTAAATAGTTAATAACTATTTAGTAACTAGTCTACCTAGTTAAAATAAATACAAACTTACCTGTGAAATAAAAATAAAACCTAAGATAGCTACAATATAAATATTAGTTATATTGTAGCTAGCTTAGGTTTTATTTTACAGGTAAGTTTGTAATTAGTTTTAAATAGGAATTATTTAGGTAATAATTGTAAGTTTTATTTAGATTTATTTTAATTATATTTAAGTTAGGGGGTGTTAGGGTTAGACTTAGGCTTAGGGTTAGGTTTAGGGGTTAATATATTTATGTGGTGATGTGGGAGGCCAGAGGTTTAGGGGTTAATAGTTTAATTTAGTGTATTTTTGGTGGGGGGCTTGCGGTTTAGTGGTTAATAGGTTTATTATAGTGGCGGTGTGGGCGGACGGCAGATTAGAGGTTAATAATCTTTAAATAGTGTTTGCGATGCGGGAGGGTGGCGGTTTAGGGGTTAATAGGTTTATTATAGTGGCGACGATGTCGGGGAGTGGCGGAATAGGGGTTAACACGTTTTTTTTTAATGGCGGCGATGTCAGGAGCGGCAGATTAGGGATTAATAGGTAGTTTATGGGTGTTAGTATACTTTTGAACACTTTAGTTATGAGTTTTATGGTACAGCTTTGTAACGTAAAACGTATAACTACTGACTTTAGATGGTGGTACAGATCTTGTTGGTATAGGGTGTACCCCTCACTTTTTGGCCTCACCGCAAAACTCGTAATACCGGCGCTATGGGAGTCCCATTCAAAAAGGACTTTTTAAAAAGTGCAGTACTGACGTTGCGTAACAGCCAAAAAGGTGTGTGGTACCTATACCTACAAGACTTGTAATAGCAGTATTAGGGGAAAAGCAGCGTTATGAAGCATAACGCTGCTTTTTCACTCATAATGCCAAACTCGTAATCTAGCTGAATGTTTGCTATCTCCGTTGCTAGGCTATTGTTGGTTGTTTTTTTTATGTGAAATGTATGAAATTAGTCTTGTTTTAATTACACTGCAATTTCTTATTTTCATTTACACAGCAATTGCTTATTTTCATTTTGTTGCAACTCAGATATTATTTCTGCTATAGTCTATAACCGCTTGTATTATTTAAAGCACCAACTAAAATAGTTGAGCACTGCAGATTCTGTAGGTAGATAATTTAGTGTTTTTCATCCCAGGAAGCAGATACTTTATGCCAAGCATTGCCATTTAATTACGTTCAACATGATAAATAAGGGGATAAATTAATTCTAAGCAAAGACATTTAGTGAAGATGTGTTAGTAAAGAGATGTTTCTTGGTCTACATCCAGATTAACAGCTATGCCAGCAGATATAATTCCCACAAGTGGCTGCTTATGGATACAACATATTTATGTGTTATGTAGTAAGCATTTAAAGGGATATGTTATCCAGATTTTTTTTCTTACATGATTCAGACAGAACATACAGTTTTATTTAAAAAAAACAAACCTTTCCAATTTCCCTGTATTATCAAGTTTATATAATTCTCTTAGAATCTTTTGTTAAAAAGCATACCTAGGTAGGAATCATGCACATGTCTAGAGCACTATATGGCAGCAGCTTTGCAAGAATGAATTAAAGGGACACTGAACCAAAAATGTTTCTTTTGTGATTCAGATAGAGCATGCAATTTTAAGCAACTTTCAAATTTACTCCTATTATCAATTTTTCTTCCTTCTCTTGCTAACTTTATATAAAAAAGAAGGCATCTAAGCTTTTTTCTTAGTTCAGAACTCTGGAAAGCATTTTTTGATTGGTGGATGAATTTATCCACCAATCAGCAAGGACAACCTAGGTTGTTCACCAAAAATGGGCCGGCATCTAAACTTACATTCTTGCATTTCAAATAATGATTCCAAGAGAATGAAGAAAATTTGATAATAGGAGTAAATTAGAAAGTTGCTTAAAATAGGGACACTGAACCCAAAATTTTTCTTTCATGATTCAGATAGAGCATGCAATTTTAAGCAACTTTCTAATTTACTTCTATTATCAATTTTAATTTGTTCTCTTGCTATCTTTATTTGAAAAAGAAGGCATCTCAGCTAAGGAGCCAGCAAATGTTTGCTTCAGTACCATGGACAGCACTTGTTTATTGGTGCTGACCAATCATCAAGGACAACCAAGGTTGTTCACCAAAAATGGGCCGGCATCTAAACTTACATTCTTGCTTTTCAAATAAACATACCAAGAGAATGAAGAAAATTTGATAATAGGAGTAAATTAGAAAGTTGCTTAAAAATGCATGCTCTATGTGAATCACGAAAGAAAATTTTTGAGTACAGTGTCCCTTTAAAATGTCATGCTCTATCTGAATCACAAAAGAAAAAATGTGGGTACAGTGTCCCTTTAACAATGTTCTACATTGCCCAAGCACTGCTGCCATCTAGTGCTCAAAAGTGTATGACATTCTTAAAAACATTCTTGTAATACTGCTGCCAGATAGATCTCCAGGAATCTCATGAAAACTAAGTCAGTTTCATAACAGAGGTTGATTGAAAAACA
The DNA here is from genome assembly GCF_027579735.1 of Bombina bombina. Lineage (NCBI taxonomy): Eukaryota > Metazoa > Chordata > Amphibia > Anura > Bombinatoridae > Bombina > Bombina bombina. Next base: position 933,666,470 of record NC_069500.1, on the reverse strand, counting down.
AACAAAACAACTATACACTATATCCGAATATTGAAAGAAACATTTTTGGTTTCATGTCCCTTAATAAGACATTATTGTGAACCTAAAACTGGTTTATGTATTATGCAGCACTTTACCACAGACATTATTTAAAGGGACATTGCAGACAAAATTGTAATCCACACATAAAAATGCTTCTAATTAAAGCTATAGCTGTTACAAAAGTGCACTGTGCACCAGCATTTTAAACACAGCACTTGCTCAGAGAGCCTAAGGTGCTTGTACCATCTGGTAATTACTCAATTTGTTATTTGCTGACATGATGCAAACCCCACTGGCGCTCTGAGCAGCAGCAGTATTTAAAATGCTGGTGCACTGAGAATAACTAGCTATGCTTCACATGCACGTGCAGAGAAAAATGTTAACACTAAAACAGTGATAACTTATACTAGAAGCATTTTTGCCAATGCATGTATATTGCAAATATGTTTCTATTCAAAGGTGTAATTCATGTGCAGTTAAAATTTGACCAGAATATCCCTTTAATTCAGTTGCAGTTTACATTGGTGATGACAGGGAATAATATTACTTATTATTATGACTATGAGCATTTTGTCAAGCCCCCAGGGGCGGACTGAGACCAATCAGGGCCCCCAGGCAAAAATTAGCGAAGGGCCCCTACTGTCTCACAGCGACCCAAATATATACAAATAAACATTGTAGCCTCCCTATACTTCTCCCACCAGGCCCCCCAACCTCCAGGGCCAGTACCCCCAGCGTCAAGGGCCATAGACAGGGCCCTCAACCGCCAGGATCAGACCCCATACTCCATGGCCCTCACAGCGACAGACCCTCCACAGAACCCCCTCACTCTAGGACCTCCCAATGCTACAATTCCCACGTCCTGGCACAAGGCCCCCATTCACGGGCCAGGCCCTTAACTAAACATAATTTTAATGCGTACACCCCATTTTTATCAAAGGGGTTTACTGGGATACTACTTCCCAAAATATTTTATGTTAGAATTATATTATATTAGTTTGTATTTAAAAAAGTTAAAGATTGTGGCTATATAGGTACCCTACAACCCAATTGCATCCATTAATCACCCCTTTAAGTTGTAGCTTTCCAGCCCCAGCTGCTGCAGCCCACCGGGAAATCTCCTGGTAGGCCAATCCAGCCTTGTGGGCCCCCCTACATGCTGGGCCCTCGGTCCAGGTCCTATTTGCCCGGCTGATCAGTCCGCCCCTGCAAACCCCTACAACTTTTAGTTCACTTTGTGTAAAACTATTTGTTGATCAATATCGCGGTCTTCTTATGTTTTTGTATTGAATGGATGAACACATGTGGCTGACATTTGACAAATTTGTTTGTCATCCAGGTTGCTATAAATTTTAAATGTAATGTTTGAAAAATATTTTTTTAAGGGAGAGATGATTTATGTTTTAGACAAGGATACAGCACAATCGATTGCACTAGTTTTCTTGAAATGCTGTAGACAGGATGATTTTGTAAGGTAGAATATTTATTGTCTAGTTGGGAAAACAAATGATTTTTAAAAAGTACAATAGCATCAGTTTAAAGGGACACTGAACCCCATTTTATTCTTTTGTGATTCAGATAGAGCATGCAATTTAAAGCAACTTTCTAATTTACTCCTATTATCAATTTTCTTCATTCTCTTATTATCTTTATTTGAAAAAGAAAGTCTAGAACACTGGACAGCACTTTTTTATTGGTGGATGTATTTATCCACCAATCAGCAAGAACAACCCAGGTTGTACACCAAAAATGGGCCAGCATCTAAACTTACCTTCTTGATTTTCAAATAAAGATACCAAGAGAATGAAGAACATTTGTTAATAGGAGTAAATTAGAAAGTTGCTTAAAATTGCATGCTCTATCTGAATCACAAAATAAAAAATTTGGGTTCAGTGTCCCTTTAATAAAAACCTGTAATGCATTTTAAAATGCCATCTTTTAGCTGCAGCAAAATGATTCTCTCTTTAAAGACAAACAAATGTGCAGATTAGATGATTTGCACTGAGATTGTACTTGTTATGACGTTTAATGTGTGTCTGTTATGAATTGTCTTCTTTCCTGTGTATTTAGAATATGTAAAACTGATAAAAGACTGACAGGCAGAGCATACAGTAACTCAATGTTATGTTAAAGTTCAGAGGCTCAAATCAAATTTAAGCCATTTAAAGGGACATGAAACCCAAATTTTTCTTTCATGATTCAGATACAGGATACATTTGTAAACCACTTTCTATTCTCAATTTTGCTTCATTCTCTTTATATCCTTTCTTGAAGGAGCTAGCTGAACACATCAGTAAGCCAATCACAAGATGCATATATGTGCAGCCACCAATCAGCAGCTAGCTCCCAGCTCCTGAGCCTATCTAGGTATACTTTTCAACAAAGGAAGAGTGGAAAGCGCAGAGCATACAGGCTCAAATCACATTGAAGGCAGTTAAAGGACATGAAACCCAAATGTTTCCTTCATGCTTCAGATACAGGATATATTTGTAAACCACTTTCTGTTCTCAATTTCGCTTCATTCTCTTGATATCCTTTCTTGAAGGAGCTAGCTGAACACATCAGTAAGCCAATCACAAGAGGCATATATGTGCAGCCACCAATCAGTAACTAGCTCCCGAGCCTACCTAGGTTATACTTTTCAACAAAGGAAACCAAGAGAACAAAGCTAAATAGCTAAAATAAGTAAATTTGAAAGTTGTTTAAACTTGTGTGCTCTATCTGAGTCACAAACGAACATTTTGTGGTTTTTGGAACCTTAACAATTTGGCCACAATAAGATGTGTGCAAATCCAGATCTTAGTTTGTTGAACTTTCACAAGAAGAAATCCGGTTCCGAAAAGTGCTGAATGCTGCGAGCAACCTCCTTCGGATCATCACAAATTAACTGAATGTGCATGGCTAGGTGGCACACACACTGGCTCTCTTACAATAAAATCATTTGAGTAACCCTAGTGAAAAGTATAGTTTTTGCACTAGATTTTCAGGATGTACTAAAAGGAATGACAAAAAGGAATGACCATAGACTTTAATGGGATGTAAAATTAAAAGTGTTGAAGTAACAAAACTATCAGACATAAAGTAGATATTTACCAGATATGTTCCCCAGGTACAGTAGCATATTCTGAAAGTGAGATTATTGCTGTTTTCTATGGAATGACAAGGGTGAATGACAAAATGGAATGCCTATAGACTATAATGGGATTACATTTAAAAGTGCTATAGAAACTAAACTATGATACATATCAACTAGATATTTACCAGATATGTTCCCCAGGTACAGTAGCATATTCTGAAAGTGAGATTACATCAGATTATAGCTGCTTTCTATGGAATGACAAGGGTGAATGACAAATGGAATGCCCATAGACTAATGGGATTTTCTGTCCCGCAAACTTTACTAGCGTCACTGGTCTGTCATTTCTTAGAAAGTATTTAGATTTTATAGAAAACAAGGAATAAGAAGAAACTGTACTTGGCAAGTAAATATTTCATGCATTTACGTTTTATTATGTTTTTTTTTTTTTTGTCTTTGGATTGTACAAATGAAAATAAAATAATCTATATGCAAGCGATTCATTAAAAAAAGCAGTTAAACAGTTTTTTCTCCCCCCCCCCCCCCCCACTACAATTACAGGGAGGGAATCCCAGTAGAGAGAAAACTAATCAAGGCAGCGTATTTAATCAAAGCAGTACAGCCATAATTAAACTTCCACAAATTTGCATGATAAACGCTTGCCTTGCAGTTAGTTCTTCAGTGACTTTGCATGAAGACTTTATTTTGTGTGCAGGACCCAGTATTAGTTATTGTTCAGAGAGTCAGCTATTCAGGAATTTCCTGGCCAGGTCATAAACTACTCAGGCTATGTTTAAAAAAAAAAAATCAAAGAATTGCTTAAGTCATTCCTATTTCCTTGCTAATCTTATTACTCATGACCTAAATGAACAAGAGACCCTTGACTTCAAGCTTTTTATATACTAGAATTTATGAACGCGCCTTCCCAGAATTTTTGGGAAATGCTACCAAGTGAAGGAAGATGTGTTCTGCATTCTATTGTCTAGCACTAGATGGAAATTAATATTAGCCTATTTTTTTATATTTGTAGCTCTCTTCCACCTCCCATTCATAGAGAATTAAACTGCACCCAGCAGATAGTTCTGTTTGGATAGACGCAGCAGCTTGAAGGCTTTCTCCTCCCTCGTGGTACTGAGCACTTTCATTCTCATTCAATTTATTTTCAAGCTCTTTTTTTTTCTTTCTGTGACCTTGTTAAACATCAACATTACATACCTGAGTCTAAAAAAGCAACGGTGATTCTTTCAGCTAATGCTGAGAGGCGGTGATTGTCTGCGCCATAATTCTTGTGGGATAGAGTCATGGGAGAAACTGCAGTGAACAAACAGAAATAACTGATGCTGCTGTATTTGGCTGTAGCAAACTCATCACAGCAGAAGCTGTGCTGTTAGCTTTTTGGGATTATCGACTGGACTTTAGTATTCATCAGAATTGGTGAGTGTGCTAACTGGGATACTTATGACTTTATTTAATCTAAAAGCTTGTGTAGTTTTAAGTATGTGAACATCTGCCACTAATTGTTTTATTATTATTAAATTATTGGTCTTTTTAGATTAACTAACTTTACTATATCGTCATCCTCTATAGATATTTTTAACTTTCATTTTATTTGTATGGTTCCATTGTTCTATGTTTTTAATATCACTTGATATTTGCCATTTAATACTGGTTAAGTGTTTCACATAGCCACCTACATGAGGGAACATTGGACAGCACGTGGGTGTGCAGATTTTTATTTTAATGAACGTTAAATGCCTCAGAGTTGTGTGTGGTATTTAATTCAAGGCTGTGCATAAAGATCACTTAATCAATGCTTGTTAGTTTCCTGTGAGATAAATAAAATGCTGTCATTTTTTTACAGAGCTAACAGGGTTTTAATGATCACACTCTATTTCATAGATAGGTATATATATATATATATATATATATATATTTACCTTTTTCTTACTGTAGTAATTTGGGACATTTCATTAATTTGAAACTCAAAAGATATAGATTAAAATTGTTACTTTGTTTGATTTTATTGTATAGACTTAGCATGTGTTTTAGTGGCAGTTGTTATAGAGTTAAAGTGAAGGTAAAGTTATTGTAACCAGCAATCGTTTTTATGTTGCTTTTATTAACCCAAATGTAGTCGCTAGGTTTTTTATGAATAAAAAATTATCTATTTTGTTCAATTTATAACTTTATTTCTCCTACCGTTCCTTGAATAATCTCCTCCCACGCTCCATTTCCTGGTTTATGACACACTGACGTATAGAGCGGTCCCACCCGCTCTATACGTGTTTAGCATACTCGTGCACATCGAGCATGGATTAACCGCGCATGCGCATCATTTATGGACCGGCAGCTCCTTCAATGACTAAAACCAAAAATGTATAATGCGCATGCGCGAAACGAGGATGTGCGCGCTTGCAAATTGCAGAAGATAAATTGTCACGCATGCGCATGTAAACCAGGATGTTTATGACGAAATTTGACGGCCGCCTAACGGCCAGAAAATCAATTGGATCTAAGAGGCACGTGATAGTAATTTAGAAAAAAAAAAAATGTACGGGTTGTTTATCGGAAAGCCGATTAGAATAGAAAAACATTAGATATCACAGCTAATTTATGTTTTATAAAAAATTGATGAATTAAACTTATATTTATTTTACATCATCTCTCTAATTATTTGTAATAAGGACTTTGACTTTACCTTCACTTTAATATCCTAGGATTGTGTTTTGAGTTCCCTGTCTCATGGAGACTAACAATATCTTGAGCTAGAAATGATATACATTAAATGCATTAAACATCTGCTTTCTTGTGGAGTAAGAACTGCTTTTGTTTTTTAGTGTTTTTTGAACATGCTCTGAAGTAAATGGAAATTATAATTCACCACCTGTGGACCTATTTATATGTCTGTAAAACTCCCTTTAAAAAAAACCTTAAAGGGATTTTCTAATGTAAAAAATATGTTTATTGGTTAGATCATGCATATTTGGTGCTTGTTGGCACGAGTTAAGCACATAGGTAATGTTCCACTCAGGAGTCATATACATTGCAGCTCCCAAACAGAAAACTACTGGAGATGGGCATTTATGTGCGACTGGTGCCCTTAATGGGTTCACTGGCTTTATTCTACTTTGCAAGGGTTAAACATAAAGAGTTTGACCATAATCCTTTTGAAATGCTTAAAAAAATTGCCATATACTTTAAGGGTGAATTTTGTAGATAAGTCATAAGATAAACCTTTTTAAAGGATTTTAATAAAACCCCATTGTTAGCTAAGGTCAAATCCTAAACCACAATTTTAATATTTGATAAAATATGCTGCAAAATGCACCTTTTAATCACAAATAAAATTGCTGTTGGCAACATTAATTATAAAAGGACTGTTGCTACATAACAAGAGTAGATTGTTGTGCTGGCAGGTGGTTTGTCATTCCCAGTATAATAGTAGTAATTTGAGGTGTTTATAGGACCCCAAGTACTTTCTTATACAAACACTGATTTGGTGAAGAATACTCCTGTTTGCTTTATAGTATAGAGAGGTTTATTTTTCTTCTTATAGAATCTGAGTGTCAATATAAAATACATTTTATATTAGGTCTATTGGAGTCTGTGTTGCCTTCATTCTGCAGCTGTGAGACTTTGATAAATAACTCAATTTCACCATGAAGTACTGCCAAGAACAGTGGCTGTACTGTTTCCATAAAACTAAAACACACAACTGCTTGTCACATGTGCACATATATTATTTCTTTGCAGATCAATAGGTTATAAACAGGTTGCAGAGCACACAGTGAAAATGTCACTTTTCCTTTTACATTTTCTTCTAGTTTGTTTTGCATCGTATCACTGTTTATGACTATGTAAATCAATTTAAAAGGAACATTTGGTTTGACACAAGGCATCTTCATGTACTGTTTGCAGGTGTGTGAGATTGAGGAATGTGTCATAATCAAATCACATCTGGAGGGACGTTTGCTGTATAAACAATGCAAAAATAATGATAAAGAGATAATGTATAGTACTGTAAAAATAAAATGCTCTAATTCACTGCTGTGCAAACTGTGGTCCAAGGGCCACATCACCTCCTCTAAGGATTTTTGTTTGAACCTCATCACCAATGACATCATTTTCTTATTGAAAAAGTAGTTGCACACTTTCCATTAAAAGGACAGAAAAGTCAAAATGATACTTCCATGATTCAGATAGAGCAAATCATTTTAAATCATTTTCAAATGTACTTCTATTATCTAATTTGCATTGTTTTCTTGCTATTCTTTGTTTTAAAAACCATCCATATGCAGGCTCAAAAGAAACAATGCTTGCTGGGAGCTAGCTGGTGATTTTTGGCTGCATATATATGTCTTCAGCTGGCTACCAGTAGTGCATTGCTGCTCCTTCCACAAAGGATACAAAAAGAAGAAAATTGGAATTTATTCATCGTAACTAATTTCTCTAATTATTATTATCAGGTATTTGTAGAGCAGCGCTATGAAGATAGGTGGTATACAAGATAGCATTTACAGGGGTTAAGTGGGTACAGGGCCCTGCCGAGAGTTACACTCTTTTAGTCGGCTCTTATGAATGTGAACTACAAACAGCTGGGCTCATAGGCTTACATGCTATGGGGTTTTAGGGGATAGCAGTGGAGATAGGAAGGTTAGTGTAAGTTGTAAGCGTCCCTGAATAGCAGAGTCTTCAGGGAGCACTTGAAGATTTTAAAACTAGGGGAGATTCTTGTGGAGCGAGGCAGAGAGTTCTATAAGATGGGAGTCAGTCTTGAGAAATCTTATAGACGGGAATGTGAGGAGGTAACAAGAGAGGAGGAGAGTAGGAGATCATGAGTGGAGCAAAGGGGACGGGAGGGAGAGTATCTGGAGACAAGGTCTGAGATGTAGGGGGAGCAATGCAATTGAGGGCTTTGTGTGTCAGAGTGAGAATTTTGTGTTTAATCCTGGAGGCAAGAAGCCAGTGAAGGGATTGTCAGAGAGGTGCGGCAGATGAAGAGCAAAGTGCAAGGAAGATGAGCCTGGCAGAGGCATTCATTATGGATTGTAAAGGAGCTAGGCAGCAGCTAGGGAGACCAGAGAGGATAGAGTTGCAATAGTTGAGGCGGGAAAGGATGAGGGAGTGGATTAAAAAATTTTTTGTGTCTTGTGTAAGGAAATGTCTAATTTTAGCGATCTTTTTAAGGTGGAAGCGGCAGGCTTTAGCCAAGGACTGAATGTGAGGAGTGAAAGAAAGATATGAGTCAAGTGTGACCCCAAGACATCGGGCATGTGAGGTTGGGGTAATGATGGAGTTGTCAACCATTATAGAGACAAATAATAAGTTATAGGGAAAATAAGGAGCTCAGTTTTCGAGAGATTTAGCTTGAGGTAGTGAGAGGACATCCAAGATGAGATATGAGAGAGACAGTTAGTGACATGGGTTAGCAAGGAAGGAGATAATTCTGGTGCAGAGAGGTAGATTTGGGTATCGTCGGCATACAAATGATAATGAAACCCATGGGACTTTATTAAGGAACCTAGTGAGGATGTGTAGATTGAGAAGAGAAGGGGACCGAGGACAGAGCCTTGTGGTACCCCAACAGAAAGAGGTAACGGGGCAGAGGATACCCCAGAGAAGGCTACACTAAAGATACGGTTAGACAGATAGGAAGAGAACCAAGAGAGAGCTGTGTCACAGATGCCGAAGGATTGGAGGATATGGAGCAAAAGAGGGTGGTCGACAGTATCAAAGGCTATAGTAAAGAGGGGTAGTGTTCAAGCGCTAAGGCAATCCCCAAGCTGTATCCAAACAGAGGTCCTAACAAACCTCCAAAAAAATTAGCACAAATAGTAAGAAGTGAATACAGCGCCAACAGGAGGCCAAGGGATAAATATACTCACAGAGAGGTGAAAGAAATATAATCACAGAGAGATAAAAGAAATTATTTAATAGACCAAGTAGAAAAGCAACAGCAATAAAAGACTATATATAAAAATATATATAAAAACACATAAAAATACAGGAATAACTCGCAGGAGCGGCTCAAAGGGCCAAGGATGATGATTACAATATAAACAGAGATAATAACAGGTGATCAGTGTAGGCGGTACACCAGATGAAGAGTGTAAACTAGTGAAACAGAGTTATCCTAAGTCAAACTCAGTGTATCAAACAAATAATCTATATATAAATAATTATGTCCAAAAATGAGTGTCTGAAGGGGAGAGACAGGTTTCTGTGAGAGCCAGAAGATTGAGAGAGTGGGGGATAAAGAGGTCATGGATAGAAGTGAGCTTGTTGCAAACAGACTGAGAGTTCCAATGTGTGCAAGTGAAGGGAGTGGTGGCTTTAGATGCAAGAGGAATGAAATTAGAGTTACAAGAGTTTTGTTTTTGAAGTCTATTGAAGGGTACACATGGATGTGCATGGCAAGGAAAATGTGGGGGACCAGGATTAGGGGAGATGTCGCCAGAAGCTAGTATGAGCGAGAGGGAGAGTGACATGAGATGAGATGCGGATTTGCAGTAGTGAGACTGTTTTTGTGATGAGTTGCAAGGGGGAGAGAGAGTCTTTAGGAATGTGTGAAGTTCATGAATACAAAAGTAAGGTGAGGTTAAGAGAGATTGGCTAATGAGAAGTGCAGGTGGTGAGGGGTAAGGAGTAATTGAGTAAAGTAGTTTGTTAAACAGACAAAAGGTGGTGAAAAGGAATATGAAGATATTTAGCATTTTTACAAAATAGTCAAACAGTGTATAAAACTCTAGTCATTTCTTTCTTACTAAAAATGTGATTATAATGTATTGAGTGCACTGGCTAAGCCCACATTTAGTGATCAGCCCTACATATAAAAAAAAAAGAGTGTGATGATACTGTAATGATATATTTATAGAAATACTTTTTGGCAATTATTTGTTTCATCCTACAAAATGGTTAATCACATACGCTTAGATTACGAGTTTTGCGTTATGTGCGGCTAGGTAATAATTTGCAAGTTATTTTCACCACCGCTTACCTTTAATAGCGCTGCTATTACAGGTTTGCAAAAACCCAGCGTTAGCAGGTAATATGACAGCGTTGAGCTCCATACCGCACACAAATACCAGCGCTGCGCAGCGGTTTTACGTGCTTGTGCATGATTTCACCATAGACATCAATGGGGAGAGCCAGCTAAAAAAATAGCCTAAGACCTGCAATAAAGGAGCGTAAAGCTCCGTAATGCAGCCCCATTGATTCCTATGGGGAAAGAAAATTTATGTTTACACCTAACATCCTAACATAAACCCTGAGTCTAAACACCCCTAATCTTCTGCCTACGACATCGCCGCCACCTACCTACACTTATTAACCCCTAATCTGCCACCCCCAACGTCACCGCCGCCACTATACTTAAGTTATTAACCCCTAAACCACTGGCGTTCCACATCACTAACACTAAATAAATATATTAACCCCTAACCCTAAGTATAACTCTAACTCTAACACCCCTAACTTTAATATAATTAAAATAAATACAAATAAAAATTACTATCATTAACTAAATACTTACCTATAAAATAAACCCTATGCTAGCTACAATATAACTAATAGTTACATTGTAGCTAGCTTAGGTTTTATTTTTGTTTCACAGGCAAGTTTGTATTTATTTTAACTAGGTAGACTAGTTAGTAAATAGTTATTAACTATTTACTATTTACCTAGTTAAAATAAATACAAATTTACCTGTAAAATAAAACCATTATAAAATAAAAACATTACACTACAATTAAATAAATTACATTAATTAAATACAATTAACTAAATTACAACAAAAAAATAAACACTAAATTACACAAAATAAAAAAGAAAGTATAAAATATTTAAACTAATTACACCTAATCTAATAGCCCTATCAAAATACCCCCCCCCCCCCAATAAAAAAAAACCCTAGCCTAAACTAAACTGCCAATAACCCTTAAAAGGGCCTTTTGCAGGGAATTGCCCCAAAGAAATCAGCTCTTTTACCTGTAAAAAAAATACAAACAACCCCCCCCAACAGTAAAACCCACCACCCAACCAACCAAACCCCCCAAATAAAATACTATCTAAAAAACCTAAGCTCCCCATTGCCCTGAAAAGGGCATTTAGATGGGCATTGTCCTTAAAATGACATTTAGCTCTTTTTATGTGCCCAAAACCCTAAGCTAAAAATAAAACCCACCCAATAAACCCTTAAAAAACCTAACACTAACCCACGAAGATCCACTTACAGTTTTTGAAGACTGGACATCCATCCTCAACGAAGCCGGGAGAAGTCTTCATCCAAGCGGCAATAAGTCGTCCTCCAGGCGGCAGAAGTCTTTTTATTTTTAATTTAATTTTTTTATTTTAATTTCATTTTATTGCCTGATTGGAACAGCCAATAGAATGCAAGCTCAATCCTATTGGCTGATTGCATCAGCCAATATGATTTTTGTACCTTTAATTCCGATTGGCTGATAGAATTATATCAGCCAATCGGAATTCAAGGGACGCCATTTTGGATGACGTATGAAGAGGATGCTCCGCGCCGGATGTCTTGAAGATGGAGCCACTACGCGTCGGAAGGATGAAGATAAAAGATGCCATCTGGATGAAGACTTCTGCCCACCTGGAGGATGACTTCTTGCTGTTTGGATGAAGACGTCTCCTGGCTTCGTTGAGGAGGAATGTCCGGTCTTCAAAAACTGTAAATGGATCTTCTGGGGTTATCGTTAGGTTTTTTTTAAGGGTTTATTGGTTGGGTTTTATTTTTAGTTTAAGGTTTTGGCCACAGAAAAAGAGCTAAATGCCCTTTTAAGGGCAATGCCCATCCAAATGCCCTTTTCAGGGCAATGGGGAGCTTAGGTTTTTTTAAAAAGGATTTTATTTGGGGGTTTGGTTGTGTGGGTGGTGGGTTTTACTGTTGGGGGGTTGTTTGTATTTTTTTTACAGGTAAAAGAGCTGATTTCTTTGGGGCAATGCCCAGCAAAAGGCCCTTTTAAAGGCTATTGGCAGTTTAGTTTAGGCTAGGGGTTTTTTATTTGGGGGGGGGGGTTATTTTGATTGGGCTATTAGATTAGGTGTAATTTGTTTAAATATTTGATCATTTCTTTATTATTTTGTGTAATTTAGTGTTTATTTTTTTGTAATTTAGTTAATTGTGTTTAATTAATGTAATTTATTTAATTGTAGTATAATGTTAGGTGTTATTGTAAGGCAGGTTAGGTTTTATTTTACAGGTAAATTTGTATTTATTTTAACTAGGTAGCTAGTAAATAGTTAATAACTATTTACTAACTAGTCTACCTAGTTAAAATAAATACAAACTTGCCTGTGAAATAAAAATAAAACCTAAGCTAGCTACAACGTAACTATTATCTATATTGTAGCTAGCTTAGGGTTTATTTTATAGGTGAGTATTTATTTTTAAATAGAAATTATTTAGTTAATGATAGTAATTTTTATTTAGATTTATTTTAATTATATTAAAGTTAGGGGTGTTAGGGTTAGACTTAGGGTTAGGCTTAGGGGTTAATAACTTTGGTATAGTGGTGACGGTGAAGTTGGGGGCGACAGATTAGAGGTTAATAATATTTAACTAGAGTTTGCGATGCGGAAGTGCAGCGGTTTAGGGGTTAATATTTTTATTATAGTGGCGGCGATGTCCGGAGCGGAAGATTAGGGGTTAATCATTTTATTATAGTGTTTGCGATGCGGGAGGGCCTCGGTTTAGGGGTTAATAGGTAGTTTATGGGTGTTAGTGTACTTTTTAACACTTTAGTTATGAGTTTTATGCTACAGCTTTGTAGCGTAAAACTCATAACTACTGACTTTAGATGGCGGTACGAATCTTGACGGTATGGGCTGTACCGCTCACTTTTTGACCTCCCAGGCAAAACTCGTAATACCGGCACTATGGAAGTCCCATTGAAAAAGGACTTTTTGAAAGGTGCGGTAGTTACGTTGCGTTACGGCCAAAAAAGTGTGTGGTACAGATATACCTGCAAGACTCGTAATAGCAGCGGTAGTGAAAAAGCAGCGTTATGAGGCTTTTTTACTCATAACTCGTTATCTAGCCGATAGTTAATCATGTGCAACAGGTACATTTTAAAGCCAGTTGTGAGTGAGACATAGCTGGTGGTTGATGGCTATCTAAATATGCTGTGCCTGGCTAGCTCACTGCTCATGTCATATTAAGGAGTTCTGGCTCCTGAATGTGAATTTTATATATTTAACCCAAGGATGGCTCTAGACCATAATATTTGGGGGTGCAAAATTTAGTGGTTATAAATGGAAAGCTTTGTAATATTAAATCACCCTTTTCTTGATGTCTGTGTAGTGTGGATTTGTGAAAAAGGCACAACGCTTACAAATTCAGGACATTGGCACATTAGAGGTTTAGGGGTGCAATAGTAATGAATATTGCTGATAGCCCCTCCCTCATCTCCCTAAAACTGCCACTCGTTTACACCAGAATGACCTAACAAAATAAAGCCTTTTATCACTGCATTAGAATACCTCTTTATATATGGGTAAAACAAGTAACAAGTAAATAAATTGTCTACTTGGAATACATAAATACTACACTGACACATTATACCCAGAACAACGGTGATCTCCTTTGTAATTAATTTAGTTTTGAGAACTCAGACCTGTGAGTAATCCAAGTCTATTCATCTGCAATTCTATTTAAATGCTGTGGGAGTTAACCCATAAAGTGTGTGGTCTGTACTGTTTCATCAGACACCTCACTCCAAAAATATCTATGATCTTGTTCATCTATACATAGCTGCATAACTGCAAGAACTAATGAAGTTTTACCGCAGCTAACCGCAGTATGCCGGACATGTAAAACTGCACTCATGTGGTATTAATATATTTTATGTTCTGCTTGTTACACTATTTGTGAATAAGAAAATGTTGCCTTTCTAAAGTGCCCTGTGACTTTTGGCCATAAAATGAATTGTAAGTTAAGTAGTAATCACGTCCAGTAACTGATTATATGAAATCAGCCAGTATTTGTGTACACATTAACTCATATCCTGTAGGAACAGCACAGCATACAGCTCTGTAGTGGTAAGTAACCAATACACACATTCAATGATTCACTAAAGCCTTAAAGGGACATTCCGGTCAAAATTTAAATGCACATATATGAATTTCATATTTGAACAGAAACATATTTGCAATATACATATATTGGCAAAAATGCTTCTAGGAAAAAATATCACTGTTTTAGTGTTAAAGGGACAGTATACACTCATTTTCATATAACTGCATGTAATAGACACTGCTATAAAGAATAAGATGCACAGATACTGATATAAAAATCCAGTATAAAACTGTTTAAAAACGTACTTAGAAGCTCTCGGTTTAGCTCTGTTGAAAAGGCAGTTGGAAAGCCCACTGCAAGTGGGCAATAAGACACTCCCCCCCTCCCCCTTCTTTTGCATATGAAAAGACCCTTTACACAAACAGGAGCAAGCTGGAGAAGGTAGCTGACGGTATTCAAATAAAACTTTAGGGCTTGGTTAGAAGTCTGAAAATCAGAGCAATGTTATTTAAAAATAAGCAAAACTATAAATTTAAAAAAACAAAAACCTTATGGGCTTTATAAATAGATCATCTACAAAACATTTATGCAAAGAAAAAATGAGTGTATAATGTCCCTTTAACATTTTTCTCTGCATGTGCATGTGAAGCATAGCTAGATATTATCAGTGCAACAATATTTATAATTAATGCAGCTGCTCAAATTGCTAGTGGGACTTGTCACATTTTAGCAATTATCAAATTGAGTCATTACCAGATGGTACTAGCATCTTAGGCTCTCTGAGCAAGTGCTCTGTTTAAAATGCTGGTGCACGATGCATACTTTAATACACATTTAAAACAGCTTTAGCTTTTTTTAAGAAGCATTTCTGCAAAAACTTGTATATTACAAAAATGCTTCTATTCAAAACTGAAATGCTCCCATGTGGATTCCAATTTTGACTGGAATGTCCCTTTAAGCTAGACCTCAAATCTTAGTGAATCAGACATAGGAGATGCTATGTGATTTAACAAATGAGTTCATCATGCTGTACTGAATTGTATTGTTTTACTAAATTGCATCTTCTATAATTATATTATGTTGAATATGTAATCAATATGTAATCAATGTTACATTATCTTAATTATAAAAATGTTATACTAAATAAGAAAACATTAAAGTTTCTATGATGTGTTACGGTTATAGTCATGTGCATATTTTGGCCTTGGCCAGCTTGGCCTGTGCCTAGGGCAGAAGAATTTAGGGGGGTGCAACAAATTTTGAAGGATATTTCAATGGCATGATGTCTTATCACTCTTGTGATCTCCAAATGTCTTATTTATTAATTGCAAAATAGTTATCCCAGGTTGTCTAGTGGGAGAACATGAACTAGGGGCACAACTACCAGTAATAGTAAATTCTTAAATGAATATGAAACAGAAATCCTTTAGTATAATAAAAAAGCAAAATCAGATTAAACATAAAAAGAAAAAGATTGTGTTAAAGGGACAGTCAACACCAGATTTCTTTCCTAAGATATGGTGAGTTCACAACGTCATCAATTACTGTTGGGAATATCACTACTAGCCAGCAGGAGGAGGCAAAGCTGTTAAGTGTCACTCCCCTACCCACAACCCCCAGTCATTCTTTTTGCCTCTGTTAAATGGAGGAGGTTAAGTTTTGGTGTCTGAAGAAAATTGGATTTCTTTTACTTCAAGCAAGATTTTAAGAGTTGAAAGCCAGCGTAGGTTTACTCTGATCTTTCCTTTCAAGATTTGGTCTAGCCATACTCCACTTGGGCCTTGCTGCATTTTCCTAACATATTTGCTGCCCTGAGTGTAGAAAGCGAGAGTAGGTTTACTCTGTTCTTTCTTTTTTTCCACAGGTCTCTGTAAGGAGTGCGGTTCTATCATACCAGGTGTGTTGTCCTCCTGCCGGAACAGCTGGGTGTGCCTTTTGTCTTCTGGGGCTAGGAGGCTGACACTGAAGAGGTTCAGGCCTCTCTGTACTTAATTTTGGGACAAAAAATCCTTATAAAGGATATTTTCTGGCAGTGGGCAGGCACTTCTGATGTGATTGTGGAGACTTAAGGGTTAATCTCCTTCAAGGTAGAAGGAGTTAATCCTAATTTTGGGCTCAGAAATATTTGTATCCCTCTCTTGACTAATACTTCAACAGGATCTGTTTATTAGAAGGACAGGGCAAATTTTGGAAATTCATATTTGTTGTTATGCCTACGTTAATTATTGTGCATTAGTGACTAGTAGCAGAGACACCTTTCCTATAAGAGTAGGTTTCCTTTTTCTTCCGTTTTTAATTTAAGGCGCAATTTTTTAAGAGAAGAGTTGCAGGGAACTGTGTGCGAGTATTGCATATTGTATTCACTGCAGAATGAAGCACGGTGTATGCGCGCTTCATCTTCTTGTTGTTTACTTGTTCCCGCCTCCTTCTCATGTAACGGAGCATCAACATTTTGGGCTATACTAGATTCAGCTTGTAGCCCCATCTCGTTCTCTGGTTGATTTATATCTCAGTGAGATTTATGTCACAATAAACATGCAACGGGCTCCGTTTGTACAAAAAAATATGTGAATGCACAAATAGTATACAGGTGTCCTTTATTAAATCTACATACCACTGTTGTGGTAAGCAACCAGTATGTTTATATTTAGTCTTTAAACAAGACTGAACATTGGGGCAAATTTGCTTGACAGAACAGGGGTCTGTTCCCAAGTATAAATTAATATGAATTTTTTTTAATTATAAATAATTTCTTTAAAATGTTGCATGTTTCCTCTGGATAAAATTTTGAAAATTTTAAGAGAATTAATGTATATTAATTTTGTTCTGCTTGAATGGCATAGAACAAGCTGTAGTAGCCTGACGTTAGCTTAGCTGCCTAGCAAGCGGAAGATTTGCAGTTTGAAACCAGCTGCAGCTAGCAGGCTGTTTAGGCTAAATAAGCAGTTTAGTAACTGAGAGTTACTGTTTTTGATTCCCTATACTGGTTGGGCAAATTGTAAAGCTGTTGTGTGTACAGATAGAGTGTTGCCCTCTGAGCCTCATGTCTCCCAGGATGTTGCTGTTTAGACATTGCCACAGCTTTCTCCTATACGTCCCAAGCTTGATGGCATCACATACAATGCCCTGCGGTTCCTCTCAATCTCCTGGAGGAGTGCATTTGCCTGCAGATTTTACAGCTCAGGTATCTACCTATTCTACAGGTAAAACTCAAGAGGACACTTAAAGATTCAGGTAGTAAGGTTTCTGCTCCACTTTCTGCTACATAGGTTGCTCTTTCTCCTAAAGTCTGGTGAGGAGGATTTGTCGGTAGCGTCTGAGGGTGAAATCTCAGACAGTATAATTCCTTCATCTGATGCTGAAGTGGTCTGCTTCAGAATGTATGCTTGCACACCTCATGTACTGTTAAAGGAGGTTTTAGCTACTTGGACGACATTGATATCTCTGTCGTTGTCAACCCTTGGAAGTTTTTGTAAACTTTATCATTTCTATGATGTTCTTTCATATCTGAAAGTGTTTTGTAGACGTGCCTTGGATATTTTTTACAGGAATAGGAGACGCTAGGGATACCTTTCTCCCTGTCTCCCTTCCTTTAAGGGATTTTCCTGTCCCTGTCCTGGTGCCTTAAGTAGAAGGGAGCTTTTCTACTATGGCTCAGAGAACTTCGATCCTTATGGAGGGTAGGCACGCCGGGTATTGTGGCTGAAATCTTGGTCAGCTGAGAAGCCTAGCCTACCTTTGGCTTAGTGGTACAGTCTAGGCTTTATAGTTCTGCTGTAACAGGTTCAATCATTTATGTTTCCTCCAAATCCACGCTTTTGGCATTTCCTTTCAAGGATGAGACCTTGTTTGGACTTGGTCTGGCAGAATTATCCTCTGACTTTTTGGGTGAAAACATAGGTTTTTCTACCACACGTCAAGAGAGTAAAACTAAAGGAAAGTTTCCTTTTCCTCTTTCTGCAGGGTCAGTCATGTTGTGTTCTCAAGGTTAACCCTCAAATGGGTTCTGGATGGTATTTCGAGAGAATGCCAAGCTTCTGAGGTACGGTTCAAGGTCGAGAGATCCTCAGGCAGTCCTGATAGATGCTCTGTCGGTACTTTGGGTTTTTCAGTCTAGCATACCTGTTTCCTCTGTTTGCTCTCCTTTCACCAGTCATTGCTCGCATCAATCAGGAGAATACATTGGTAAATACATTCTTCATGGCCTCGCAGGACTTGGTATGCAGACCTAGTAAAGATGTCATATCTTCCACCGTGGAGGCTGCCTCTGAGGAAGGACCTTCTAACTCCGGGTCCATTCCTTCATCCAAATCTTGTTTCTCTGAAGCTGATTGCTTGGAGATTGATAGCTTAGCGGTAAATTTATCAAGCACCGTACGGAGCGATGCCCCTGTTTCCACTCAAGCCTTTTGTCAGGCCCTGGTCAGAATCAGGCCTGTCTTAAAGTCTGTTGCTCCTCCTTGGAGCCTTAACTTAGTTCTTAAGGTTTTGCAACAGGCTCCGTTTGAGCCTTTACATTCCATAGATATTAAGTTGTTATCTTGGAAGGTTTAGTTTCTTATTGCTATTTGTTCTGCTCGGAGAGTCTCGGAACTCTCGGCCTTGCAGCTTGATTCGCCTTATCCTATTTTTACGCTGATAAGGCGGTTCTTCGTACAAAGTTGGGTTTTCTACCTAAAGTGGTTTCTGAGAGAAATATTAATCAGGAAATTGTTGTTCCTTCTCTATGTCCTAATCCTTCTTCTCTTGTGGAGCATTTGTTTCACAACTTGGATGTTGAGCGTGCTCTAAAATTCTACCTACAGGTGCCTAAGGATTTTCCTCAATCCACTGCCCTTTTTTTGTTTCTCTGGAAAGCGTAAAGGTCATAAAGCTACTGCTACTTCTCTTTCTCTCTGGTTGAGAAGTATGATCCGTTTTGCTTTTGAGACTGCTGGACAGCAGCCTCCTGAGAGAATTACAGCTCATTCCACGAGGGCTGTTTAGGCTTCTTGGGCTTTCAAAAATGAAGCTTCTGTGGAACAGATTTGCAAGGCTGCAACTTGGTCCTCTCTACATACTTTTTCCAAATTTTCCAAATTTGATACTTTTGCCTCGGCTAGGGCTTCTTTTGGAAGAAAGGTTCTTCAAGCAGTGGTGCCTTCTGTTTAGGTCTGCCTGTCTTGTTTTCCCTCCCTAGTCATCTGTGTCCTCTAGCTTGGGTATTGGTTCCCAACAGTAATTGATGACATTGTGGACTCACCATATCTTAGGAAAGTAAACAAAATTTATGCTTACCTGATAAATTTCTTTCTTTCCGGATATGGTGAGTCCACAACCCCGCCTTTAAATTTAAGACAGTTATTTTTGACTAAACCTCAGGCACCTCTACACCTTTGTGTTATTCCTTGTTTACATTTTCCTTCAGTCAAATGACTGGGGATTGTGGGAAGGGGAGTGACACTTAACAGCTTTGCTGTGGTGCTCTTTGCCTCCTCCTGCTGGCCAGGAGTGATATTCCCAACAATAATTGATGACGTTGTGGACTCACCATATCCGGAAATAAATAAATTTAGCAGCTTAGTATAAATTTTGTTTTTTTGTTGTTTTAAAAGATAGATAATTCCTTAATTACCCATTTCCCAGTTTTGCAGAACCAACACAGTTATAATAATACACATTTTACCTCTGTGATTACCTTGTATCTAAGCCTCTGCAGACTGCCCCCTTATTTCAGTTCTTTTGACAGACTTGCATTTTAGCCACTCAGTGCCCTCTATTCACATTGAAAAAGGCCACTACTTGGGCCAAAAATAGTTTTGTATTCTATTAGTGATATTGCATGTTTTTTCACCCCTGGCGCCTGATGCCGACGACTGCAGCTATAAGCCAGGAAACAAGGGGGTGAATGCATGCGCTTTTTATCTCACTTGATTATTACTTTGGTTGGTGGAGTTTCATCTATTATATTTCCTCACTTTTACATTTAATTATTAAAGGTTATTTTTTAATTCCTTACTACTTAGACTAGGAAAGAGTGTTCATTAAACCCTAAACCTTTATTCTTTACTTATATTGTTAAATCCTTTTTTTAGGGGTAGCTCCAAACTGTAACGCTTATTTTTTGTTTTTTTTAAATGTGTTTTTATTGAGGTAATATAGAATATCAACAAAAGCAAGGTTACAATATAGTCATAATACAGTATATTGCATTGAGACAATATAATAATGAAAACTTTTCTACATTATACATCTTGTACTTCACAACAAAGGGGTAAAATATGACTTTCGAACATAAGTATAGCAATATATAGATTATTAACCTATACATTTAGTTTGCAACCTCCTTTTTATTTTCGGTATTTGGCTATTCCCCATTTCAAACAACGGCTACTCTTGAGCCATAAATATAAACAGTGCAAGCAGTTGGGGATAGTAATATCAAAAGTGAGGAAACAATGAGGAAATTTGAAATAGTATATAGTATGTCACATTAATATTATATTCCCAAACAAAGCAGTACTAAATATTTGTATCGTGAATAATGATGTGGTTAGTTTTGATCTAAATAATCAAAACCTGTTGAACACTCAAGTGTATTCTTAGTAGAGAAAGTAATTTAGTCACTGACAGTGTCTTCACTGCTTTTTTGTACATGGAAATCTACCAGATCACTATGAAAACAAGTTAGTAATGGACATAGAGAAGCATAGACATACATGAAAAACATGAGTAAGTGTGCTATAGGACATATTTTCCTTTGCTTACGTAGTAAGCTCACTGGTGTAAAGGGGGGGGGGCAAACATAATATAAATTCTCTAAGCCTGATGAAGATTCCAGGTGGGCATAAAGATCCAAGTATCTAACCGTAACACACCAAAACGAAACAGCCTAACTCTTCTGCTGTTTGAAATATATATAAACCAATATGACAAACAGAGGTATGTTGTACCTCCCCTCAGGGATTATTGTCACTACTGGACAGAGATGGAAAAGGGGTATAGGATATGACCCACTCTATCACATATAGTGGGAAAGGTTGAGGGGAGGTACCTTTCACACTTTTTATTGGATATAGAGGGGCACTGAATATCACACTGTAATCCCAGCTGAGCAAAATGGGGACACTTGTGGTATCATGGACCGTGGTAGACTATTTAGATGTAAATATACTTAACATAAATAGAGGCTGGATAGTTGGTCAAACACTGTATGTCTAATCTTCTGACTTAAAGAAATATTATATGGGTATTAGGGAGAATGTAAGCTTATCACAGATGTATGGGCCCAGTACCTTGTGGCAATTAGACAATTTAACTATCATATTGAGACAGCTAGTGACAATTATATATTAGGTCACTTCTTTACCTAATTGTAGTAGTCCATCTATACTTAGTTTTGTCTATGAACCTTTAGAAATAAAAGTGTCTATATTAATCTCGTTATTTGTAAGTCTTGCTGAGGTAGTGTATAAATAAAACTATCTCTATCCTGCTATTATTTACCTCAGTGTAACAGGTCTATGAGACTATAGTGGAGTTGCGCATATGGTATACCCTATAATACAACTATGTCAGTACATACAGTATGTATTATCTTTACTAGGCCACCCCGGCCGCAGGCAGCCCAGCAAAACGGGTAAACAACTATTGGAATGTCTCAGACCTAGCTCCCCTTGTGTCATGGAGTGGCTCAAACATTGATTTTGCACCCCCATAGAACCACATAGTTTTTCATTCATTATTGGCTGATGGGTGCTTAGGGTAGATGAGGAGAACTGCCCACCAAACGGTCCGGGTTCAATACAAATTATGGGAGCCATCTAGACTCGACTACCATGGGCTTCACTTCCACAATGGGGGGTTCAAGATATACCGGCTGAGAAAACAGACAAACTATGTCCCCTGAAGTGTATCTGGAACCTCATAAAACATTTAACCAATTAACCAACTACAAGAACACCACGTATAGAAACATTATATAAGTAAATACTAGTTGCAGAATAACATATGCATTATCATTTAAAACTTGTGAGATGAATGAGTTATATAATAGGTATGTACAAGGCTTTTCCAAAGAAAAAAAAGATCTAAACCATCAAACACAGTATGCATTAAATATATGAACAGAGGTAGTAAGGCAAGATTGATCCCTATTATAGATATGATCTCGAAAAGTTAGGACTTAACTTAACAGGGACATCATTATGCATAATAAACAGCCAGGGTGTAATAAATTCAAAACTGTGCAGAACTCGAGGGCTTTAAGCATACATGAGTATCCAGCTATCATACACAGCACATTTAAGGGATAACAAAACAGATATCCAAAGCAGTCCATAAGTCCGTACAGAGCATAATGGATTTGAGGCGTTAGACACTAATCCCTTAGGAGGTGCATTGTATAAAACCAAACCCGATCCATCTACACAGTACAATGCATACTTAATATTCTGGTTCATACTAACTCTCGGGAACAGAAAATCAGATATGGGTCAGCCAGATATCAGCACAGTTCAACCAATTCCAGACCATCTCTGTGCTGTCAAAGGGAACATCGAGAAAGCATTTTGTCCCGGAGCATAAGTATAGGGACCTATAGTAGGTGTCAGCTGAGTCCCCATCCCACAAGCATCTGACCTCTCCTTTGTTTGTCTTGTCAGCTTTGAGCATGGGGATCCTGTTATCAGTGCTTGGAGAACTGCAGAACTGCAGACAACTCTGTTTCTGGTCTGTCTCCCACTGTGACCGCTATGGGTCTCTCTGAGAAGTTCAATGTCTCGGTTTGTTTGGATGGGAAACCTATTCCTCGTTCTTTGCAAAGAAACTCTGACCCTCTCAATAGATAAACACTAGAACTCGGTGCAATCCTTTCCGTTATAGTGCAGTAAGTTCCCTCCATTGCGTCTGAGTTCCGGAATGCAGGCTGATCGCTCAGTGTCCCCATCTCTCTCCTTTCAGTAGTTAGCCACTGTGACTCTAGTAGTGGTATAAACTGTTTAGAATGCAGGGTAAGGCTACCGGACAGCAATCCAACCAAACTCTGTGTAAACTCACTGAAATGCCTGTGAATCAGCTGAGACGTTTCTGTTTCCTATTTGTTAAGGGCGTCCATGATCTCGATCTATGCCGTCTAGCCAGATATTCTTTATGTCTCAGGTAGGGTTGTTGGTGCCCCGCTGTAATCGGTTCACTTTGTTAAAGTGATATTAGGCTTCAATGAGGCTGGAGTAGAGCATTTAAACAATCCAATTCCTCTTCGCTGATCTCCACATGGATAGGAAAATGGCCTTACCCAGAGGATCTGAACAAGCCTGTGCTTGAGTAGCAAAGTGTCAACACCGGGATTATTT